>NC_053494.1:108352541-108663374 GCF_905171775.1 Rana temporaria | reverse complement strand
CGACTGCGTTTATGGGCAAAAAAACAGCACACGTGCAGTAAGAGCGACTGCGTTTATGTGCAATTAAATAGCCCACGTGCAGTAACAGCTAATGCATTTATGGGCAAAAAAACAGCAAACATGCAGTAAGAGCGACTGCGTTTTTGGGCAAAAAAACAGCACACGTGCAGTAAGAGCGACTGCGTTTATGGGCAAAAAAACAGCACACGTGCAGTAAGAGCGACTGCGTTTATGTGCAATTAAATAGCCCACGTGCAGTAACAGCAACTGCGTTTATGTGCAATTAAATAGCCCACGTGCAGTAACAGCAACTGCGTTTATGTGCAAATAAATAGCACACGTGCAGTAACAGCAACTGCGTTTATGTGCAAATAAATAGCACACGTGCAGTAACAGCTAATGCGTTTATGTGCAATTAAATAGCACACGTGCAGTAACAGCAACTGCGTGTATGTGCAATTAAATAGCACACATGCACTAACAGAAACTGTGTTTATGTGCAATTAAATGGCACACGTGCAGTAACAGCTCATGCGTTTATGTGCAATTAAATAGCACACATGCATTAACACTGAGTACTATGTTTAGGTGTAAACTAAACAGCATGCAGGCAATACAACACGTTAGAGCACTGCAGCTAGCACAATCTACTGCCTAACAATAGGAATAGCTGATCTAGCTAAGCTATACAGTGTATAAATATATGTACAACGCTAGGATGTATATATATCCTCTACACACTGTAAATTTAACTAAACTGACTAGCCTGCCTGCTCTATCTATCTATCTATCTATCTGGTAGAAAAGACACTGGCCCAAATTCAGGTAGATTTGCCCATTACTTACACATGAGCTGCTCAGCTGAATTTCTCTGCGCTGGGGCAATTTTGCCAAATTGCCACCTGATTCAGGAATCGTTTGTTCATTTAATTTGCTCCTGTTTAAGGCAAAGCTGAGGGCGCAAGGCCGCGCAAGTCAAAGTGGGTGTGCCCCTATGTAAATGAGGATTTTTCGGCTCAGCAGAGGTTTGCGCCGGGCGCGCGCATGCGCAGTTAGAGCGCTGCCGTCTGCGCATGCGTCAAACTGCGCCTAGCATACTTTCAGGGCAAATCATGCTCAGCTGCTTGCACTGAGCAGATAAATAGGAGCAGACTTGCGCAGGTTCTTTGCTGAATTTCATCCTGCTTTTTCCTACCCCCCCTGAGCAAGGAAATTCAGCCCATTTTCAAGACATGGCACCTCCCAAAGGGACCAAAAAAAGGAAGGCCAACTTTGTGGCTGCGGAGATGGACCTCCTAATTGCTGCACTCCAGCAGCATAAAGAAGTCCTATATGGTGCCCAGCAGGCAAACACCACCATTGCCCAAAGGAGGGCTATCTATGAAGCCATAGCCTTGGACATCAATGCCCTGGGTAATGAAGAGCGTACCTGGGATGACATCCAGAAGAAACTAAACGATATGAGGCGCAGGGTCCGGGATAAACTGGCTCTTATCAGGAAACATACCGGTGGCACGGGAGGTGGGCCGCGATGTATGATCCGGCTCAATCAGGAGGAGCAGCTTATAGCCCAAACGTTCGTGCAGGAGCAGGTGGAGGGACTTGAAGGGTACGACTCCACTGTTGGGAACTTGGGGACTGGTAAGTTATTTTTCTTTCATATCTGCTGTGCATCATGGGAGGGGGTACAAGTGAACATATTTGTGGGTAGAAGTGAAGATGTAAGTATTATTTTTCTTTCATATCTGCTGTGCATCATGGGAGGGGGTACAAGTGAACATGTGAGAAGTGTGTTGCACCAGCAAAATATTTCGTTTTGGTGTCATCCACAGGTGGTGATGAGGAAGATGAAGCTGGGCCGTCTTCGGCTGCGGGTCGACCCAGCCCATCCATACCAGAGCCAGGGGTCCAGTCAGGCCCCATGGACATTCTGTCTATGCTGGTCCAGGAGGAGATCATACCGGGGACAAGTATGGAGGAGGAAGTGGTTTTGGAGGAGGATTCCTTTTTCCTCATCCAGGAGGACTCCACCATCCCTGGGCAACCCACCACCCCCCCGCCCAGCACGTCATCCCCCTCCAGGGCAAGCCCCTCCATGGCAAACGCCTCCATTGTGGACCCCTCCCCTTCTCCCTCTGTCCGTGGCCGAGCCTCTCCTCCCAGGAAGGCTCTGTCCAAAACGAGGCATATACCCTCCAGCCTCCGTGACGGTCTGCTGGAGGAGCAGGCCCTGCAGACCCGCCATATAGGGGCCATGGTGGGAGAGGTGCGTTGTCTGGCGGACAGCATGGCATCCACCTCCACCTCTGTGCAGCATGCCCTCACCCTGCATGCGGACCGGGACAAACATGTCTCACAGAGCCTGGGGGAAATTAGTGGCAACTCGAAGGCCATAGTCACCTGCTTGGTGGCTCTGGAGACCACACCAGCTTTATTAAGCAGGATGACAGCTGCGGTGGAGGCCAATACCGCTGCTGTGCAGGCCAACACCGCTGCAGTGCGGTAGGAGGCGAGAGTTACCCGCCGGCATCAGCGGGATACCACCACCCGCCAAATGAGGATGTTGGCCCAGACCAACACCATCCTCGCCCGCCTGGCCAACGCCATGGAGGGCATGCAGCCACCACCTGCAAGGAGTGTGGAAGTAGGGGTTAACCACATAAGCCCAGGACCATTTAGCCTTTAACTGACAATTGCGTGGTCGTGCGACGTGGCTCCCACACAAAATTGACATCCTTTTTTCCCTACAAATAGAGCTTTCTTTTGGTGGTATTTGATCACCTCTGCGGTTTTTCTTTTTTGCGTTATAAACAAAAATAGAGCGACAATTTTGAAAAAAAAATCTATATTTTTTAACTTTTGCTATAATAAATATCCTCAAAAAATCTATTAAAAAAACAAAATGTTTCCACAGTTTAGGCCGATACGTAGTCTACATATTTTTGGTAAAAAAAATCACAATAAGTGTATATTGATTGGTTTGCGCAAAAGTTTTATGGCATTGTTATTATTTTTTTTACTGGTAATGGCGGCGATCTGAGATTTTTATCAGGACTGTGACTTTATGGCGGACACATCGGACACTTTTGACACATTTTTGGGACCATTGTCATTTTTACAGCGATCAGTGCTCTAAAAATGCACTGATTACTGTGAAAATCACACTGGCAGTGAAGGGGTTAACCACTAGGTGGCTCTGAAGGGGTTAAGTGTGTCCTAGGGAGTGCTTCTAACTGTAGGGGTATGGGCTGTGTGTAACACGACACTGATCACCGCTTCCGATTACAGGAAGCTGTGATCAGTGTCCTGTAACTAGGAAGACTGGGGAAATGCTTGTTTACATCAGCATTTCCCCATTCTTCCTCTCCGTGAGACGATCGCAGGTATCCCAAACGCATGTCCACAATTCCGCTTCTTAAAGGAGACGTAAATATACATCCATCTGCCTGCCGGTGCCATTCTGCCGACGTATATTGTCGTCACTGTCGTGCGATGGTCGGCAAGCGGTTAAG
The DNA here is from genome assembly GCF_905171775.1 of Rana temporaria. Classification (NCBI taxonomy): domain Eukaryota; kingdom Metazoa; phylum Chordata; class Amphibia; order Anura; family Ranidae; genus Rana; species Rana temporaria. Next base: position 108,659,862 of record NC_053494.1, on the reverse strand, counting down.
CAGCAGCAGGTGAGGTCAGACAGCCTTCCAGAGGTAGACAGGAGGCACAGAATCTGAGACAAAAAACAGTCAGACTGTCTAACACCCGAGAACACACAGCACAGCAGGGGAGCAAACAGCAACAAGTCTTTACCACACAAAAGAAAACTGGCAGGACCGCAGAGAGAGAGAGAAACCATTTCCTCTGCCGGCTCTAAGCTCTAAGTCTGTTTTTTTTAACTCAAAAATAAAAACTTTGCGTGAAATATATTTGACATTACAGAGTCAGAACATATACATTCAATTTGGATAAACATTACATCAAACTGACATACAACATTGTGTTAAATAACAGATTAAAACTGACTTTGCTCAGAGGCCAGTTATAGATACGGTACATAGAATTATGAAGTCAGAACTTTACACCTCTACTGTCCAGAGGTTCTAAGACTGTTTAAGCTGCTGCTTGGTGACTGGCAGCCGCTACCCGGCGCCGTCTGTCTCCCTGCCCTCTGTGACATCATCCACCGCTGCTCTCAGACTGAAGACAAAGCCAGAAGAGCGGCACGCTGCCTATACAAGACAGGAAAACCCCAATGGTGGCATTGCAGAGCTTACTAATACCACAACTGTAAAATATTTGTGCTATTTAAAGAGGTTGTAAAGGTAAATGTTTTTTCACCTTAATGCATTCTATGCATTAAGGTGAAAAAACATCCAACAATACCGCCCCCCCCCCAGCCCCCCCGATTACTTACCTGACCCCTCGAAAATCCTGCACTCTCCCCCGAATCCTCTTTGTCGTTGAGCCTGGCCGTTGATTTTCTACAGTGGATAGAATAAATCAGCGCAGCCATTGGCTGACGCTGCTGTCAATCACATCCAATGACGCGGTGCGCTGGGGGGCGGGGCCAAGCGATACAGTTGGAGGCTATGGCCACCGCTGTATCACGGGAGTGTGCCGGCAATAACTCAACACCATGCAAGCTTGCTCGCATGAAGGTGTTGAGTCCTTGCGGGGGGAGCCGAGACAGCCGCCGAGGGACCCCAGAAGACCAGGTTCGGGGCCACTCTGTGCAAAACGAGCTGCACAGTGGAGGTAAGTATAATATGTTTGTTATTTAAAAAAAAGTCTTTAGTGATCCTTTAACCCCCTGAGCGGTATTCCTGAGTCTGGCTCGGGGTGGAATTTCAGAACCAAAAGCAGTAACCCCGAGCCAGACTCGGAATCGCTTGCAGTAACCACAGGCAGAGGTAACTTACCTTGTCCCTGGATCCTGCGATGCCTCCCCACTGTGTGATCAAGCTGTGTCCTCCTCGCTCGATTCACAGTGCCCGTGTGTCCCGCCGAGCTCTGTTCCTTCGATGTTACGACGCACAGGGGCGGAGATCGGCGCCAAATTAAAAAAAGTAAATACACACAATACATACAGTATACTGTAATATTACAGATTACAGTACTGTATGAAATAAATACTCACCCCCTTTGTCCCTAGTGGTCTGCCCAGTGTCCTACATGCACTTTTATATAATAAAAACTGTTCTTTCTGCCTGGAAACTGGAGATTGTCCATAGCAACCAAAAAGTGTCCCTTTACACCAAAAGTGGTTTTAGACCAGCTAGAAAACAGCGATAATAAATTAGAATCACTTGCAGAATTGAGCGATAGCAATTTGTGAGCAAATTTCAGTGTTTTTGATTACATTATTGAATATTTTTTATTATAATTACATTATTATTTGTTATAATTATTTATAGTTATTTATTTGATTATAATTTATGATTTTGTTTTTCAAACTTTATCATACCCAGGATGTCTACTAGACTCTTGTTTGGACAGATTTAAGTGAGTTATCCCTAAGAATTACAGGCCTACAATATAAAACGCCACATTTCCATGCAAAATATGGTACCGCTTTCAGCACCTAAAATCTGACATAATCATACCGCCAGGGAGGTTAAGCAACTTGCCCGCAAACCAGCACAAGGGACATCCAGTTTCAGGAGGACACGCACTCCAACATTCTGGGTCTTCCAACTCATGGGAGGCTGAACATGGAAGGCGGTGCAGTAAGGGGGATATCCTTGCAGCAAACAGAGTACCTACCACTGCAATCCACAGGTGGCCTGGAACAGACCAAAAAAAGAACACGTCAGTGGCTGCGTTTTATTCTAGATACTGCCATTTGAACTTTTTCTATATTTAAGCCTGTGGGAAGGCTTGATTGCTATACTGTGACTGACGTGCACCTCACCCTCTGGACTTTATATATATATATATATATATATATATATGGCTCTCTCAGCAGAGCGCGCTGTGATTTGCCAAAGCATGCAGGCCAAGTGCATGCTTTGTACAATTATCATACAGCAATTCCGCAGTGAATTATGGGGCATTCCGAGGCGCTCGAATTTCCCGCGAACGCTCCATGCGTTCGGTTTGTTTTAGAACAAACTTGCTTCAGCAGGGAAAGCAACCAAAAAGAAGTAGTATCTGACAATGGTCCACAATTTGTGCCCTCCAATTTGACAGGTGAACAGTTGTCCCCATTGGAAGATTTTCCCTCTATTCTTGTTCTGGTGACAACCTAAAATTTGGATTTAACTTCACATTCATTCCTGGTGCCATCAATGATCAGGACAATTGCAGAGACTGAATCTCCCTAACAGGGACACAAATAACAATAAACAATGGCAGTGGTTCTAACCCCTCACCATGTTATCCCCCCAATAAGTTTTTCCTTTAGTCATACTTTAACTATACATATGTGTTTATTCAGTATAACAGTACAGAGAAGAACAATATTGATGTATTAGGTGTGGTAACCATTAGCAACCTGATTTCACATTACTGAAACCAGGTCAATACAAGTTGAATTCTGATTGGTTTAAATAGTGTCCAATGTACACAACAACATTATTTTTTGTAGTGTTTTACTTAAGAAATTGGTCCAAATTGGTTGAGCGTAGACAGGCCCTGATAGGCTACCCCTGCATGCATGTTTCTGACTATGTTGTCAGGAGAAAGGAGCAGGAAGGATCAGCCGGCACACACCTCTTGCTATTCAAGGTGAAAAGAATATAATCAAACACCATTTCCAGACCTGAATGGTCACACTGGTCCCCCCAGAGTGCTCATTTAGCAATTTCTAGCATGCTCACAGCCTACCCAACCGGAGTTACATGTCAGAATGTTCATATTTAATTTTAATATTTTTTTCAAATGTTTAGTCCTTGTTTGCAGCAGGCATGTGACAGTGTCAGAATGACAAGCATCTCTATTGTCCTATAAGTATTTGTTTCTGCATTTGGATCATGGTAACAAGTAATAATAATTCTTACATTGATTATTAGCTTTCTTCATTTATCAAAACACTTTTACAAGGAAACATATACGTGAAATATATGAATGACAAGAATATACTAGATGATCTCTGTTTATTGGGTATATTTGAGCATATTTATGCAGTGAAACACTTTTTGGGGGGGGGATGCCCATTGACAATCATCTGGATGCTTTTACATGCACTATTAAAAGTGTGCTAATATGATTATGCAGTCATTTCCATGGATATGTATTCAGTTGTGTGCTCAGAATGATGAAACCACTTTGTGCTGTAATACATACCCTTCTTCTGGCAGTGAGGGTCTAACTGCTGCCAGTTAGATTCATTGAATATGTTGTAGCCAATAGCTGACTCTGATGACACAAGCGTAACACAAGTTGGAGTATAAAAGAACACCTAAGTAACACATGATTTATCATTGCAGATTTGTTTTTAAGCTCAAATCTTAATTGTAATAGGAAAGTTTGCTTTCCACAGCCTGGCAGCTACCCAATTATTTAAAAAAGGCACAAAATTAATTATATGAGAACATGGTAAAGGTACATGTCTGCAGTTTTATTTACCTGTGCATTCTGGTAATACTTTCTCCTGTAAATATGAACAACAACAATCAAGCGACCGATAAGGACATCTTGTGCAGTTCTTGTACTTGGAGACAGAACAGCAAATCTTCAAGATTAGAAGCCATAAAGATCCAGATACTTAGCAAACTTCGACTGGAGCAGGCACCTAACATCAGCAAGGATGCTATAAAAAATCTTTTACCCAAAGCTCCTCCGTTAGAAGAGCTGATTGACCAGTATGATGTTCAGGGTGATGACAGCAGTGAGGGATCCATGGAAGAAGATGATTATCATGCCACCACTGAAACTATTATCACCATGTCCACAGAGCGTAAGTAGAAAATACCAGTCTCTCTGACAAGAACACTTTCACATCTTTTATTCTTTGGACAAGCCAAATGCTTTTTTTTTTCCCTCCCTTCTTTTAACTGAACACTACCAGGCTGTGTTTTGTGTATTGTATTACATGGAGAAGGCCAAGCTTTAAATTCACACATGAAATCTACTAAAATCACTTGGGAAAAGCTGAAATACAAGACAGTAGGGGGATTGGATATTTTTGTTGCTGGCTATTTTTAGAGAGCACCAGTAAATGGTTCATTTGAGAAAAATGGCATGGCCAAAACTGTGTTAAATAGTTCATAGTATGCTGTATGCTGTATGTGCATGCTCTCTGTATTTCATTGATTGCCTTTATTAACATTGTAAATCCCTTTGTGCAATGTGACAATCTTGCTTTTCTGTTTTAAATCAGCATTGAGATTGTAAATGTGAAAACTCTAATGAGAATGCAGGGGATGATGTGCTCAACATTGCAGGTTTCCATGCCAGCTCAGCGAACTCAAGTTTGCTGAATACACCCTAGCATTTTAGAAGAAGCAACAAATGCTGTAATTTGCCTTTACTTTAATTACTCTGATTCCTGTGTTAGAGATAAAGCTCCCCCCCCCCCCCCCAATTGTTAACCATCCCCAACATCTGAAAAATTAGATAACTGAATTATTATTATTATGTGTCAATTTTGAAAGGGAAATTAAGGCAGATTATTTTAAACAGTAACTATTATACTCTGAAAACTGCAATGTGTCATAAACTACACAGTGGATCCAAGTTACTAAAGGAGTAGAGAATGCTTAATTGGCTTAGTGAATAAGGTAAAGCTGTGATTACTTTACACGTCCAACCATACAAAAAGTAAAATCCTGATTTTCGAGCACATACCTGGGGCTTTGAACTAGATGCAGCTTTATTTTATACATTTTGTGAAGTGAACATTCACTACTTTAGTAAATCAACCCTTTTTAAGCAACTAGTGACTTAATGCAACATGTTCATATCCATGGATGGGTAGCAGTCCAGCACCAGGCTTTGCTGATCTGGATTTCTTTAACTATGCTTCTGCACCACAGCATGACATCAAAACATTTGCCCAAAAAAGTATGCCTTTAATTTAGGGCCAGTTCACACCAGACGCAGTTCCGTACAGTTTTGTGTGCATTTCTGCACAAAAAATGCATGCACAGTGTTATCCATGTATTACAATTGCTCTAGTTGGCTCTAGTTCACACCATGCAGTCAGTTTCCGGTCAGTTTCTGAAAACTGACTGCATGGTGTGAACTAGAGCCAACTAGAGCCATTGGAATACATGGAAAACACTGTGCATGCATTTTGTGCAGAAAAAAAAAGCACACAGAACTGAACGGAACTGCTTCTGGTGTGAACTGGCCCTTAAAGTAAAATATTGCATATTCAAAATCATTATTAAAATTTAAGTCCAGCCAAACACTTTGTTTCTCATTTGAATTGCGTGAGGAAGAGTTAGAACCCCTTTAGGTTTTTTATTGCTTTCTAGAGATTACACCTTGCTTTCTGTCCTACTAACAATGGTTTCACAAGGCAGGACATGATGCATAATCTGCAATAAGGACATCAACAGCAATAAAACAATTAATAAGGGGCCTATCCTTCTCAAATTTTACTAAAACAAAAAAAAAAGGATTTTTATTTATTTCCGAGTGGTTGTTGCTGATTTTTCCCTCACTTAATATCTAATGAAACCATTGTCACTGTGACAATAAGTGAGGGGACTAACAGTAAAAAACAATGGTCTTCCCAACTCTTTCCAAATTGTAAAGCAAGTGTTGGCTTTGCATACACTTTGAAGACATTCAAAGAGATTGCAGTTAATGGCATAAAAAATCATCATAAAATAGAAAATTAAATATATTGTATTAAAATCTGATCTTTGAAAATATTGATTTAATGATATATGGTACACTTTCCCAGGTAAGCCCTAGTATTCGGTCATACTGGGGTTGATTTAATAAAATTGGAAAGTGCATAAAAAACAATAAATTTACAGGTTTTATTGTCCAAGCAATAGAACAATTTAGAAGCTGATTGGCTACCATGCACAGCTGCACCAGTTTTAGTAAATCAACCCCACTGTTTCATAACATACACATAGTTTTTTGTAAAAAAAATTAAACACAGATGAAAAAGAATACATTTAAATATGTTAACAAAAAACATTGCAGCTGGTTGATTTACTAAACGAGTAAACTATCACTATGATAAAAAGCTGTATTTAGTTAAATCATTTATTTATGTACAAAGAAAATTAAATTTAAATTGCTCTGCACATGATTGGATGCTTAAGTCACTCAGCTAAGTGAAAGGTGTATCTTTTAGTAAATCACACTTAAAGTGTTATGCTTGAAAACAAATAGTAACATTAAATCTGCAAGTAAGAATTCATTCCTTGCCAGGTTTTTTCTTTTATATTGTCTTTCTGGTGGTATGGATTTAACAGATATTGTAAAAATGTGCAATGTTGAGAAGCAACAGACAAATGGCATTTAGTACTGTAATATGCAGATGTATATTGTTACATAAATATATGTTACATTTTATGCATAAAAAAGATTCCAAAGAATAGTTGTAACTACCCAGCTAAATCTTATAGCTTAATAACATTTAAAACCTAGATTTCATTCTCATGTGGTGTGTTTGCTTGTGTAATAAAATAAATTAGGATTTGGCCATACAGTAATTTTTTCAGAGTATAATTGGTACTGCAAGGTTCTGGTTAACTAAGTGAGTTATCCTTTGGTATGCAATAGGCATTGCATACTAAAAATAAGCTTACTAAAAGAATAATTTACCATAGCTCTGTCAACCTTAAAGGCTTTCTAAAGGCAAAACATTTTTTTTTTATAACTGCCATTGGATGGTTTTCTGGGCACTCCTTAGGTTCTTTGGTCAAGACTTAAAAAGCTTTTGGACTGTATATATAAAGGAGTTGAATATTCACTTCAGTGATCTAATCAAGTGAAAAGAAAATTCCTGTTCACTGTTCAATACTGTATGCTTTTCATATGATTCGATATTTGAAGTGAATATTCACACAATCTATTCACTTCTTTAGTAAATCAGTCTAAATATAAACAGGAAAGCACGTGTGTACAATTCACATTTTTTTTTAAATAACATACCAACTTTCCAGTGTATGGATTACTGTTCTGATCTAATAAAAATCTAGTCCAGAAATAAAGAAATGCTGAGCATACTAACTCCATGTATCTTTAAGGGCTCATTCACATGGATATTTGTAGTTGTAGTATGGGTAAACACTGATTCAATGAAACATCATAATTTAAAAGAGTATGGCTTTTTACAGGCATTCACTTGTATGGCAAGTTGTATGTGCACATGCTGCTCTCCGGAGTGGGAAAGTTCCAGGAAATTTACACTAGGCACATAAAAACACTTACAAATATCTCTGTGTATGAACCCTAATGCAGCATTTTCCAAAAATGTCAAATGTCTCATTACAGGGTACCCAACACAAGTGCTTTTTCTTTGCTGATTACTTTGCAATTGATGTAGGAATTTTAGAAATCATACCAATGTTTGCATTTTTACTATTCACCCAGATACACAGTGGTCATGCCACAGATTTGCTTTACATTCACTCCTGCTTGTAAAACACAGTAAAGTATAAATAAATGGCTAAAACCATAGAGTGTCTTACATATAACAAAAGAAACAGAACACAAATGTACACTACATTGATTCGTAGTACTCTGTACATTAGAAAAGGTCTGCATGTGCCAATTATGAGTATTTTCAAGAAGCATGTGCTCAATCCCATAGGAGCCAGATTCCTGAAATAATTTTTGAGATAGTTCTGGGACTATAAGCTCCACACATGCTGTCAGGATCACTTAGGAATTTAGAGGAAGCATTGGAATCCAAATACATCTGGCTCTAACAACCATGTGATCAGTAGCAATGGCAACTTATTTGCAGTTAAAGGGTTGGCCAAGCTTCAACAGTAAAACTGTCTAATGTAAAAGAAAATGTAATGCAGTTCGTGAATAAGGCATTTTAATGCATTCCTATTTATGGACCGTAAGTCATTCAATACTAACATCTATTGAACTGTACGTTTTTTTTTCAGTTAACAAAACAAGTTTTATGTTACTATAAGTAAATTTAGGTTTATAAACCATTTTGAAGCAATTCAAAGGATTGTATTACATGGGGTTAGAAGCTCATTGGTTTCTACGCAGAAGTGAGCCTGATTTTGCACTTTCCAGCTTTAGTAAATAAGAATTTGCACAAAAATCTAATTTTGGTCGAAAAAATGAATCTAACAGGATTAGTAATGAATGGTGCACTAATAATGAATGATACGAGGAGTCAGGCTTACTTAGTACTGTTCATTCGGTAATGTATCAGGTCTTATTGATATAATATTGTTTAACAAGAAGCACAGTAATTACATTTTACTTGGGTAAGTAAATACAACCATGCTTGAGACTGGGTTCACACTGGTCCGACAAACGCTCCGACATTGGGAGCTCATGTCGCATGACGTGTAAAAATCAATGTTTCCCTATGAGAGCCGTCTTAACTGGTCTGACACAAGTCGGTCCGACTTTGAAAATGCTCCCTGTACTACTTTGGTCTGACTTTGATCCTTCTTCAGCCCATTGAATATCATTGAAGTCAGACCAAAGTAGGATCCTTGTCCTTACCATCCGACTTTTGACATCCGACATGATGATTACAACAGCAGTAAAAGGAATTTATCTCACACTGGGATTGTTTTGATTGGTCAAAGGACAAGTCAGACTATCACAAAGTTGGATCAAAGTAGTATACTGTTCAGGAAAGTCGGATGGATGTCGGACCAATGTAGGATCAATGTAGGACTGATGTCGCAAAGCAAAGTAGGATGAAAGTTGTATGACTGTCGTGTCGTACCAGTGTGAACCCAGCCTAAAGCAGTAGTATCCTGCTGAAAAAACAAACAAATACTTACCTTCCAGCAGCGCCCGGACACAGTTGAGAGGGCTGACATGTTCCCCTGACCTCTTGTCCAGGTTCGCGGGCTGCGCCGCTGTCAGTGGCTGGAGCCACGATGATTTCACTCCCGTGCATGCACGTGGGGGCCCTCGGTTCTGGCAAGAAGGTCTGAAGGTCTGGCATGGCATACTGGACCTTTAGTGCCCATGCACCGCTGACATCAGCGGCTGCATGCAAGGTGAATATCTCCTGAACAGTGCACGTTTAGGAGATATTCATTTCATCTACAGGTAAGCCTTATTATAGACTTAGGCCTCATTCACACTACGGGCTGTTCGGGTCCGTCTGTCACGTCTTAAGGCCTCATTCACACTTGGCGGACTCCGTCGCTACGGAGTCGCCTGCTCCCGTCGGCTCAGCGGGAGATCAGTTCGCAGATCTCCGCTGAGCCGATGGATGACAAGCTCCTCTCTGCTCACTGAGCAGGGAGGGGCTTATCGGGCACCGCTGTGTCCTATGGAGCGATCTGATGAAAACGGGCAGAATGTCCGTTTTCATCAGATCTTACCCGATCCGATCCGCATGGACGGATGAGGACGTGGCCCCCATACGTCTGTTTTCAGCGGATCGGATCGGGTCGGATGTCAGCGGACATGTCTCTGCTGACATCTGACACTCCATAGAAATGCATGAAGCGGCTGTTCAGGTCCGTGACAGACGGACCCGAACGGCCCGTAGTGTGAATGAGGCCTAAATGTAGGTAACAAAGCAGGGTTTACTATCGCTATAACAGAAAATATAAAGTGACTGTCTCTCTCTCTATAACATATGTGTTAACCTATTCACATTACTTGTACCTTTTGTTCTATAGCCAGTTATGCATCTGGAACTTTAATTTAAATGGTACAAATTCAGGCTCTCATTAGAGCCTACAGTATATGTCTACTTGAAGGTCATGTACAAAAGCTTTGTCTGACATGGATCCCTCAATATAGCCTCTATGATAAGAAAAAATAGGGTAGATTTTTTTTTTAGTTTTGAATAAAGTGGGGAAATTTTTGAAACCCTGTCAAGTTAGTATAGCTGATTATGTCCTACTGGAGAGATTCACCCTCTCTATTTGTCCTGGTGACTATTGTCACAAAGACAGAACGTGATAGCAAATCCAACTTTATAGAGTTGTCACTAGAAGAGGTGAGAGTAAATTCTCTAATTGAGGGAACTCCTATTCTGATGACAAGTGTCTAAGACGGGAGTTCACTTCCCCTCACTTTGTAGGGATTTCCTCTCACTTCCTGTTGTGACTTCAGTACAGGAAATTAAGAATTTGAAATGGCACACAGACAAAAAAAACTGATGGGTTTTAACTCTTCCTTAAAGGGGTTGTAAAGGTACAATTTTTTTTCCTAAATAACTTCCTTTACCTTAGCGCAGTCCTCTTTGACTTACCTCATCCTTCGATTTTGCTTTTAAATGTCCTTATTTCTTCTGAGAAATCCTCATTTCCTGTTCTTCTGTCTGTAACTCCACACAGTAATGCAAGGATTTCTCCCTGGTGTGGAGTGTCATGCTCGCCCCCTCCCTTGGACTACAAGAGAGTCAGGACGATCTCTACGTTGCAGATAGAGAAAGGAGCTGTGTGTTAGTGGGCGTCCTGACTCTCCTGTAGTCCAAGGGAGGGGGCCAGCACAACACTCCACACCAAGGAGAAAGCCTTGCATTACTGTGTGGAGTTACAGACAGAAGAACAGGAAGTGAGGATTTCTCAGAAGAAATAAGGACATTTAAAAGCAAAATCAAAGGATGAGGTAAGTGAAGGAGGACTGCACTAAGGTAAAGGAAGCTATTTAGGAAAAAACAATTGTACCTTTACAACCCCTTTAACCTATCCAGATCTGAAAAACTTGTTTTGGCTGTACATAGAACTTCAAGTAGACCTCCAGCCATTTTTTCTAGTTTTGGATTAGGTGGAGAAGGGTTAATTATTAAATTTTTTGTCCTCCAAGGGGACAGTCATACTCACTAGTTGTTCTGGCTCCATTTCTAACAGCACAGAAAGTTTCCTGACAGCCAATAAGAGGCATTTCCTGTCCTACAGCCAAACATATACACACACCCCTTGTATATGTGAGGCTGCAGGGTCGGCTGAATCCCTTTGTCACCTCTGATTGGCTGTCAGCTTTGACAGCTTACTGGCAGGATACCTCAGGCAGGTCCAAACATGTCTGAGCTCATCTCTAGTCACAACCAGGAGAACAACTGGGAGATGTGCAACTGCTTGTGTACATGCATGAAAAAATATCATAGCTACAAAGAGGCTACAGGAGATCAGCAGTGCTGCAACAAAGGATGGAATAAAAAGTACTTTAAAACAGAAGTTTTTTTATTACACAAACAAACTAAATGTCATTCAGTTAGGGTTTACATTCACTGTAATACAACTAATCCAAGTAAAATTACCTCCTATAAAACCCTTCTACTGCAAAATTCTGTATATACTTACCACTCTTAAATTCCTCACCTCTAGCTAAATTTGCAAATTGCTTAACCTTTTTTTAAATATTTTGTGCAATGTGACTCAGTAAAGATATTTTACTGTTTTTGTTTTTTACAGCTGACTTTTCAACTACAGAGAAACAAAAATGTTGTTACTTCAAATTCAGCTCTATAATGCAGTACAATAAAATAGCAAAAGCACAGCTTTGGATTTATTTGAAGCCAGTCCAAAGACATACCACAGTTTTTGTGCAGACATTCAGACTTCCCAGATCATCAAATGATGGCACAAGATCTACTGGAATCCGACCACTAAAGCTTGAGATGACCCCGGGACCTGGTGTCTGGAAAAGCCTTGATGTGAAAGCTGCACTGCAAAACTGGCTTAAACAACCTGAATCCAGTATTGGTATAGAAATAAAAGCTTCTGATGAAATGGGTAGAGACATCCAATTAGGCCATCGTGGTTCAAATGAAGACGGGCTGGTAGGTCATCTGTTTATGTAAAAAAGTGTATAGCGTTTAGCTAAAAGGATGATCAAAATCTCTTGCTATTTACAGATTTAACGTTTTGCTAGCAGTTACTTCACAGATTTTTTAGTAGCTTAATCAAGCTACCGAATTGTTAATGATTATTTTCCTTTGTTAGTTACTTGCCAAGAGTAGCAATTGGTTGGAACAAATGGCCTCCACTGACATAACCTATACCAGTAGCAAGCCATTACCAAGGAGCTTGGGTTTGGTCTGAACTTGATTTGAACTCCCATAAGGAAGGTGTCACTCCTACCCACTGTCACCCAATTAACTGCAGTCAATGCCATGTGACCATATTAGGTCAATGATGTCACAAGCATTACCGCACTTTGTAAACAGAAAAAAACTGCGCCAACAGTGGGAAAACAACAACAGGGTGGGTTGAAGTGTATGGGATGTTAAGACAATGTCCCAAATTGCATTGAATATAGTATCAATAAGTGCCCATTAGCATAACGGGTAACACCTCTGTAAACCCTATTATGAATGAGAACCCACCACCTAAGGGAAAGCAGCTTACCAGAAGGGCAAGCTTAAACAGCGTTTAAAATGATGCCCGGCCGCAGCCTCCATCCACAGGAACTCAGGGATCCAACTAGAGCTTCTCCGGTGACAAGGGTGCTAGGTTCTTACATACATGCGGTCCGTGGGTTGTAAACACATAAGAGGAAAGGAGACCATAGCATAATGCCGTGTAAAGAAGGATTCATTAAATAAAAATATCGTACTTACAAAAGGATGTAATTTAAAAGCATGTAAACAATGCCGGCCGGCACTATAGGAGCCCTTCCTCCAAATCAACGTGGTGACGTCACTGTACGCCATCCCAGACGCGTTTTGTCATACGCAGATGTTTGTGTACGTGTGTGTGGAGTTGAGGGGTGGGGAATGCCTTGGCCACAGTCTATTGGGTACCTTTTACATTTTTTTTTCTAAAAAATTATCTTTCTGCAAACATTTAAGTGTGGATGGTCGAACGTGCATGCAAAGCCTATAGAGTAGGGAATGTTTTTGCCAGTGGATTATCCAAGAGTGTGCGAATGGGCCAATAGTGTTTTGTTAAATGTAAGCCATTCCATCAATCTTGCCCTGAGACTTGGCCAGAAGATGTCTGGCAAGATCTGGAAGTGTTTATAAACATATGAATGTTCCACAGTCAGCTAGATTGAGAAAAGTTGCTGTTATACTTGGTTCATTAGAATATGTACCATAAAAACTCAGCTAGGAATTTACCAGGTTAACTTCTAAAAAAAAATGTTAGGCATCTTTTTTTAAATGATTATTTTGTAATGGGATCTGGATCTCTTCTAAAAATTATAAATTCATAATTAACAATTAATTTAGGAGCTCTGTTGTTGCATTCTAACTACCTGCAGTACAGGACTTTTCCCAGCAAACATACAATATATATATCCCAATTTCATGAATCTTCATGATCATTCATGGCTGATTGTGGTTACACATTCAAAGACTGGACTCAAAGTCTGGTTGGAGAACCAGACTGGATTAATGCATCAGGCCCCGTACACACGACCGAGTTTCTCTGGAGAATTCAGCCAGAAACTCGATCGGAGCTGGATTCTGCCGAGAAACTCGTGTGTACACTTTTCAGCGAGGAAGCCGACGAGGAACTCGTCGGGCCAAATAGAGAACATGTTCTCTATTTCCCCGTTGTTCAATGAGGAAAGTCGGCCCGCCGAGATCCACGGCAGCTTCAACACTGAACTCGACGAGGAACTCGATGTGTTTGGCACGTCGAGTTCCTCGGACGTGTGTACGGGGCCTCACACATTCTGTAGGTCTTTTATTAAAGGAAGGAAGAAAAAGTCGCGCTATATATATATATATATATATATATAAAAAAATCTGATGCCCATAAACATGTGAGATGAGTAATAGCTACAGTGATATAAACAGTATACGAATGACATATAATAAATATCACAAGCATGTGCATAAATATGAAAAAATAAAAAAATAAAAAATTGAATACATGCAGAAAAAAACAAAAAACTAAAAATAAAGTCCAAAAATTAGATTAGAGTAAGGAAGGTCTGCCCGGTGTGTAAATGATCCACAAAAGCAGATGACGACTAAAAGAACCTCCACCACCATCAAACACTGACCCTTACCAGAGCCTGAGATCTCAAAGGAGATCAAACACAGCAGAGATATATGAAAACGGCCATCATTCACAATGAGAATGTAGTGGAAACATCTGCCAGGGTAGATAAAATAAACAGGTCTTCACCAAGATCGAAATCATCAATGGATATCAGCACTCAGAGATATGCAAAAGAACCAAGGGAGACTTGCATAGTGTAAAATCTCTTTGGTATTTTAATAAGTAAATAGAATGCTCACTTAATTGTTCAAGTGGTATTCAGGCAAAAAACAGATTAGCCGGTCGGCTGTCAGAAGCGTGCACCCGTCTCTTCCGGGTTACGACACGTGATGCGGTGATGTCAGAACGCCGCCTCCCAACGTTTCGTCTCTATTGGGACTTGGTCACGGGATAAGGCAACGCTCTTAGTCACCGCATAAATACACACATAATGGGCGGAGCCAACCTCGGAGTGAGACCCAGTAAGCCGCCCCTCCGCCATCTTAACTGATGGATAAAAAAAGGGAAAGCCTAAACGTATCATGAATAGACTGCCTGGGCATATAAAAGAATATAAAAAAAAAAAATAATAATAGCCAAATGCATTAAAACACTCACATCTAAATATCTTTATGTTCAGCGCAGGGGAGTCCAGTAGAGTCAGATGTGGATCTCTGCAGTTTAGATGGTGTTTCAGCTTAATCACTCTATGCTGTCAGCATCCTGTGAAACAGGCGACTTCCGGGATTCATACAGGATCCAAAACGAGGCTTGGGGCACATTCGACCAGTCACAGAGAAGGCTGGAGTGCAAAGTCCAGTGAAGTACAGTCATTCACTTCACTGGACTCTGCACTCCAGCCTTCTCTGTGACTGGTCGAATGCTCCCCAAGCCTCGTTTTGGATCCTGTATGAATCCCGGATTCGCCTGTGAGACAGGACGCTGACAGCATGGAGTAATTAAGCTGAAACACCATCTAAACTGCAGAGATCCACATCTGACTCTACTGGACTCCCCTGCGCTGAACATAAAGATATTTAAATGTGAGTGTTTTAATGCATTTGGCTATTCAATTTTAAACAGTCTTACTTAGGCCGTGTACACACCAGCAAACATGTACGATGAAACCGGTCCGCCGGACCGTTTTCACCGTACATGTCTGCCCGGGGCTTTCTGTACGATGGCTGTACTAACCATCGTACAGAAAGCCGCGCGTAAACAATACGCGGGGCGTGTCCGCGGTGTCGCCGCGTCGATGACGTGGTGTCGCCGCGACAATGACGCGGCGACGTGGGCGGGCCTGCCAGTTAAATGCTTCCACGCATGCGTCGAAGTCATTCGACGCATGCGAGGGATGGCGGGCGCTCGGACATGTACGGTAGGTCTGTACAGACGACCGAACATGTCCGAGCGGGCAGGATTCCAGCGGACTGTTTTAAAACAAGTCCAGGAATATTTGTCCACTGGGAAAAGGTCCGGCGGGCAAATGTTTGCTGGAATCCTGTACGCTCATGCCTACACACGACCGAACATGTCTGCTGAAACTGGCCCGCAGACCAGTTTCAGCAGACATGTTTGGTTGTCTGTACGGGGCCTAAGAGGCGCCTGTTGCTCTGTTTTTCACTTGGTAATTTGTAGCCCAGGAACCCAATGTTATAATGTGAAGGTGGGTAGAGAGTCCTTAGCCCTGTGTTAGCTCTTTTCAAACTTGGAGACTTAATGAAGCGGTGTGGAAGCAGAAAGAAGCTGGGGAGGAAGGAGAACAAGAAAACAATAGTTTTCCATTAAGTTATGCTGTAACACAAAAGCTGTTTCTTCAAATCAACTGACTTATCCATTAAGGCCTTGCAAAGAGTAGTGATGATATCCAAATGATAATAAAATTAAAACAACAATCATCTCCTATGCCCTTTTCTTTCTCAGATAACACATAAGATGCAGAGTATATAACACAATGCAGCATACAGCAAAAGAAGTGTACATTCAATTCCAAATAAGGTAAAATTACAGTTATTTGCAGTCTAAATGACTGTAATTAGATTGATAAACTGAAAATGTCTACTAATGCAGGAAGGCTTAAGCCAACCATAGATGGATCGAAATTCAGCTGGTTCAGCAGGAGTCCATTTATAGGAAGGTTAGTTACTTCTGTACAACCAGCATGTTGGAAAGTTTTCACTTGATT
Source organism: Rana temporaria (assembly GCF_905171775.1). Classification (NCBI taxonomy): domain Eukaryota; kingdom Metazoa; phylum Chordata; class Amphibia; order Anura; family Ranidae; genus Rana; species Rana temporaria. Next base: position 108,643,340 of record NC_053494.1, on the reverse strand, counting down.
AGTGCCTCCCCACTGTCAGAATACAATAGCTCCACAGGAGGGATTCCCCCATCTACCTTACATGTGTGGGAGAATCCTTTTCTTTTCTTTTATTCAACCCACTGGCTGAACAAAAGAAATGAATCATGTATGGCCTACCTTAGTCCTAAGTGAGTAAGACATGTCAAAATTATATGGATTATGTCAAGAGACACTAGCATGTTTACGAATAATATAGTCTAGATAATGAGGCTGAAATGTAGGCCCGATGTGGAAGAAATTAAAGATTAAATCAAAGACATAGAGGGGGGGGGGTAAGCAGGGAAGATGAGGTGGAGGTTAGCATTGGGGACCGGAGAAAAAATCCCTTTCACAAATGACCCAAAAGCTCACATTAAAGTTATAGAAGAGGGAGGTCAAGGTGGCGAGTGTAGGCCAGCCATGGAGGCCATGCCTTCAGGAATTTGAAATGTGAGTCATTTCATTTAGAGGTGAGTTTCTCCTAAATCATTGCACCCATAATCCATTGTTTTACTTCTCTTAAGCTTAGGCTCTGGCTATAGTCTGGCAGGTGGCAAGGAAAATATTGGTTAGGAATTTATGCTTGTTGGAAGTGAGGACAGGAATAGGCCTGTGAAGAAGCGCTTCCGAGGGGGTCACAAACCAGATTTTCTGTGGAGGATGGATTATATCATAATATAGATCCATATCTACAATTTTTGAATGATGGGGAATTCTGTGCCCTTTTCATTGCCGTCTACTGTTTCTAATCAATTTGCTATCTGGGCAACCTACAGTATTTCTATTCTTGTCTGTCCAGTGTTAGCCTACTCTGTGTCAATTTACTCAATCCGTCTCTGCATTCTTCTCACCTGTATCTTTGAGCAGTACTTGAGGGTGTTTAACATGCTCTCCTTTCTCTGCTGAGTATAGGTACAGGGCATGGCTTAGTGAGTCTCAGTTTGCAACCAATACCTTGTTTGCCTATATCATGTGATCCTGATTATGATGTGTGGACATAACCCTTCAGATCCCATTTATTTTTTCCTAGACAGTGTATCCAGACCTGCTATTTGAGCCTATGTACCAAAGCTGTCTATCTGCACTTGGGTACCTTAACCTGGTGTTCTGGGTGCAATTTTTATAATGTACTCTGCCTGTCTTTACTTGGCCATTTTACAGATTATCCATCTATATAGGACGTTCGTACTTTACATATGAATAGTGTCTTTTGCTCAATTTCTAAACTTCAAGTGTTGATTCTGCATGTTCATTTCAGATTTTGCTTCCCTTTCCTGGCCCTTGTATCCATTTTCAGTTGGTAACTGTACATTTGATCCTTGTTTCTTATGTATTTTGTTTTTAATTCTGATTTTAGTCTTTTGTGTGGATCTATTTAGTCTATTCATTCTATACCTCACTTTCTTGCAAATTGCATATGCCATCCTGATTCTGGCATCCACACCCACCAACCTACAAAAGAATGTTAAATGAACAAAAAGTCCTGGGGCATCTACTGTATATACAACTCCAATTTCAAAAAAGCTGGGACGCTGTGTAAAATCTACATAAAAAAGAATGCAATGATTTGGAAATCTCATAAATCCATATTTTATTCACAATAGAATATACAAAACATATCAAATGTTTAAACTTAGGTAAAAAAAAAAGTAATTTTGAAATTTATAGCAGCAACACGTCCCAAAAAGTTTGGGACAGGGCAACAAAACCCTAGTAATGTAAATGGTGCTAACAAAGAAGAGCTGGAGGAAAATGTTGCAACTAATTAGGTTAATTGGCAAAAGGTCAGTAACATGACTGGGTATAAAAGGTAAAGTCAGGTAGAATTATAGTATTGTTGAGCAATTTTAGAACAATGTTCCTCAATGTAAAATTGCAAAGACTTTAAATATATCACCATCTACTGTACTTAACATCATCAAAAGATTCTGAGAATCTGGAGAAATCTGTGCGCAAGGAACAAGGCTGAGATGCAGGGGCGTAGGGAGGCCCGGGCTTGGGAGGCTGGAGCCCCGAATGTGACCCCGAAAAGCCCAGAGTCACAGGCATTTAGGTCTCTATTATTAGCCCCGATCGGCGAGCGCCGGTACCAATCTGATCCCGAGCGCCGCCGAATGTGGCCGAGTGCGGTTGAGTGTGGCTGAGTCGCCGGGACCGATCTGATCGCGACCCGAGCCTTGCCGAATGTGGCCGAGCGCGGCCGAGTCGTGCTGACTCGCGAGTTTCACAGCAGGTCCTGCCCTCTGGAGCCTGGGCAACGCCTATGATGGACGTCCCACTTGTCCAATACCAGGACCGCCGCATGTGTGACGTCCATCATAGGCGCTGCAGACTCCAGAAGGCGGCTCTCCTCTCCTCCCCGGCTCTCCTCCCCTCACGGAATGACTGACTGCAGTAGTGCCTGCTGTGACACCGCTGAGCGGAGGTAGGTCAGACAGCACAGTGTAATGTGTATGTAAATGTCAGTGTAGGTAGGTCAGGTCAGTGTAGGTCAGTTTAGGTAGGTCGGTGTAGGTAGGTCAGTGTATGTCAGGTAGGTCAGTGTAAGTAGGTCAGGTCAGTGTAGGTCAGGTCAGTTTAGGTAGGTCCGTGTAGGTAGGTCAGTGTTTGTCAGGTAGGTCAGTGTATGTAGGTCACCACCGTCAGTGTAGGTAGGTCAGTGTATGTGTGTCAGGTAGGTCAGTGTATGTGTGTCAGGTAGGTCAGTGTATGTAGGTCAGTGTATGTAGGTCAGTGTATGTAGGTCAAGTAGGTCAGTGTATGTAGGTCACTACCGTCAGTGTAGGTAGGTCAGTGTATGAAGGTCACTACCATCAGTCTATGTAGGTCACTACCGTCAGGGTAGGTAGATCAGTGTATGTAGGTCAGTGTATGTACGTCAGGTAGGTCAGTGTATGTAGGTCAGGTAGGTCAGTGTATGTAGGTCACTACCGTCAGTGTAGTTGGGTCAGGTAGGTCAGTGTATGTAGGTCACTACCGTCAGTGTAGGTAGGTCATTGTATGTAAGTCACTTGTGGCTTGTTATCAGCATTCAGTTGATAAGCCTGCATCTCTGATGGTATGGGGGTCCATTAGTGCCTATGGAATAGGCAGCTTGCACATCTGGAAAGGCACCATCAATGCTGAAAGATATATCCCGGTTTTAGACCAGCACATGCTCCTATTCAGATGACATCTTTTTCAAGGTAAGACTTGCATATTTCAGCAGGACAATGCTAAACAACATACTGCATCTATGACAACGGCATAGCTTCATAATAGAAGGGTCTGGGAGCTTAACTGGCCTGCCTGCAGTCCAGACTGTTCACCAACTGAAAATATTTGGTGCATTTTGAAACAAAAAAATACAACAAAAAAGACCCAGGACTGTTGAGCTATTAGAATCCTACATCAGGCATGAATAAAACAACATTCCTCTTCCAAAACTCCAGCAACTGGTCTCCTTAGTTTCCATATGTATATGAAGTGTTATTAAAAGAAGAGGGGATGTTACACATGGCCCTGTCCTAACTTTTTTGAGATGTGTTGCTGCCACCAATTTCAGAATTATCCTTTTTTTTCTTACATAGTACATTTTCTCAGTTGACATATTTTCTAGTAAAATATGAGTTTATGAGATTTTCAAATCATTGCATTCTGTTCGTATGTAAATATTACATTACATTTTTGGAATTGGGATTGTATAAAAGAACACAAAGTTCAATTAAGAAGGCCAATTCACAGCTTACAAAGCTTGCAGATACTGCTAACTCGTGAAATTTTGGTTTCTGAATCTGTATTTAATGTATTTTGGGATAATATCTTTTTTATATCTGTTACATGTTCTTATCCACATAGCATAACTTAAAGCAGGGATCCTCAAACTACGGCCCTCCAGCTGTTGCGGAACTACACATCCCATGAGGCATTGTAAAACTCTGACATTCCCAGACATGACTAGGCATGATGGGAATTGTAGTTCCTGAACAACTGGAGGGCCGTAGTCTGAAGACACCTGACTTAAAGTCTTAAAGTGGAAGTAAACTGTATCTGTGCACCAAAGTGAAAACACTATTCATTTTTACTGATAGGCTGCACTGGTGGGTGCTGATAGGCACAAATAAGACGGCACTGATGGGGATGGATAAGTCGGTACTGATGGGCACAGATAAGATGACACTGATGGGCCCTGATGGTTGGCACTGATAGGTATTACTGATGGGCAGAGATAGGTGGCACTGATGGGCACTGGTAGGTGACACTGATGGGCACTGATAGGTGACAATGATGAACACTGGTAGGTGACAATGATGGGCTGCACTGTTGATGAGGCAGTGATTAGTGACTTTGATAGGTGGCACTGTGGGCAACGATAGGTGGCACTGTGGGCATTGGTAGGTGGCGCTGGTGGGCACTAGTAGGCGGCGCTGGTGGGCACTGGTAGGTGGCACTGACAGGTGGCACACATGGTCACAGATGAGCTGGCGACAGCTCTCCCTAATCGGGACCAATGTTTTTTAGCCGCTTGCCGTCTCTGTTTACGTCACATGTTTAATCAGCTGTCATTGGCTGACAGCTGATCACGTGGTAAGGGGTCGGGATCTCATAGACTCACTGATCAGGCCGCTCGAACACAGAAGGACGTCTATTGATGGCCTCCCGGCAATTCAGGTCTGCGCTGTAGCCGTCATTCGGCTATAGCGTGGACGCCAAGTGGTTAATATGCAAAGCAAACTTACTTATCCATCCGTGTCTCCATGCTTTCTTTTGTTGAGAAATTCACTTTGAACCCCCCCCCCCCCAGCCTTTCTAGCAGTGGCCAGCTTGATTGGGGGCAGATGATTAATGTAGCATTGACTTCTTGGAATCCATCCGCCCTTATTTCAGGAATGAAGGCAGGCGGGTGTGCTTTGCTGAGGGCCATGGGCCATAAACCAGGAAGTAAATGAAGAAATGTAAAAAAAAATATCATCTAATGTACCATCCTATCTATTTACTAATGCTAGCAGCATAAGGATTAAAAATAGAGAATTAAGTTCAGCTTTAAAAAAACATTTTAAAATAGTGATTGCCACTGTAGATGTTATTTTCTGATAACTCTAGCATAAACAAGACTATGTAGTTCTCTTTTTTGAAAGAGTTGGGGATCTGTTTTGCCATATTTAACCTTGTCTGTACTGTGCTGGCAGATCTCATTATCAGTTGTAAACTATATTTGAATACAGTCTATCCAAAGAGTGAAAGGTTTAGAAGTTTTTTTTTTTTAATCCAAACTCTTTTATTGATATTGAAGGTCAGGACAAGAAAAGAGAAACATCATATATTGCAGAGTATACAGGAGATACATTCATGCATAGATAAATAGAAAAAAAATGCATCATAACCAACATGTCGGTAACTTTTGACCCTGTTGCAACAGTTCTTATTCTGAACTAGAGGTAACACTGACAGACATCCTTTGCATGGAATCGAAAAGTACAACACTTAAAACAGCAGGTAACAAAACAGTTTCCATGAGGTGGGAGTGTCTTAAACCATGAGGAAGGTGTTATCAGCAATGATTACATCTGCAGCAGCCTATCCATTACAAGTTGTGGGGGGATAATCCTGGTGTATCTAGCCACCCCTGCCAGACCAGCTGAAAAATACGTATGGCAGTACGGTGGTGGTAGGCATGTTGCTCTCTCAATAATAAGTTATTAACATATTCTATCCATTGTTTAACTGTGGGCATAGTGGAGGACATCCAATATCTTGCTATCAGCTTTCAGACTAAATATAGAAGGCATGATATCATTAGATAAACCCCTGGTTGGTACAATTCAGGGTCAAGGGCACCCAATAAACACACTGGGTATGATAACTTGAGAAAACAATCTTACCACCTGGGTCCAATATCGCTTAAGTTTCAGGCACCTCCATAACATATGGATATAATCGCCCTTATGTGAGCTACATTTTGGGCATAGAGGTGAGCTCCTCATACCTCAGATAAACAGGCTTAGTGCAGTATGAAGAGCTGAGAAAGTTTGTATAATGAATACAAGGAGATAAATGGTATTGATTCCAAGGCCATATCCCATTGCTCACCATCTACCAACTCAATATCCTCTATCCACGCTGCCCTACTCTTGAACTCTGCAGGGTTTGTATGGAAGGAAGCAGCCATTGATATATATGAGAGATGAATCCACTCGTCTCTGCTGCAGAGACCACTTCAGTAATTAGTGGTGTGTCTGACTCGGTTCATATATGAGCTGCATGTGGCTCACAGCAGGGGTCCGGTGTGTCCTGGTTCACCGTTTCAGGGCCGATTTCAGCCCGAATTTTGGGCTTAATTCGGACCTGAAATGGACAAAAAGACGTGCAAAATGCACCGGAACGGCTGTGGAGATATGTGAACCGGCTCCAATTCGCATCGGTGTGAACCCAGCCTCATGGAGTGCTCCAATGCAGTGTTGGGCTTGGATCGCATGCCCGAGCTGCAGGTATTGGTAAAATTGCTTGTGAGATAGCAAAAATTCAGACCGTATCTGATCATAAGATTTGATCATATTACCAGAGAATGCCTGATTTATATAAAATAATTCCCTATGCCTCCATTCATGGAAGCTCTCTAGTTTAGCCAGCTCAGGGTATAATGGGTTATGCCCCCAAGGTGGTAAATCCAAAAAGCCACTCGGTTTCAGGGAAGTTTTTAAGGCATCTCATCTTTGCAGAAGGTCCATAGTGGGGGAGCAGGCAAATCCATCTCTAAGTGGGAGACTGAAAGGATTAGTGATTAGACACTATTACCTATGTGCCCCCAGCCAGCAAGTTGCTGAGATTGGGCGGCAAGGAAATACATTTTCCCCTTTCCAGCCTTTCCAGCCTTAATATTTCGAGAGTATACTGGAATGATAGGGTGATACTGAGTTTAATTTACTAAAACTAGAGGGTGCAAAATCTGGTGCAGCTGTGCATTGGTATAAAGAAAAAAAGGGAAAATATTGCGCTAATCTAAATAAAGATGAAACTAAGAACAGCTGCTACACAACAATGTGACAAATATGAACAGTGATGTGGAGAAAAAATGTAGCGCTAGTGATAACATTACCAGAAGACGTGGATCTGCCTGTCAGCGACAGCAAATCAATTGTGCATCAAACTCTCATGGCACGATCTGCTCGGCTTCTCCAAACTGGATCAACAAGTGAGATGGATCTTTAGTGGAGGGCCGTGGATGCACGATGTCCTGGAATAGTGTCCCGAGATGTCTGTCCCCAATTGAATGAGGGGGGATGGTGATATAACCCCTTGGGGGATAGGACAAAGTAGAACTGGAAGGCTCCAAAAAGCTTGTCTGTGTAACAGGCTGATACACAGACAAGCTTTTTGGAGCCTTCCAGTTCTACTTTGTCCTATCCCCCAAGGGGTTATATCACCATCCCCCCTCATTCATTTGGGGACAGACATCTCTGGACACCATTCCAGGACATCGTGCATCCACGGCCTCGTACACACGACCGAGGAACTCAACAGGTGAAACACATCGTTTTGCTCGTCAAGTTCCTTGTTAGGCTGCCGAGGAACTCGAGTTGCCAATTTTCTCCATTCCCGTCGAGGAAAAAGAGAACATGCTCTCTTTTTGGCTCGACGAGTTCCTCGACAGTTTCCTCGTCGAAAAATGTACACTCGACCGGTTTCCTCGGCAAAAAAAAAACCAGCAAGTTTCTTGCTGGTTTTTGCCGAGAAACTCGGTCGTGTGTACGAGGCCTATGGCCCCGTACACACGACCAGTTTCTTCGGCAGAATTCAGCTTCCGACCGAGTTTCTGGCTGAATTCTGCCGAGAAACCCGGCCGTGTGTACACTTTCGGCCGAGGAAGCCGACGAGGAGCTCGACGAGGAAATAGAGAACACGTTCTCTATTTCCGCGTTGTTCTATGGGAGCTCTCGGCCCGCCAAGCTCCTCGGCGGCTTCAGGGCTGAACTGGCCGAGGAACTCGATGTGTTTGGCACGTCGAGTTCCTCGGCCGTGTGTACGAGGCCTGAGAGTTTCATGCCCAATTGATCTGCTGTCGCTGGCAGGCAGATCCACGTCTTCTGGTAAGCGCATTCATATCTTCATTGAGTTTAAGAAATTATTGTTTGCCCTTGAGGATCTACATGGTCATTCTACCATCCATTCATCCACTAGTTTATTGATGGACTTTACACTGTCATTTTGGGTTGTGTTTGTTAGTTTCACTGGTTCATTCATTCACCTCACATTTGTTTTTGTCACATTTATCACTGTTTCAGTACAGTGATTATTTATTTACTTTTTTGCATATTTACTCAGAGAAATCACTGTGCATTGGTAGCCAATCAGTTTGTATCTTCATCTCACAGTTAAGCTTTGACAAAAAAACTGGAAGCTGATTGGTTTCTATGCTAAGCTACACCAGATTTTTCACAAGTTTTAGTAAATAAACCCCGCTGTCTGCAGTTGATCACTAAAACAATTGATGGTCACTGCACATAACTATAAACAGGTCTAGTTGATGTAATTGGCCCATGTGAGCAATAATATCAATTATACTTTTGTTAGGTTGATGCTATGCCATGGGTTACATCACTCTGATTGCACCCCAAACCACAATAACCAGTCATCCACTAATTAAATGAACAGGTAATTTTCTGTATTGTAGCATTTTAAAGAGCGAAAACATGGGATGTACAGTACATATATTACAGAGATGTACTGAATATGATTTTTTTTCTTTTGGCCGTATGCACATTTTAACTTTGCACCCCAACCTACAAATTTGGCAAAATGTTTTGTATTTACTGATAGTGTGTACCCTGTTGCAGTAGCTGCAACAACAACTTGTCTTTTAAGCCCTGTACACACTATCCAGAATCTCGTCAGACGACGAGAATCTCTTCCTGCCTGAGTGTACAGACACTCCATTCAAAAGAACTGCATTTTTTTTTTGAATGGCAAGAACGTGGTGACGTCATTGCATACGACGAGCATGGCTCGTCACATTCTGCCGCCGCCATCTTGCTGCACCCTACATATGCCTAGGAAGCTACCGCGTCATTTCGAGCATGCGCGGCGACAGGTAAGTATACACACTCTCGGGTTTCTTGGCAAGAAAACTTGTCAAGAAACCTGAAAGCCTCATACACATGCTTGGTTTACTTGGCAAGAAAGCTCTGCCAGCAGTTTCCTTGCTGATTCTTGCTGAGTAAACCGAGCATGTGTACGAGGCTTCATTGTCAGTCACCAGAAGAGTACATAGAGGTTATTCAATTATTTGAATTATATTCATTTCTCACTGATAAAAGGAATTTGACAGTGGCCTTTAAGCTAGTGTTAAATATTTAATTGCTCATAAATACCATGTGTTTATTGCATTAAATATGTAGAAATGTATACATCAGAAATGTTCTGTTTCTTTCTACCATCAGAATCCCTTCATAGAGGTTAAAGTGATGGATACTCCAAAAAGATCCCGTAGAGATTTTGGCCTAGATTGTGATGAACATTCAACAGAGTCTCGGTGCTGTCGTTATCCACTAACAGTTGATTTTGAAGCTTTTGGATGGGACTGGATTATTGCACCAAAAAGATACAAAGCTAACTACTGCTCTGGAGAATGTGGAATTGTATTTTTGCAGAAATACCCCCATACTCATCTTGTTCAGCAAGCAAACCCCAGAGGTTCTGCAGGCCCTTGCTGCACCCCAACTAAAATGTCTCCAATCAATATGTTATATTTCAATGAAAATGAAGAAATCATTTATGGAAAAATTCCAGCAATGGTAGTAGATCGCTGTGGGTGTTCATGAATACGCAGTTAAATGTCTCCAATCTCCCCAATCAACATATAGGACTTTAATGAAAATGAACAAACCATTAATAGAAAACTTCCAGCAATGGTAGAAGATCACTGTGGTGCTCTGGAATATGTTGTTCTGATAATATCAAGAGAGTTGGAGCAATTTCATTCTCCCTTCGTAAAGAAACAGACTGTCATCACCTTTTCATTAAGCTGAGAAGACATATAAGCTTGCTGTTTTCATTTCTTCTTACCAACTGTTACACACAAATACCTTGCATGAAAATGCAGAAAGGAAACTTTGGGACAATGTAAATGTACTGTATTTTCAACATAAACCTTAAACATCCAAAGGTTATTAAACTAGTTCATTATAACCAGACAGTAAACAATGATTTTGATTTTAAACACAACTTTTTTAAAACACAGTGTTACTAGTCTCGACAGCAAAATGTATTTTTTTTTTCGTTTGGTTAATTTTGTAATAATAATAAAGAAAAAAATCTGAATAAGTATGGCTGCATGATGAATATTTTGATGGTCACTTTCTTCATAGCATACAGACAAAATGGAGGTATACCTAGGGATATTTATTGTATTGTGAAACAAATTCTTTACAGGTATACTAAAAATCGCAGCAGCATACAGCCTGCATGCTGATAAGAAAGAATCTTACATTCATTAGTTAAACAAAAAATTTGGCAAGTTAGTCAAATATAGAGTTGGGCGAATGGTTCGGGCCGAGCAAAAGTTTGGTCTGAACATTGACTGTTTGCCTGTTTAGGAAACACCCGAACTTGTGGGTCGCTCAGCAGGATGTTTGCCTGCCGTGGGCCCCACAATACTCTGCGCACTGCACAGTGCATTCTAGAGCCCTAATTGGATGAAGCCTTGCACCCGATCGCTGGTCAGGTGCAAGGCTTTGCCAATTAGGGCACAGAGAACTGTCAGAGCTCTCATTGGAAAAAGTGATGATGACTTTGCCCAATCACAGCTCAGTGCTCATAGTGCCACCCCCAGACTTTAAAAGGTTACCTCACACAGGAAGCTTTTGCAGTGTTTGTTGGAGTGAAGATAGATAGAGCAGGGCTCAGTTTTCTACTAACGAGTTATTGTGTTCACTTATTGTGACTGTAGAGTGTTGGTGTAGTGTTAGTATAGTGTGTCAGTATAGTGTAGTGTGAGTATAGTGTGTCAGTATAGTGTGAGTAAAGTGTAGCGTGTGAGTATAGTGTAGTGTGTCAGTATAGCGGGAGTTTACCATAGTGTGAGTATAGTGTAGTGTCATTGTAGTGTGTTAGTGTAGTGCAGTCTTTAACACAGCATTACATAACAGTGCTATATACATTACTTTATACCCTTCTTTTGTTTTTTGGTTGCTGCATGTTCTTTTTGGTTTTTCTCACTTTGTTTTTTTTTATCCTATTTTGTCCCACACCTGCCCATGTTTTTATTTTTAAATAGTCAGCCACAGTTTTTCTGACTGTGATGCTGGTGTGCCCCCCCTTTTTTTTGTTTTCTTTATTATTTTTACATTTCTGTCAGTGGCAGTCCTCAATTTAAAATGCACCATACACCACTTTTCATTCAATAAAGTGCAACCAATCACACATTTCTAAGTTTCTAATACATTTGGGTAATAAGCCCCCATCATGTCTGGGAGGCCAACAAGGAGAAGCAGACGTTCCCCTGCCACTATGAGGTGGCCAGCAGTGCCTGTGTTCACAGGCAAAGGTGGACATAGTCCGTCTTCAGGCAGGGCACATTGGGGGTTATCCTCAAAAGAGATAACCGGAGAGCTGCAGAAGAACCGGGGTTCGCCGAGTCAAGAGCGGAAGAGGGGAGAAGATGGAAGAAGACCCCCGGAGTCCGGAGAAGCCCCCCCCCGGAGAGCGGAAGAAGAAACCCCCCCGGAGAGCGGAGAAGACCCCCGGAGAGCGGAAGAAGAAGCCCCCCCTGGTAATTGAGCTAATAACGAAGACAGGGGGGGCGTCCGGAGCAGAATAATAAAATATTTTAAAAAGCCTTGTGTTGTGTGTTTATTAACTTTTACTTTTTGCCTCCAGGTGAATGGATAGGGGTACGATGTACCCCATATCCATTCACTTAGGGTGGGGGGCCGGTATCTGGGGGCCCCCTTATTAAAGGGGACTCCCAGATTCCGATAAGCCTCCGCCCGCAGACCCCGACAACCAATGGCAAGGGTTGTCGGGAAGAGGTCCTGTCCTCATCAACATGGGGACAGGGTGCTCTGGGGTGGGGGGGCCCGCAGTGCGCCCCCCTGCCCCAGAGCACCCAACCCCCCCATGTTGAGGGCACGCGGCCTGGCACGGCTCAGGAGGGGGGGGGGGGCGCTCGCTCGTCCCCACTCCCTTCCTGGCCGGCCGGGTAGCGTGCTTTGGATACGGGTCTGGTATGGATTGTAGGGGGACCCCCTACGTCAATTTTTCGGCGTGGGGGGGGTCTCCTTACAACCCATGCCAGACCTAAGGGCCTGGTATGCTCCTGGGGGGGGAACCCATGCCGTTTTTTTCTTTGAAAATGGGCATGGAGTTCTCCCTCAGGAATGCATGCCGCTGTCATTTTTTTTATCCCCGACGCAACTTTAAGCCGTCGCGATCCTCAAAACTCGGCGTAACGTAACTTCGCGCATGCGCAGTACGGCCGGCGCGCATGCGCAGTACGGCCGGCGCGGGAGCGCGCCTCATTTAAATGGGACTCGCCCCATTTGAATAGGAACGCCTTGCGCCGGCGGAATTTTAGTTACACAGCCTGAAATTTCTAGATAAGTGCTTTGTGGATCAGGCACTTAGGTAGAAACTTTAAGGCAGTGTAACTTAAATTGGATTTTTTAAGTTACGTCAGGTTTTTGTGGATCTGGCCCATTGTCTCTGTTTAGTGATGTTTCCTGTGCTATCCAGCCACAGCATACAAAGGAGGTGGTGGACTGGCTTACTAAACCATCTTCATCCCCCTCATCCTCTATGACTCAAGTTGACACTAGTGTGCAATACACTGAAGCTACCAGGGTGGCTTATTTTGCCTCCTTGTCCACATCAACTCCTGCCATAGCCCCAGCATCATGCATGGAGGAGCCAGCTAAATTATTTGAACACAGCGTCAGCCACTTGCTTCTTGAGGATGCACAGACATTACTTGATTATGATGTTGGTTCTGAGGTAGAGGAAGGGAATAATATGAGCCTACAGAGAGCGGACAACACTGATAAACAACAAATTGGCAGTCATGTTCCCCCAGCCGCAGCGTATTGCCAAGTTGGCTCCAGTATTGATGAGGATGGAGGGAATGATGATCATGAGGTCACTGACACGACTTGGGTTTCCAGAAAGAGCATTGGAGAAAAGTGAGAGGGAGAAACAACCCCAACGAGGTAGGATGTCCTCCAGAGGCAGCCATTATGGAAGAGTATAGAGCAGCCATCCTATTCCATCAGATTGTGGAGCTGTTATCTCCCGGCCCACTTCCCACAGCTTTAGATTTGTGGGCCTTTTTTAGCACAGGTGCAGTAAATCACACTGTTACAATTTGCCATAGAGCATGACAAATACATCAGCCATTAGGGTAGAATGTGCTTGACAAGGCATTTAACCTTCCACTACGCAGCCCGTTGGCAAGAGCACCTGAAAGCCACACACAAGAGACACAATTCTTCTCCTACTCACTCCTCAGCTTTCATGTCTACCCTCCAGCAGCCTCCACTGACAGGGATGATGGTATAGCAAAGGGTGTTACATTGGTACCAGGCGGCACTTTCAAGGAGGCGGCAAATTGCCGTCCGTCCGCCAGCTCCGTTTTCCGCTCCACTGTCAAATTGCCGCCCGCCGTCACACTCCACTGTGTGCAGCTAATTGCCGGCCACCTCTCCTTCCACCGCTTTGCCCAACTGTAATGCCGCCCAAGCGGCATTGAGCCGCGGTGCTGGATGTCACTGTCACGCCCCCTTCTACATTCACACACACGGCTGCAGCCGCTCTCAATGATCGGCGGGGGGGGTGAGACGAGGCCGTGCCGTCAATGGACTCGCCGTACATGTCTCTCGGGAGAAGCCGTGTCATGTTAGGAAGGAAGGAAGCCCTGCATGTTAGGTCCGGGCTTTCCCCTCGCTCTTCCTGGACTGTCGGTGATCTGTGGACTGTGGTGGGAGGACAGGCAGCAGCGCCGCTCTCCTCGTGGTGAGGCACCACTGCCGTTGTCAAGTTCATCATTGTATTGTGTACAGCCCCGGGGTTCAGAGGGAAACTAATGTGTGTTTGTGAGTGAGAGGGTACAGGTATAAACTGATTTGGGAGAGGGAAAAGGGGGAATTGAGTTGGGGGGGACAGAGGTAAACGAATGAATTAATGTGGGGGGGTACAGAGAGGAACTGATTTGGGGGGGTACAGAGGGGAACCGATTTGCGGGGGGTACAGAGGGGAACTAATATGTGTGTGTTGGAGGGGGTTGTACAGAGAGAAACTGATTTTGGGGGGGTACAGAGGTGAACTAATGTGTGTGGGGGGGGAGGAGGTACAGAGAGGAACTGATTCGGGGGGGTACAGAGGGGAACTTATTTGGGGGGTACAGAGGTGTACTAATGTATGCATGTGTGTGTGTGGGGGGTACAGAGAGGAACTGATTTGGGGGGTACAGAGCGGAACTGATTTGGGGGGGGTACAGAGGGGAACTAATGTGTGTGGGGGTACAGAGGGGAACTGATTTGGGGGGGTACAGAGGGAAGCTAATATGTGTGTGTGTGGGGGGGGGGGGGGTACAGAGGTAAACTGATTGGGGGAGGGGGGTATTTGAGGTGTGGAGGTTCAGCTTTGTAAAAAAATAATAAATGCAGATATTTTTGCAGGTAAAAAAATGTGCATTTATTATTATTTTTACTAGGAGCCCGTAAAGCATTGTCAGTGTATTTGTCTGCTCATACAGACAGGCAGTTGCCTAGTTAGCCTGTCCATATAGTACCCTAGCCCACCGTTTACATGGACAGGTCAAAGGGGGTGGAGTCAGGGGTGATCCAATGGGGGGGGGGGTGGCAAAATGAGGTTTCGCCTAGGGTGTCAAAAATCCTTGCACCAGCCCTGATTCCCGCCCGTCCGTTCTGCTCCCTTCAGATTTCAGCTGCTAGAAGAAGGGCCGCTAGACAATGCATACGAAGCCGGCGATCGCCGAAAACACCCCCCCCTAGGAGACAGACGGGGAAGGCGGCTATCGCCACAAGCACCCCGCCCCCAGCCTTAGATGTGTAAAAAAACGAGATCCACCACCCGCACACTCAGGGCGGGACAGTCGGCAGGTGATCAGGCTTCCTGGCCAATCAGCAGGCGGGGGAGCAGAGAGGTGAGATCATCTCTCACTGCCCACCCTGCATCACTGCAGTTCCGCCCCCACTGTGCAGGCAGCAGAGAGATTACATTATCTCTCTGCTGCCTGTCTTTACTCAGGAAGGCTCCCACTGATTCTGCATTACAGTGAGTTGAACTATTTTATTTGATATAACAATGTAATAATAAAAATAATGTGCTTCCAGAATTTTTATTATTATTATTTTTACTAGTAATTGCAGTGATCTGCAATTTTTAGCGAGACTGCGACATTGCGGTGGACAGATCGGATACTTCTGACACATTTTTGGGACCAGTGACATCTATACAGCGATCTGTGCAATAAAATTGTACTGATTACTGTGTAAATGTCGCTGTCAGGGAAGGGGTTAAATGTGTTCCCTGGGAGGTGTTTCTAACTGGGGGGGATGGGATTGACTGGAGGAGGAGAGAGATCTCTGTTCCTAATCACTAGGAACAGCACATCTGTCTCTCCTACCCTGTCAGAATGAGGATCTGTCTGTTTACATGGACAGATCCCCTTTCTGGCTCTCTGTGGAGCGATCACGGGTGGCCAGCTGACATTGCGGCGCCGGCCCTGCACAGGTCCGTTTATACTCCTACATACATGCATAGAGCCATGACAGGTAATTTTATGCTCCTATACACATAAACAATTATAACAGGTCCTCTTTATACTCCTATATACATTTATAGAGCCATGACAGGTCCACTTTAGTTACCATGATATAAAATAATGGATATGGGTGCATTTTGTTGGGCGTGATTTTTTATATTTTTTTTGGGGTGGGGGGGGGGCAGCATTTCATTCTTGGTACCAGGCAGCACAATGTCTTGGGCCGGCACTGGTTACAGGTCCTTTCAACACATCTGCCAGCAGCACACAACCAGCTGTAGAGTATAGCAGGCAAATTTCTCTGCCCCAGCTGCTGTATAAAAAAATAATACACTCCCTGCCACCACATGCCCAACATCTAAATTTCAGCTTGTCAAAACAAAGAAAGCTTGCTGGGAAAATCACTTTAAATGTACATTTTTGGTTTCATTATAAATATCAGTTTTGCTGCAGCAGGTTTAATACACAGTACAGATACACCACTTTACAAGAAGACTAAGGGGACCCCCCATGTACTATATTATAATGATATTTTTCACTTTAACCACTTAAGCCCCGGACCAATACGCTGCCTAAAGACCCAAGGTGTTTTTACAATTTGGCACTGCGCTGCTTTAACTGGTAATTGCGCGGTCATGCAATGTTGTACCGAAACAAAATTTGCGTCCTTTTCTTCCCACAAATAGAGCTTTCTTTTGATGGTATTTGATTGCCTCTGCGATTTTTATTTTTTGCGATATAAACGGAAAAAGATCGAAAATTTTGAAAAAAATATATTTTTCTTATAACAAAAAGTAAAAAATATCGAATAAACTAAATTTTAGTCAAACATTTAGGCCAAAATGTATTCAGCCACATGTCTTTAGTAAAAAAAATCGCAATAAGCGTATATTTATTGGTTTTCGCAAAAATTATAGCGTCTACAACTAGGGTACATTTTCTGGAATTTACACAGCTTTTATTTTATGACTGCCTATCTCATTTCTTGAGGTGCTAAAATGGCAGGGCAGTACAAAACCCCCCCAAATTACCCCATTTTAAAAAAGTAGACACCCCAAGGAAACTGCTGAGAGGCATGTTTTTTTTTTGTCCCAAGTGATTGAATAATGACAAAAAAAATTACAAAAAGTTGTCACTAAATGATATATTGCTCACACATGCCATGGTTATATGTGGAATTGCACCCCAAAATACATTCTGCTGCTTCTTCTGAGTACGGGGATACCACCTGTGTGGGACTTTTTGGGAGCCTAGCCACGTACGGGACCCCGAAAACCAAGCACCGCCTTCAGCATTTCTAAGGGCGCAAATTTTTGATTTCACTCCTCACTACCTATCACAGTTTCGAAGGCCATAAAATGCCAAAATAGCACAAAACCCCCCCAAATGACCCCATTTTGGAAAGTAGACACCCCAAGCTATTTGCTGCGAGGCATGTCGAGTCCATGGAATATTTTATATTTTGACACAAGTTGCGCGAATATGACAAACTGATTTTTTTTTTGCACAAAGTTGTCACTAAATGATATATTTCTCACACATGCCATGGTTATATGTGGAATTGCACCCCACAATACATTCTGCTGCTTCTCCTGAGTACAGGGATACCACATGTGTGTGACTTTTTGGGAGCCTAGCCGCGTACGGGGCCCCGAAAACCAAGCACCGCCTTCAAGATTTCTAAGGGCATACATTTTTGATTTCACTCCTCACTACCTATCATAGTTTTGAAGGCCATACAATGCCAAGATGGCACACAACCCCCCCCCCCCCAAATGACCCCATTTTGTAAAGAAGACACCCCAAGCTATTTGCTGAGAGGCATGTTGAGTCCATGCAATATTTAATTTTTTTGCCCCAAGTGATTGAATATTGACCAAAAAAATAAATAAAAAATAAATTACAAAACGTTGTCACTAAATGATATATTTCTCACATATGCCATGGTTATATGTGGTATTGCACCCAAAATACATTCTGCTGCTTCTCCTGAGTACGGGGATACCACATGTGTGGGACTTTTTGGGAGCTTAGCCGCGTACGGGACCCCGAAAACCAATCACCACCTTCAAGATTTCTAAGGACATACATTTTTGATTCAAATCTTGAAGTCGGTGATTGGTTTTTGGGGTCCCGTACGCGGCTAGGCTCCCAAAAATTCCAACACATGTGGTATCTCCGTACTCAGGAGAAGCAGCAGAATGTATTTTGGGGGTGCAATTCCACATATAACCATGGCATGTGTGAGAAATATATCATATAGTGACAACGTTTTGTAATTTTTATTTTTTATTTTTTTTGGTCAATATTCAATCACTTGGGGCAAAAAAAAAAATATTCCATGGACTCAACATGCCTCTCAGCAAATAGCTTGGGGTGTCTTCTTTCCAAAATGGGGTTATTTGGGGGGGTTGTGTGCCATCTTGGCATTTTATGGCCTTCAAAACTATGATAGTTAGTGAGGAGTGAAATCAAAAATGTATGCCCTTAGAAATCTTGAAGGCTTTTCGGGGTCCCGTACGCGGCTAGGCTCCCAAAAAGTCCCTAACATGTGGTATCCCCGTACTCAGGAGAAGCAGCAGAATGTATTTTGGGGTGCAATTCCACATATAACCATGGCATGTGTGAGCAATATATCATTTAGTGACAACTTTGTGCAAAAAAAAATCAGTTTATCATATTCCCGCAACTTGTGTCAAAATATAAAATATTCCATGGACTCGACATCCCTCTCAGAATCTAGCTTGGGGTGTCTACTTTCCAAAATGGGGTCATTTGGGGGGTTTTTGTGCTATTTTGGCATTTTATGGCCTTCGAAACTGTGATAGGTAGTGAGGAGTGAAATCAAAAATTTACACCCTTAGAAAGCCTGAAGGCGGTGATTGGTTTTTGGGGTCCCGTACGCGGCTAGGCTCCCAAAAAGTCTCACACATGTGGTATCCCCGTACTCAGGAGAAGCAGCAGAATGTATTTTGGGGTGTAATTTCACATATGGGGGGAGTATGCTTTGCGCGTGGGTGTAAGCGTTACTGGCAGTAACTAGCTACCTAGCAGCACCAGCGACACTAATACAGCGATCAGAAAAATGATCGCTTAGTGACGCTGGCAATAGGGGGGTGAAAGGGTTAACTCTAGGGGCAATCAGGGGTTAAAACCTTTATTAGAAAATGTATGGGGGTACCTAACGCTATAAAAACCTAGCGGGCGAACCTCAAAAAATAACTAGCTACCTAGCGGCACTAATACAGCGATCAGAAAAACGATCGCTTAGTGACGCTGGTAATAGGGGGTAAAAGGGTTAACTCTAGGGGCAATCAGGGGTTAAAACCTTTATTAGAAAATGTATGGGGGTACCTAACGCTATAAAAACCTGGCGGGCGAACCTCAAAAAATAACTAGCTACCTAGCGGCACTAGCGACACTAATACAGCGATCAGAAAAACGATCGCTTAGTGACGCTGGCAATAGGGGGTGAAAGGGTTAACTTTAGGGGCAATCAGGGGTTAAAACCTTTATTAGAAAATGTATGGGGTACCTAATGCTATAAAAACCTGGCGGGCGAGCCTCAAAAGATAACTAGCTACCTAGCGGCACGAGCGACACTAATACAGCGATCAGAAAAACGATCGCTTAGTGACGCTGGCAAAAGGGGGGTGAAAGGGTTAACTAGGGGGTGATCAAGGGGTTAAAAGTGTTAGGTCCAGGGTAGCCCCCTACCCCACCCAATAAAGGTTTTAACCCCTTGATCACCCCCTAGTTAACCCTTTCACCCCCCTTTTGCCAGCATCACTAAGCGATCGTTTTTCTGATCGCTGTATTAGTGTCGCTCGTGCCGCTAGGTAGCTAGTTTTTTTTTAGGTTCGCCGCCATGTTTTTATAGCGTTAGGTACCCCCATTAACTTTCTAACGCTATAAAAACATGGCGGCGAACCTCAAAAAAAAACTAGCTACCTAGTGGCACGAGCGTCACTAATACAGCAATCAGAAAAACGATCGCTTAGTGACGCTGGCAAAAGGGGGGTGAAAGGGTTAACTAGGGGGTGATCAAGGGGTTAAAACCTTTATTGGGGGGGTAGGGGGCTACCCTGGACCTAACACTAACTGCCTGACACTAACTGCCTGTCACACTGACACTAAATGCAGTGATCGGACGAATATACCGGCGGGAGGAGCGGTGACATCACTTCCTCCTCTGCTCCTTTAAAAACAATCTTTAAAAAAAATATATTTTGCATTGGTACAGTAGCAGTACACAGGTCCCCATACCCTTTTAATGGCTAATAACTTGCATATGAGCCTTCAAAATTAGTATGTTTCAAGTTCAGGTCACGTAGAATTTAATAGGGTTCGTTATTCAGGTCTGAACTTTTGCAAATCTTCGAGAGTTCTGGCGGAAGTTTCAGGAAGTAAAGGAAGATTCATTTATCTGCCCTTAGTAAACATTACCACTGTTAGAAGAATGGGGAGAAAAAGAAAAAGCGGTCTGGAAAGATTAAAAAGCCTGCAATTATCTATAAGTATCTGTTTATAGATTGCTGTTTTCTGATTGATGTAAACATTTCTAAAGATGTCTTCAAATGTAATTTTTATGATCCTCTTTAAAGGGTAAGTTCACCTTTACAGAAAATCGGTAAGAAATTGGGGATGGAGACAGTTCCCCACACTGGTCTCCAAAATGCAGGAGGATGGACTATGTCGGTACCAATTGAACAAGATACACATTAGGTAAAATGAAAATATTTTATTTGTACATAAAGATAAAAACAGGATATCGAAATACAAATGGGAGCATAATTTTCAATGTTCATACTACAACAGTACTTAAAATACAAAGGTGTCTGTACATTTGTGTTACTAATACTTAATGTATTCCAAAAATGGAAACAAAAGGTATAGTATCAAGGGTATTTTCCCCAATGGGGTTTTTGGGCAGCTCAATTAATGAATTAAGATACAATGTAAAAGAAAAGAAAAAGGTTTTTATTGGATGACACATACAAAAAGAGGGGATGTAGGGGTAGTTAAGATATGAGTTGCGATATTACAAAATTGTTAAAATTCCATACATTGCACAAGACACACCAGATTGATATACAGCTTGATATATGTGGGTACAAGCATGTAAACAATTTTAACACGTTTCGACCTTAAAGGTCTTCTTCAGAGGTAATGTAGTAACTGAAAGAAATTTGCAAAAGATTTGTTATTATTATATGTTTTATCGACTATCCCCCTCCCTTGCCCCGCCTACGTACAGTGGGGACCTATGGAAAAAAGGGGGGTGGAGAGAAGAAAAAGACATATACAAGTACATAAAAGATTAACAAATTTTACCAAGTTGATGAATATGGAACAGTCCAAACCGAACTTCATCGTCGCAATAGGGGAGGCCCCATTGGTCCCCCAGAGTGGTGTTCCGACCTCAAAGCGCTCCAATGTAGGTACCCCATGGAAAAGCAGAGTGATCAAGTGTGACTATACAGGAGGTCACCGGGTAAAGGGCGGTGCCTGACGAGTAGGTATTTTGTGGGGGAGGGTTAGACGCCTGCGGCAAAGTAATTAAAGAGCATTGTTATATTTTAAATTGATGGTGTGTGTATATGTATATACAACAGACACACCTTATTATAATTAGGTTATTTGGATCACATGAATCAGTTCTGGCGACTCACATGGGGGGGAAAGGGGAAAAAAGCTCCAGACATAGTTAGAGGTAAGTATGAATAAATTAAGTTGATATATCAGAAATGTATTATCATTAAGGTATCATTAATTAGATTGGATTAGAATTAAATCTAAATGTATGTAAGGATACTGCCTTATGAATACTAATTAGTACTATTGGATCTCAGCTGCAGAGGCTTCTCAGGTCTAACCACCAGTTCACTCTCTATATAGCCAGAAAGTTTTGGGGTTAATTCATCACAGCCTCAATCTGTACCAACATAAAGTAGCTTATTGCTGCATAGTATGAAATCATATAAGGAAAGTATTTTAAAGTCACTTGTATAAAAAAGGAGAGCTTACTGTGTACCTTGCTTGACAGTATTATGTTACACCTGACTTATGAAGGAGTAATTATTATCTGGCGTTTATATTGTTACTTCACAATATTTCTCGCTTAGTACTGAAACAAGCATAGTCCATAAGAGTATTAAATCAGATAAGCATTAGCAGAGGTATATGTAATAACATTTCCCCAAACTTGCAAGTAATTGGTTTCACATCCCAATGCAGCAGGTAATTATATGAACATGATACTTGCGGTTCCGCTGGGTCTTGTAGTACACTGCTGCAGAATGTGCATAGGAGAGTCCTAGGTTAAAAGATGTTGAAGAGTCTGTGCAGGGCTGAAGAAGAGTGCAGTGGGCTGAAGGCTCACTGCTTGATTAGACCAGGAGACAGAGATCTGTGGTCAGGGAGCTGACAGGTGAGAAGGTCTGCAATGGCTCCTGGGCTTCAGGGTGTGGGATGATTGTTCACAGGTGACGGCAGGCATCCAAGAGAATAACCGAACACCCTGCCGTCATCTGTGGGGGATTTAAATAGCCCCGATTTCGCGGGGAAAACGGGAAGGACGCTGAGTCGCACTTCTGCGTTCCAGCTTGGAACGCAGACGTCCGCGCACCGGAAGTGACGCGGATGTCTTTGCAGAACGGAGCGCAGCTGCTGGGAGAAGGCACAGCTGCGCTCGTTCTGCGAACAGTAACATCAGAGATGTTACATACTCCCCTCCTCAAGGGGGCACCACCAGTGCTCCCAGAGATAGAGGGCCGATTAGGATATCTTTGGTGAAATTGTCTGATTAGACGAGGGGCATGTATGTCAGAAGAATTTTCCCAAGAGTCATCAAGTTGATCGTAACCTTTCCAACGTATTAGGTATTGAAGAGTGGAACCACGTTTTCTAGAATCGAGTATTCTCTCAACTTCGTATTCAGTCTCGCCATGCACCTTAATAGGTGAAGGGGGACATGGCTTCCTATTAGGAAATGGATTAGAAACAAAAGGTTTAATGAGAGATACATGAAATGAAGAATGTATTTTCCAATCTGGGGGTAGAAGTAATTTGACAGCATTAGGATTAATCAAATGTGATATTTGAAAGGGTCCAGTGAATTGGGTGCCTAGTTTTTTTGATGGTATTTTTAGGTGAAGATTTCGGGTGGAAAGCCAAACTAAATCCCCGACCTTATAATTAGGAGGTACTGATCTGTGAACATCATAGTATAGTTTTTGTCTTTGTTGAGCAGTCTTTAGGTTGGAACGTAGAATATCCAGTGTATTTTTTAAAGAAGAAAGGTAGTTATCAACTGCTGGAACACTATTTGGGAGATAAGTGGTTGGTAGACTGTTGGGGTGGAACCCATAATTGGCAAAAAATGGTGTGAATCGAGACGAAGAACTGATAGAATTGTTCAGCAAGGGGTAGTAGTTGAAACCAATCATCTTGTAGGTGTGTACAGTAACATCGTAGGTATTGTTCCAGGATTTGGTTGACACGTTCTGTCTGCCCATTTGTCTGAGGGTGGTAGGCAGTGGACATGCGGTGGTCAATTTGTAGAGCAATACATAGGGCCTTCCAAAATCTAGAGACAAATTGACTACCGCGATCCGAAATGATTTGTGAGGGTACTCCATGTAATTTGAGAACATTGGTAATGAATGCCTTTGCTGTCTCAAGGGAAGTTGGTAACTTCTTTAAAGGAATGAAGTGTGCCATCTTGGTTAAGAGATCTACTGTGACCATAATGGTGTTGGCACCGTTGGACCTAGGGAGATCAACTATAAAGTCCATCGACACAACTTCCCAAGGTCTATTAGGTACTGGGATAGAGGCGAGAAGACCGAAAGGGGGTTTCCTAGAATGCTTGTTACGAGCACAAATTTCGCATGAGCTAACATATTCATGGATCGTTTTAGCCAGATTGGGCCACCAATAATCTCTTTTAATGAGGTGAGTAGTTTTGTTGATCCCAGGGTGGCCGGCTAAGGGTGAGTCATGAAGATGCCTAAGAAGTGAGAGTTGTAGATTGGGGGGAACGTAGATCTTGTCGTTGAAAGTATAAACACCATCTGGTAATCTAGTAAGGTCTTTTGGTAAACAAGAGGGATCTCTGGAGAGTGTTTGAGAAATTAACTGTCTAAAGGAGGTGGAAACGCCAATGACTCGGTTTGATGGAATGATAGATAGTGGAGGAATCTCAGTAATTTGGTCCTCATTCATACGAGACAAGGAGTCAGCCTTGATGTTTTGTGTTCCAGGCCTGTAGGAAATATAAAAATCAAACCTGTCAAAAAATAAACTCCATCTGACCTGACGGGCAGAGAGTGTCTTACATGCCTTTAGATGTTGTAAGTTACGGTGGTCTGTCAGGATGGTTATTGGATGAGTGCTACCCTCCAACAAGTGTCTCCAATTTTCTAATGCATCTTTAATTGCAAGGAGTTCCTTTTCACCGATGGGGTAGTTCCTTTCTGCTGGTGATAGGGTCCTGGAGTAAAAAGCTACAGGATGTAAAGGCTCAGATTGAGTTGCACGTTGAGAAAGTATAGCACCCAAGGCATAATGAGAGGCATCTACTTCTACAGTGAAGTGGTATTGAGGGTTAGGCAGTTGTAAGATGGGGGCCGAAGTGTAACAGAGCTTAAGAGTGTCAAATGAATTCTGGGCCTCCTTTGACCAGGAGAAGGGTGTCTTTGAGCTAGTAAGAGCACTCAATGGTTTGACAATTGCTGAGAAATTCTTGATAAATTTGCGGTAGTAGTTTGAGAAACCGAGGAACCGTTGAAGAGCCTTCCTTGAGTGAGGTATTGGCCAGGAGATAATACACTCTACTTTAGATCGGTCCATTTGGATACCTTGAGGTGTAATTTGGTACCCTAGGAAAGAAATACTTGACTGGCTGAAAACACATTTCTCTAGTTTGGCATATAAGGAATGCGTTCTGAGCCTGGCCAAAACCCAACGAACGTGTTTAGTGTGTTCCTCAAGTGTATCAGAATAGATCAAAATGTCATCCAAATAAATTACTACGCAGATGTCAAGCAGATCCATAAAAATGTCATTTATGAACCACTGGAAAGTAGCAGGTGCGTTACAAAGTCCGAATGGCATCACAGTGTATTCATATAGACCGTAGCGAGTCTTAAAAGCGGTCTTCCACTCATCACCTGGACGAATCCTGATCAAATTGTATGCACCCCTAAGGTCTAGTTTTGTAAAAACTTTAGAGGTTTGAAGGCGTTCAATGAGTTCAGGAATGAGTGGTAAGGGGTAGCGGTTCTTCACAGTGATACTGTTGAGGGCACGGTAATCAATGATAGGCCGTAGTGAACCATCCTTATTTTTGACAAAGAACATGGCGGCACTTGCGGGAGAAGTGGATGGTCTAATAAAGCCCTTTTTCAAGTTTTCATCGAGGTAACTCTTAAGGTGCACAAGCTCTGGTTGTGATAGAGGATAGATACGTGCAGTTGGGATTGGACAGGTAGGTAAGAGATCTATAGGGCAGTCGTATATTCGATGGGGGGGAAGAATTTCTGCCTTTGTTTTACTGAAAACATCTGAGAAATCTAGTAGATAACTAGGGAGATCTTTACAGTAAACTTCTGTGGAGAGAATCGTAAAAATTGGGTAGCAAGTTTTGTGGCAGAATGTGGAGTTTAAATTGAGTGAGTGGTTAGACCATAAAAAAGTTGGCTGGTGGAGTAGTAGCCAAGGTAACCCGAGAACTATTGGGAATAACGGAGATGGAATGACATCAAAGACAAGGGTCTCTGTATGGTTATTCCCGCAAGTGACCAGTAGGGGTGAGGTCTGAGAGGAAATTGGGCCATAGTTGGAACTAGAACCATCAATAAAAGTGACAGAGAGAGGATTTTGCTTAACCACACATGGAATTTTATTTGAATTCACAATTGCTAAATCAATGAAATTGCCACAGGCACCGGTGTCGACCATCGCTTCAATGGTAATTCTGGTTTGATCCCACTGTAAGGTAAGAGTGACATAAATAAATCGATTAGTGGTAGTTCCAGGTGGATTGGTTTTACAAATGTTAGAAATGTTACCTTCGGAGTTCCTCTTAAGGAGTGGACAAGTGGAGACAATGTGGTCTGGAGCGGAACAGTAGAGGCAGAGGTTATTAGCTCTGCGCCGTTGTTTCTCAGCCAATGATAAAGGACCTTTGACAGTTCCTAGTTCCATGGGAACATCCTTTGGAGGTGACTTAGATCTCCTGAATTGTGGAGGTAAGTAAGTGTTGAATCGTTCAGCCTTCCTTTCACGGAGACGCCGGTCAATGGTGAGAGATAAATGCATCAGATCTTCTAGGGATGGAGGAAGCTCTACGCGAGCTAACTCATCCTTCATTGATTCAGATAAACCTAATCTAAATTGATTACGGAGTGAAATGTCTGTCCACTGTGTCTCTCTGCTCCAACACTTGAATTCCGAAATATAGTCCTCCACATGTCTTTTCCCTTGTTTAAGGCTCCTAATGGTGTTCTCAGCTGTAAGCTGTTTGTTAGGGTTCTCGTAGAGGAGTGACATCTCATCCAAAAATGTATTAAATGCCCCCAGTAAATCACCATGTTCATCCACATATGCATCAGCCCAGACCCTAGGCTCTCCTTTCAAATATGATATGAGGGTGAGGATACGAACCCTGTCTGAATGATAGGTGCGGGGGCGCAGTTCAAACATGAGGCGGCAAGCACTAATGAATTGGCGGAAAATTTTTCGGTCCCCTGAAAAGGGTTCAGGGGCACAAACTTTGGGTTCAGGTCTCTCCCTGGGTAATGCAAAATTTTGGTTGCGTAAAGCGTCATTTTCTAGACGTAAATCATTGACGGTGGCAGTGAGGTTATCCACTCTTTGTGAAAGTCCAACTAGGTGGTTAGCAAGCTCTGCTGGATCCATTATCCTTTTAAAAGGGGGTTCGGTTATTATGTAAGGATACTGCCTTATGAATACTAATTAGTACTATTGGATCTCAGCTGCAGAGGCTTCTCAGGTCTAACCACCAGTTCACTCTCTATATAGCCAGAAAGTTTTGGGGTTAATTCATCACAGTCTCAATCTGTATCAACATAAAGTAGCTTATTGCTGCATAGTATGAAATCATATAAGGAAAGTATTTTAAAGTCACTTGTATAAAAAAGGAGAGCTTACTGTGTACCTTGCTTGACAGTATTATGTTACACCTGACTTATGAAGGAGTAATTATTATCTGGCGTTTATATTGTTACTTCACAATATTTCTCGCTTAGTACTGAAACAAGCATAGTCCATAAGAGTATTAAATCAGATAAGCATTAGCAGAGGTATATGTAATAACATTTCCCCAAACTTGCAAGTAATTGGTTTCACATCCCAATGCAGCAGGTAATTATATGAACATGATACTTGCGGTTCCGCTGGGTCTTGTAGTACACTGCTGCAGAATGTGCATAGGAGAGTCCTAGGTTAAAAGATGTTGAAGAGTCTGTGCAGGGCTGAAGAAGAGTGCAGTGGGCTGAAGGCTCACTGCTTGATTAGACCAGGAGACAGAGATCTGTGGTCAGGGAGCTGACAGGTGAGAAGGTCTGCAATGGCTCCTGGGCTTCAGGGTGTGGGATGATTGTTCACAGGTGACGGCAGGCATCCAAGAGAATAACCGAACACCCTGCCGTCATCTGTGGGGGATTTAAATAGCCCCGATTTCGCTGGGAAAACGGGAAGGACGCTGAGTCGCACTTCCGCGTTCCAGCTTGGAACGCAGACGTCCGCGCACCGGAAGTGACGCGGATGTCTTTGCAGAACGGAGCGCAGCTGCTGGGAGAAGGCACAGCTGCGCTCGTTCTGCGAACAGTAACATCAGAGATGTTACAATGTAAATAAGAAAATAAACGAAAATGATTGAGAATTCGATGTTGAAATTAATAAATTAAAATGAGAGTGCGGTGAAGTGAACTGATGTTGGAAGATTGAAGTGTTGGTGAGGGAAATGAAGTGATGTGAGAAATAATAATTTTATTTTTATTTTATTTTTTTTATAAAAAATATAAATATAATAAAACTGTGTGGAATGAGAGGGAAAGACAGAGTGTGGTGTGTATGGAGTGCTGGGATAATGATGGAATTGTGTGGGCTAGTGGTTGAAAGCAATATGTGATGGAAAGGAAAAGGAGTGAAAGGGGGGGAGAAGAAGGAAAGTGGGGTTGGTTAAAGCTGTATTGAAAGCTGTGTGTAAGGAATAAAGATCATGGCGAGTGAGGACTGTGAAGCTGGGGACAGTGAATTGTAAAAAAAATTGATATTGAAGTGATAGATGGAACAAAAGAAAGAGGTGTGCATGTGAATGGGAAAATGAGGAATAGAGTGTATGAAAATAGAGGTCAGTATTAAAGGAATAAACAAATTATTAAAAGGGGGAGATGTATTACATTAACAGATGTAGGAAAAGGTATGTAAAAATTACCTTTACTATCAAAGTAGTGAGGTATCCTTGGAGTGTTAACAAAGCAATCAGGGAAGACCAAGTTTCAATAATAAGAAACATTGGAATTAAATGATATCAAATCCACAATCTGCAATTGAGGAAAAGGGAGTTCTTTAAAGTGTATTAAAAGTGTAAGAGTAAATTGGTAGTAAAGTATAAAATGCCTAGGCTTACCCAAAGGGAGATGTCAGCAGGAGTGCATAAGGCTCGGGAGATTATATGTGATCCCTCAATTGATTAATTAGCCAGAAGGGTCACGCCCCCCCTCCCCCTTGATGAGGGGGACTACCTCCTACCTCACAGGGGCCAGGTGTTGCCTATCCGCACAAGGCGGATCACCCGAATGGTCCCCTCGGCGTCTGCGGATGCTAGGAAACAGCATCGGCCACTGCCGTTGCTTCCTCTTGCGCCAACGTAATGAAATTACGACATCGCGCATGCATGGGAATTCCCGCGCATGCGCAATAGACGCCAAAGGCGCGCGGAAGCAACCGCACATGCCGCCACCAGGGGAGAGCAGCCCTCACCAGAGCCGCAAGTGATCGCCATCTGGTGGGGACTTATGAGAGCACAGAGTGCACACTTTCTCCTCCTGCTGGGAAGTGACACAAGAAAACTAAGCGGGGGTCACTGCATGAATGGAGCACCTAGGGCAAAGACATCCAGGGAAGAAAAAGGGCACACTCCTAGGAGACAGAGGAAGTAAAAAAAAGGGAACTGTTAGTTGTAACAAAGTATTGAATTATTACATAATATTTTAGTTAATTACAAAATCATATCTATACATTCCACAAATTATGCATTGTGTAAATATTGGCCTTTCCATTCGCATGCATTGTTCCAGGTCTATAGTGATAACATAGTATTTATCTAAAAAGGCATCAAAAAACACTAAATATTAACACATAGAACGACTTCAACCTCTACATCGTGCAATATGGACATGGTATGTAAAAGTTCAAAAAGAAGAACGACAAGTTGGCAAGGAGTGAGTGGCGTAGAATACAAATGGTAAAGATAGTAATAAATTAGATCGGAAAAAGAAAAAAGAGGAAATTGTGGACTTGTATTGGGGGTATATTTCAGCAATCAGTGAACCTTCTCAATCACACCCCAATCTGTGATAACATGTCTATTGGGTTTTCCCAGAGACGAATCCCTTCAGAAATGGGGCAAATGAGGATGATTCATTTAGGCCTGGGAAGACTGGCTTGTAATTTAAAAATCCATCGTTGCTCATGTTGGAGCAGGATTTTGTTCCAGACACCGCCTCTATCCGGAATATGAATGCGGCTTTCATGTCTACCCCCCAGCAGCCTCCACTGACAGGGATGATGGTATAGCAAAGGGTGTCAAAGGTCCTTGCAACAAGTCTGCCAGCAGCACACCACCATCTGTAGAGTATAGCAGGCAAATTTCTCTGCCCCAGCTGCTGTATAAAAAAATAATGCCACCACATGCCCAACATCTAAATTTCAGCTTGTCAAAAAGGTCAAAAACCGTTTTTGAAAGTAAACTGTCAGCACAATCATTTTGTGAAGCAATCTGAAGAGGAGTCAGCATAAAACTTGAAATGTCTTGAAAAAATGCCTTGTAATGGGGAGGAAAGGGGGTTAGCCATTTTAGCCCCCCGTTTGCCTTATGGGGCCATAGCATTGGCAATCTAAGCTAACTTTTTTATACGGTTTTATAATAGGAGGTTTTTCATTGGTCAGTTTGGGTCATGTGATAGAAGAAGGTTTTGCAAGGTCAGAGGGTCGAGTTAGTATTGGTCAATTAAGGTCATATGACCTTTAGAACATTCTGGAAGCTGGTTTTGTGCCTATATAAGGAGCCAGCTGACAGGATTCTTGGCCAGTCGCCAGAGAAGAAGACGTCGCAAGGAGCTCCGGGCAGAAGAGCTACCATACGGCTTGCACTGAAAAAATCTCTGGCAAAATGAAGAGTCTCCTGTGTCAACTACTGGAATGAGTGGAAGCTGTGGGAGCAGAGGATTGGATTCTGCTTTGTCTAGCTTTACCTGCGGGTCAAGATGCGTCGGGAGTCATTGGGGTCCCGAAGAGCATTCGAGGTGGCATCCAGGAGCGGAGGCGGAGACAGGAAGACAAAGAGGATTTTCCAGCGGAAATCATTCCGGAAGATGTGTGACAGGAAGGTGTCAGCCGAGAAGGAGAGGAGGAGTTTCGGAGAACGAGCAAGAGGAGGCGCCAGAAGAGGAGGAGCTTCAGCCTGGCCACGCCCGCACCAGCTATCAAGAGGAGAGAGAGGTCGGCTTCTGCATCAGGCAGCTGGAGGGCATGCGCAGTAGCATTAGAGGGCTGGAATCGTGGAAGGAGCCTATGGATATCGACACCAGGTGTCGAATCGTAACCAGGGCAACAAGGAATGCCTGGAAGCCAGACAGGAAAAGCAGTTTTCAGTCAGTGAGCCAGAAAATAAATTCTACAGCAAGTAGGTGGGTGAGCGAGCCAGCAGTTACATCCCTGTGCAGTGTGCTTCCCCTATGCCTTATGCGGATGGTTAATGATGGTAAGTGTAACACACTAGCAAAACTGTCTGATCTTTCTTCTTCCCTTGAGCAGCTGATTCAGATTATTCGTAATCAATCTAATGTTCAATCTAGTTCACCTGAAAATGAAGACAGTGTTGCAGCGGGAATCTGGGCATTGGTTTTGACTGATCCTACATTGGTGTTGTAGAGTCCTACTGTAACCCCACAGTATTCAGTTGGTATATCTGACAAGAATGTTCAGGATTAGGGATGAGCCGAACACCCCCCTGTTCGGTTCGCAGCAGAACCTTTGAACGGACCGACCGTTCGCGCCAACATTTAGAACCCCATTGACGTCTAAGGGACTCGAACGTTCAAATTCAAAAGTGCTAATTTTAAAGCCTAATATGCAAGTTATTGTCGTAAAAACGTCTTTGAGAACCCGGGTCTTGCCCCAGGGAACATGTATCAATGGAAAAAAGTTTTAAAAACGGTCGTTTTTTCTGGAGCAGTGATTTTAACCACATCCATACCCCTTGACGATCCGGGTGGACGTCATATGACGTCCAGCCCTTCTCGCCGCTCTGCGGGCTCCTGGCAGCCCGCAGAGCGGCGATCGGTGACACGGCGAGTCTCTTGGAGACAGCCTATCCCCGATCACGATACAAGTCCAAAAAAAATTTGCTCTTTTACCACGTGACCGGCTGTTTACAATCACAGCCGGTCACTTCCCTATGAAGGAGGCGCGCGCGGCCCCTGGTGCGTGCATCTCGGCGATCGGCCGCGCACTGCGGTAATCGGGCACGAGGCTTGTCCCCTGGACATAGCCTAGTCCAGATCTGGGTAAAGAGCCAATGAAATTTGGCTCTTTACCACGTGACCGGCTGTGTCCAATCACAGCCGGTCACAAATGTAAACAAACAAAGCTGTAACGGCTGTCTCTGGGCTCTCCTCCTCACACACCGATCCTGTGTGAGAAGGAGAAATCAGAAACAGTGAGTTACAGTTTACAGTGTATAAAGTGTCCAGATTGCCCCCCCGAATAAAGAGTACCTGTCACCCCCCCACCAAAAGTACCCAAGTACCTGTCACCCCCCATCAAGAGTATCTGTCACCCCCCATCAAGAGTACCTGTCACCCCCCCATCAAGAGTACCTGTCACCCCCCCATCAAGAGTACCTTTCACCCCCCCACCAAAAGTACCTGAGTACCTGTCAACCCCTATCAAGAGTACCTGAGTACCCGTCACCCCCATCAGGAGTACCTCAGTACCTGTCGCCCCCATCAGGAGTACTTGTCGCCTCCATCAGGAGTACCTGAGTACCCGTCGCCTCCATCAGGAGTACCTGAGTACCCATCGCCCCCATCAAGAGTACCTGTCACCTCCATCAGGAGTACCTGAGTACCCGTCACCCCCATCAAGGGTAATTGTCACCTCCATCAGGAGTACCGGAGTACCTGTCACCCCCATAAAAAATGTCACCCCCATCAAGAGCACCTGTCACCCCCATCAGGAGCACCTGTCACCCCCATCAGGAGCACCTGTCACCCCCATTAGAAGTACCTGACACCTCCATCAGAAGTACCCGAGTACCTGTTACCCCCATCAAGAGTACCTGTCACCCCCATCAGGAGTACCTTTCACCTCCATCAGGAGTACCTGTCCCGTGAGTTCCATCAGGAGTACCTGTCACCTCCATCAGGAGTACCTGTTCAGTGAGCCCAGCAGCCAATTTCTAGCTGACGTACAGCCAATTAGTCCCTATCGTGCAGCCCTGTCAAACAGCCACCATGTCCAGAAAATTATTAACCACAGAAGAGGCATTCCAAATTCTAACCCAGTCCGATGAGAGCAGCGAGGAGCTCTCACCGCCCCATAACAGTACTGAGTCCACTTTCAATTCAGGTTCGGAATACGATCCCCCCCCCCCCCCCCCCGAAATCAGTACATCTGAATCAGAGGAGGAAGTAGTCCGTCCAAAAAGACCACGGTCTGAACCCCAGGCAGCTACCAGCAGCGCCGGACATCCCAGTGACCAATCAGGAAATGCTAACGGCGCTAGACCCCAGGAGGAAAGGCCCAGTACAAGCTCTGGAATTCCACGCCGAGGAAGTAGGGCCCAAACCCATCTACCGGATGGCTTGGCCAACCCGTTGTGGCTGCCTTCTAGTACAGGGTCAGCCACAATCCCCCCTTTCACAGCACAGCCAGGTGTGCAGGCCAACACCGAAGGTTTCTCTGAAATCGATTTTTTTAATTAATTTTTCCCTAATGAGTTCCTTCAAACCATCATAGACCAAACAAATCTTTTTGCCAGTCAGTACATACAAAACAACCCCAACTCATGCTATGCCCGCCCTTTTGAATGGAGACCCCTAACAATGGAGCATATGAGATTGCTTTTAGGCCTTACGCTGAATATGGGGCTTTCAAAAAAAAAAATGAACTTCATTCGTATTGGTCTAAAAAGCCCATCCATCATATGCCAATTTTTTCAGCTACGATGTCCAGGTCCCGCTATGACAAGATCATACGGTTCCTGCATTTCAGTGACAACTCGCAGTGCCCCCCCCCCCCCTGAAATCATACAGACTTTGATAGATTATATAAAATTCGCCCCCATATAGATTTTTTCAATAAGAAGTTTGCTGAACTTTACATCCCGGATCAGAACATCTCTGTGGACGAATCCCTGGTCCATTTCACTGGCCGGCTGGGAATAAAACAGTACATTCCCAGTAAGAGAGCGAGGTACGGCTTGAAGCTAAACAAGCTCTGTGAAAGCTCCTCCGGCTATGTGAATGCCTTTCGTGTGTACGAAGGCAAAGACTCCCAAATCCAGCCCCATGAGTGTCCATCGTATATGGGAATAAGCGGGAAAATTGTATGGGAGTTGGCATTCCCACTCTTCCAAAAGGGGTATCACATATATACGTGGACAATTACTACACCAGTCTGCCCCTTTTTTGCCACCTATTCCTGAATAAAACTTTGGCCTGTGGTACTGCACGTAAAAACAGGAAAGGTTTCCCACAGAGTTTAGTTACCACAAGCCTACAAAGGGGGGAATCGGCAAGCCTGAGGAACGAAGACGTTTTGGCCGTGAAGTGGAGGGATAAGAGAGACGTTTACATGATGTTGACTATCCACAATGACACCTCAGTGGAAATTCACAGGAGACACCGTACCGTTCGAAAGCCTTGCTGTATCAACGAATATAATAAAATCATGGGGGGGTGGATCTAAACAATAAAATGCTGCAGCCCTATCTCTCAATGCGAAAGTCAATTTTCTGGTATAAAAAAGTTGCAATATACTTTTTCCATATGGCCCTTTATGATTCATTTGTCACTTATCACAAATCAATGGAAAGGCCCATCCCCTTTATCAGATTTATCGAAAATGTCGTCACTGCCCTGATCTATCAGCAAGTCTCTGCCCCACAAAGAATTCACTCCGAATCTGTCAGTAGACTGCACGAGCGCCATTATCCTGACAATATTCCACCATCAGCAACCGAAAGAAGACGCCAAACATGGAATTAGAAAAGACACCAGATGCTATTGCCCCGACTGTCCCTCCCAACCTGGCCTATGTATGACACCGTGCTTCAAGCGATATCACTCTTTCGAAAATTATTAACCCAAATTCCTAATAGACTGCCACTAGCCCCTCTTTCAATTTCTGTGCTGATTTCCCTGCTGCCTCAACCAACCAACCTAGTGCCTCAACTCAACTGACCCTGGCCTGTTTATCGACTATGCCTCTGCCTGCCGTCTGCATTGTTTATCCGCCATGTTTCTGCCTTTCACGTGAACTGACCCTGGACTGTTTATCGACTATGCCTCTGCCTGCCGTCTGCATTGTTTATCCGCCATGTTTCTGCCTTTCACATTGAACTGACCCTGGACTGTATCGACTATGCCTCTGCCTACCGCCTATTCCTGCCTTTTACCTGCACTGACCTCGGCTTGTTGACCATGTTTTTGCCTGCCCCTTGGACTGATCTTGCACCCTGCCACACAGGGGTCTCACATATGTGAGGGGCTCCAGAATAGTGTTTGGAGTTCAGAAAAACAGTTTTTGGTTTTCTGTGTTCCCATAACAGGGTCTGGTTGCCCGGAGGCTTCAAAGCGATTTGGGTGGGAGAAGCCTCTACCCCTGTCCCCATTCTTTCCTGACCAAGGCCCTAAACTTGATGGTCCTGCCTGCTGCCTGGACCAATACTTTGGCTGCACTAACCATACCTCTGCCTGCTGCATGTACTATGGACAGTATTCCTGCCTGCTGCATAGATGATCCTTTCGCTGCTGCTGACCACATCTGCCTGCTACCTGGACCAATGCTCTACTCTGTGGACCACTGCACTACTAAGACAGCAGGTAATCTTTTCTTTACTCTTTACCCAGAAGAATGTATTTTGGTTTATAATTGGTATGTACAGTACATGCTATGGGTTAGAAATATGAAGGACCTTCAACAATGTCTTAGGTTGGCAGGAATTTGTGTGTGTAATTTATGCTCCTAGAACGCCTGAAGGTGCTACTTCAATGTTCGGCCTCTGTATGTGGCCAGGCTGTGTAAAAGTCCCACACATGTGGTATCACCATACTCAGGAGGAGCAGCAGAATGTATTTTGGGGTGTCATTTTTGCTATGTACATGCTATGTGTTAGAAATATCTTATAAATGGACAACTTTGTGTAAAAAAAAATGTTTTCATTTTTTTTCCACATTTTCCAAAAACTTCTGGAAAAAAATGAACCATTCAAAAGTGTAACAGGTAGTTGAGAGATTAGATGTGTAATTTATGCTCCTAGAACGCCTGAAGGTGCTACTTCAATATTCGGCCTCTGTATGTGGCTACGCTGTGTAAAAGTCCCACACATGTGGTATCGCCATACTCAGGAGGAGCAGCAAAATGTATTTTGGGGTGTCATTGTAAGTATGCATGTGCTGTGTGGGAGAACTAACTTGTTATTAAGACAATTTTGTGTAAAAAAAAATATCTTAATTTTCCCAAGAATTGTGGGAAAAAATTACCACTTCATAAAATTCACCATGCCTCTTAATAAATACCTTGGAATGTCTACTTTCCAAAAAGGGGTAATTTGTTTTTTTTTTTACTTTCTTGGCTTGTTAAGGTCTCAAGAAATGATAGGATGTCAGTACATCAGCTGTGATCAGATGTGATAATTTTTCAATGATTTGCACCATAGCTTGTAGACTCTATAACTTTCACAGAGACCAAATAATATCCACTAATTTGGGTTATTTTTACCAAAGATATGTAGCAGTATACATTTTGGCCCAAATTTCTGAAGAAAAATTATTTATTTTCAAAAATTTAAGATAGAAACTAAAAAAAAGTGTTTTTTTTTCAAAATGTTCTCTCTTTTTTTTGCTTATATTGAAAAAAATAAAAAACACAACGCCGATTAAATACCACCAAAAGAAAGCTCTGTTTGTGAGAACAAAATGATAAAAAATTTGTTTGGATACAATGTAGCATGACTGAGTAATTGTCATTCAAAGTGTGAGAGCACTGAAAGCTGAACATTGGTATGGGCAGGAAGGGTATATTAATGCCCTGTATGGAACTGGTTAATGATGCTTAAAGTGAAAGAAAAAAAAATTGAAAAATTCCTTTAAATATCGTACCTGCTGGGTGTCTATAGTATGCCTGTGAAGTGGCACATGTTTCGAACTGTCCCTGCACAAAATGAGATTACTATAAGAAAAAAGTAATTTAAAACTGCTTGCGGCTTTAACCACTTCCAGCCCAAGGACGTCATATGACGTCCTGGACTTTCAGTGGGGATATCTGAATGATGCCTGCAGCTACAGGCATCATTCAGATATCCATCTCTTCAGCCGGCGAATCCCTGCACCATAAGAACGATCATAGCGGCGGTTCCGCCGCTTGATCGTTCTTATAGGCGGCGGGAGGGGATGCCCCCCCTCCCGCCGCCATCCGGTGCTTCTCTGGGCTCTCCTTTGCCATCTGAGACCCGGAGAAACGATACGCCGGCGTACGATGGAAACCATAGAGTAGACTGGTGACCAGATGGTCACCAGTCATCTCTATGATCGTCGGAGGCCCGGGCGCGATGTTATGACGTCACGCCCGGGTCCTGGAATGTAAACACAGCTGCAATCGCGGCTGAAAGCATTAGATCGGTGAATTTCTTTTCACGAGGTCTTATTGACCCCGCATCTCTCCATAAAGAGTACCTGTCACAGTGATTCCTATTACAAGGGATGTTAACATTCCTTGTAATAGGAATTAAAGTGATAAAAAAAATGTAAAAAGTGTAAAAATAAAAGAAGTTGAGTAAAATAAAAAATAAAATAATAAATAAAAAAAAATTAAACGCCCCTATCCCCGGTAGCTCGCACTCAGAAGCGAACACACACGTAAGTCCCGCCCACATATGTAAATGCCGTTCAAACCACACATGTGAGGTATCGTCGCGTGCGTTAGAGCGCCAGCAACAATTCTAGCACTAGACCTCCTCTGTAACTCTAAATTTGTAACTTGTTAAAAAAAATAAGCGACGCCTATGGAGATTTTAAAGTACTGACGATTGGCGCCATTCCATGAGTGTGCGCAATTTTAAAGCGTGACATGTTAGGTATCTATTTACTCTGCGTAACTTCATCTTTCACCTTATACAAAAAAATTGGGCTAACATTACTGTTTTGTTATTTTTTAATTCACAAAACCGTTTTTAAAAAAAAAGGCGTTTGAAAAATGATTGCGCAAATACTGTGCGAGATAAAAAGTTGCAATTGCCGGCATTTTATTCCCTAGGGTGTCTGCTAAAAAAACATATATAGTGTTTGGGGGTTCTGAGTAATTTTCTAACAAAAAAATTATGATTTATGCATGTAGGAGAGAAGTGCCAAAATAGGCCCGGTATGGAAGTGGTTAATGTAATGTCTGGTCCCTGCAATATGGATGAAAATCATTGAGAAAAATAGCACAGACACAGACAGTACACACACCACGTAGCTTAGGTGCACACTGCAGAGGACACGGGCAGTACACACACCACGTAGCTTTAGGTGCACACTGCGGAGGACATAGGCAGTACACACCACGTAGCTTTAGGTGCACACTGCAGAGGACACAGGCAGTACACACCACGTAGCTTTAGGTGCACACTGCAGAGGACACAGGCAGTACACACACCACGTAGCTTTAAGTGCACACTGCAGAGGACACGGGCAGTACATGAACAACGTAGCTTTAGGTGCACACTGCAGAGGACACAGGCAGTACACACCACGTAGCTTTAGGTGCACACTGCAGAAGACACAGGCAGTACACACCACATAGCTTCAGGTGCACACTGCAGAGGACACAGGCAGTACACACCACGTAGCTTTAGGTGCACACTGCAGAGGACACAGGCAATACACACCACGTAGCTTTAGGTGCACACTGCAGAGGACATGGGCAGTACACACACCACGTAGTTTTAGGTGCACACTGCAGAGGACACAGGCAGTACACACCATGTAGCTTTAGGTGCACACTGCAGAGGACACAGGCAGTACACACCCCATAGCTTTAGGTGCACACTGCAGAGGACACAGGTAGTACACACCACGTAGCTTTAGGTGCACGCTGCAGAGGACACAGGAAGTACACACCACGTAGCTTTAGGTGCACACTGCAGAGGACACGGGCAGTACACACACCACGTAGTTTTAGGTGCACACTGCAGAGGACACAGGCAGTACACACCACATAGCTTTAGGTGCACACTGCAGAGGACACAGGCAGTACACACCACGTAGCTTTAGGTGCACACTGCAGAGGACACAGGCAGTACACAATGTGAGAATACTGCAGCTAGCACAATCACCTGCCTGCCTGTCAGCAAATTAGGAAGAGCGGATCTAGCTAAACTATACAGTGTATAAATATATATACAACACCTGGGATGCATATATATCCTCTACACACTGTAACTTTAACTGATTTGCCTGCCTTCCTGCCTGCTCTATCTACCTACTAAAAATGGCACTCTCTCTCTCTCTGTCTTCTCTCTCTTAACCACCGCAACACACTACACAAGGCCGACCTGCAGGTGGCCTTTTATAGAGTGGGGCGTGTACTAAACCCCCTGAGCCATAATTGGCCAAGCCACCCTGGCTTTGGCCAATTATGGCTCTCCGTTTTTTGCGCGCTGTGATTGGCCAAGCATGCGGGTCATAGTGCATGCTTGGCCAATCATCAGCCAGCAATGCACTGCGATGCTGCAGTGCATTATGGGCTGTGAAACGCCACTCAAATTTGGCGCGAACAGCCCAAAACGTTCGTAATTCGACGAACGATCGAACATGACTCGAATACGAAGCTCATCCCTATTTAGGATCTATGGGCCAGATCCTCAAAAGGGATACGCGTCGGGTATGCTAATGAGGAGTTACGTCGATCCTCAAATCTTTTTCGCGTTCGCTAAGTCGCCGCTACGTTAGTTTCCCGTCACTTAGTTACACTTTTGTAAACCAGCCCTACTTTTACACAGCAGGCGTACTGCTGTTTAAAGTATGGCCGTCTTTCCCGCGTCGAATTTTTTAATTTTACGTCGATTGCGTAAGCCGTACGGGAATACGGAAATACGCTACGCGCCGCGCCGATCAAAAAATTACGTCACGTCGCGCAAAGCACGTCGGGAAATTTGCGTCACAAGCATGCGCAGTACGTCCGGCGCGGGAGCACGCCTAATTTAAATGGGAATCGCCCCATTAGATTAGGAACGCCTTGCGCCGGACGGATTTGAGTTACACCGCCGCAAATTTCCAGGTAAGTGTGTTGTGGATCGATACCTAACTTAGGAAATTTGCGGCAGTGTAACTTAAATCTGTTAAATTACGTTGCGCTGCGGGGCTGTGGATCTGGACCAAAGTGTCAAAGAAAGTATGCCATGTGTCCTCTCTCCCCTTGGTTTTCATTTGTCTGCTTCTCTGAAAGAAAAAACTTGGAAAGGCGAATATATACATTCAAATATGTTACTTCCTCCCTATAGCACTTTTCCTCACAAATATAAAAAAATATAAAGAGGATAAAGCAGAGGAATATAGGCGTAAATCTGTATTAAAATCTTTTAATTCCTGGTTAAAAGATTTTGGTATCTATGCAAATGTATTATGTGAGAGATTTCCTGAAAGGAGCCCGGAATTATTTCAGCATATCGATATCATCCTCGAAGCTTATGGACGTTTTAGTGGTTTCTTGTGGTTAGCCTATGATGAGGCTTTCCACCAGAAATTAGCAGTGCAACTTTCACTTTACTGGGCTTTCAAATATGTTAGGTTTTGGCTGAATTTATTTTTACCTCAAAAGCAACCTTTTGTCCGTCAAACCAATATATATTTATTGTGAATACTTCGAGAATATATATAAGAAATTGTTGTGTTTTGCTTTTAATGATAATCAGTGTAAATGGTTACATGCTTGTTACAAGAACGAGTGCGCGTTTTGTTATGGGTCTCACCTAATTTCAAAATGTTTTCGTAAGCTCCAGGCTGGGCAGAAAGACAAGTTTCAAAAAAGCAACAACCTTGGTGAATATCCAAAGAATGCTCCCATGGTTGCAAGTCTATCCAAACCAACAGATGGCTTCACTGCTAACTAAAGGTTTTTCTGAAGGTTTCAGTTTAACAGCCTTTGAAGGATCAGGTTGTAAAATAGTTAGTCATTTAAAATCTGTCCAAGAATTTTCTAGTATTGTCAAGGAGAATTTAGGAATTTTCAGGTTTCTCCATTAGGCTTAGTGCCAAAGAAAGAGCCTCAGGAATTTGGCCTCATACACCATTTATCATTCCCCTTTGGAAGCTCTTTGAATGATCAAATGTACCCTAATTCCTCATCAGTAACATACGCATCTTTTGAGTCTGCAGTGCAGAAGCTGTGTATGTTAGGCCCAAATGGCGAAGGCGGATATTAAATCAGCTTTAAGACCTCTACCACTAAACCCATCTTGTTTTATTTCTCTAGGAATATAATTTCCCTAAATAAATTTTATTTTTGACAAGAGCTTTCCAATGGGGTTCTCTGTGTCATGTTTCTATCTAGAAGCATTTTAATCTTTTATTGAATGGGTAGTGAATAAAGTAGCTGATTCCCAATTTTCTATTCGTTA
Source organism: Rana temporaria (assembly GCF_905171775.1). NCBI lineage: Eukaryota > Metazoa > Chordata > Amphibia > Anura > Ranidae > Rana > Rana temporaria. Next base: position 108,602,454 of record NC_053494.1, on the reverse strand, counting down.
TTTAGATGATTTTTTATTTTTTGGGTTCAGCTGGGTCACAGGAGGGTCTTTTTTTACTACACAAGAAAAAAACAAAAATTTGTTGCACTAGAAATGTCAACTATATGCAGAGCTGTATTGTTTGCAGGATGGGGAGAAGGGATTAAAAATGGCAAAAAATCAGGACACACAGTGGTAAATAGCATTCGATAGGTGAGAAGGATCCATGTAGTTTCAAAAAAAGACGCACCTCATCCCAGGTAAGTATATATGTAGAAAAGGAGGATGATGGGATTATATTGGTGCTCAAATATCAAAATATCAACATCAAAATAGATTTTAATTATTTATTAAAATATCATGAAATTATTACACAAAATACATGATAGAACAATTCATTAAAAACATGTATATTTAATACAGGTATACTGTACTGTATGGGTCGCTGGTATTTCCAGATTAGAGTATACTGGTGGTCAGGTATGATGTCACTTCCCTATATATTTCCCCAACTTGGCTTCCTCAGGGGTATACACTGTGACCTCAAAATGTTCCAAATATGCCTAATATGGCATCTGTTTCCTCAGCAGTCTCTAGTCAGTCTACGGTCTATCGGGATCTTTTCCATGATCGACTTCCAAAAAAACGCAAGGGTGATCGTAATTCAGTGTCATCGGACTCACTTTTGCGCACTGGATCCACAATTACACAACGCTCTCAAGCAAACTCCTCTACACTTGATAGTGTTCGTTCATCTTCACTTTCCCGATTGTCACGACCTGACACTCCGTTTGCACCGGCTTTACCTCTTGCACAACTCAATTGGGCATTTGCCCCACCTTTTTCTCTTTCACCTAGAACAACACCCACTAGACGGGTAAGTGAACCTAATCTTTTGTCTTTATTCCCACAAAGCACGGCGGCTCTTGACCCTAAATTGGCTCCAATTTTTTTAGACAAAACTCTGGATCATCCTCCCCCTCTTATACCTCCAATGATACAACCGTAAAATCAGATTCTCTTTCTGAGTTAGAAGTTGTCAATCTTTCATCAATCACCCTTACCAAGGATGAAATTGATGTCCTTAAATTAGGTCTAACTTTTTGCCCCTTGGTCAGTGGTGATAAATTCCAGATGATTAAAGATATACATCTTTTTTCACGTAAACTTACGTTTAAGGTTCTATATGATAAACCATCGACTGATTCTCAAACTTTTTTTTTGAACAACGTAAATATGATGCTGATGAAATTCAGGCTATTGAAGACTTGATGGAACTTTGGGAGGAGGGTCACAGCGATGTTGGTGCATCCATCGACCCACCTTCGGTGGGCATATGCGCCTCCGGTGTAGCCTTCCCCCGACCTCCATCATACAAACCCAGATCTTTGAACTTTCCTGCTAGTATTTGGTCCTTTGTGGAACAGACCACCAAAGAGATAGAAAAACTTGATTTCTCTTTGGAGAATCCTACGAACAATCTTTCTAATACAATCAAAAAGTAGCCCTTAAGTCCCTTCAAAACAATAGCCAAATTATAATCAAACCGGCAGATAAAGGTGGCAATGTTGTAGTCATAAACACCACTGACTATGAAACAATGTGTTTAAAAATTCTTAAAAATAGAGAATGGTATCGTCCCATATCTAAATCTGTAATTAACAACTTTAATTTGGAGTATTATTCTTTAATCACTAAAGCTTTTCAAAGGGAACTTATTGATAAAGATACATGGAATTCTTTGAATACAAAATAACCTAAAATACCGACCATGTATGCTCTCCCCAAATTGCACGAATCCATATCTGAACCGCCAGGCAGACCAATTGTGTCTGGCTGCCAGAGCCTCACAGAAAATGCGAGTGCTCTGGTGGACAGATATCTTCATCCCCATGTGACATCTTTAACCTCTTACATTAAAGACACAATTGACTTATTGCAAACGATTCCCCATGCTATGGGAATTGAGGTTGTGGGCAATTTTCTAAAAGATAGGGGTAGCTCTGCACATTCATATAACATGTTTATTTTGGAACTTCTCAATTTTATTTTGGCACGTAATGTTTTTCTTTTTGGACTCTCCCACTACCTCCAGATGCAGGGGGTTGCGATGGGGACCAAGTGCGCTCCATCATATGCCAACCTGTACCTGGGGGGGTGGGAGAAGGAACTATTTTCACGTGATGACATATCGATGTGCCTGTCCTACGTTTTATCGTGGTACAGGTACATCGACGAAGTGCTCCTTTAATGTCTGGCAGCAGGGCCGAACTGACCCAATTCATGACCATTTTAGCTACCAATACCTACAACTTAAAATTCACCATGGAATGTAGCCAGAAATGTATTAATTTCCTTGACCTTAAAATTTCTATTGACAAGGATGGTCTTTTATACTCCTCTCTATATCGTAAACCATCTTCTGGTAACACAATCCCTCATGCATCTAGTGGACATCCTCAATCCCTTATTAAAAGTATTCCATACAGTCAGTATGTGAGATTAAAAAGAAACTGTGCTCATAATGAGGATTATGAAAAAGCTGCAAAAAATCTCTATCATCAATTGAAAGAAAGAGGCTATAGGCATAGAATTTTGAACCGAGCCTATAATAGGGCCTCCCAAAATGACCGTAAGGATTTGGTCTTTTCCACCTAAACAAAAACTACTCTACAACCTATTCGAATAATTACGCAATATTCCAAACATCATATGCATTTTAGAAATATCTTGAACCAATTTTGGCCTTTGTTACTAGCAGACAGTTCTGCCATTAAATATATAAAAGAACATCCTGATATATATGCATGCAAGAGGTGGCGGCATTGATCGCACACTCCTGCAACTTGAAACAAAATGGATCCATAATTTGAATGCTACTCGTTACCCTGGCCTTAATAAATGTACTAGTTTCAAATATTTTCTTTAACCACTTAAGCCCCGGACCATATTGCTGGTCAAAGATCAGGCCACTTTTTGCGATTTGGCACTGCGTCACTTTAACTGACAATTGCGTGGTCGTGCGACTTGGCTCCCAAACATAATTAGCGTCCCTTTTTCCCCACAAATAGAGCTTTATTTTGGTGGTATTTGATCACCTCTGCGGTTTTTAGTTTTTGCACTATAAACAAAAATAGAGCGACAATTTTGAAAAAAAATAATATTTTTTACTTTTTGCTATAATAAATATCCCCCAAAAATATATATATATATATATAAAAAAAAAATTTCTTCAGTTTAGGCGGATACATACTCTTCTACATATTTTTCGTAAAAAAATCGCAATAAGCGTTTATTGATTGGTTTGCGCAAAAGTTATAGCGTTTACAAAATAGGGGGTAGTTTTATGGCATTTTTATTAATATTTTTTTTTACTAGTAATGGCGGCGATCAGCGATTTTTATCGGTACTACGACATTATGGCAGACACTTCGGACACTTTTGACACATTTTTGGGACCATTGGCATTTTTATAGCGATCAGTGCTATAAAAATGCATTGATTACTATAAAAATGCCACTGGCAGGGAAGGGGTTAACACTAGGGGGAGAGGAAGGGGTTAAGTATGTTCCCTGGGTGTGTTCTAACTGAAGGGGGGTGGACTGACTAGGGGAAATGACTGATCGCTGTTCATACATTGTATGAACAGACAATCAGGCATTTCTCCCCCTGACAGGACTGGGAGCTGTGTGTTTACACACACAGCTCGCGGTTCTCGCTCTGTAACGGGCGCCTGTTGGTGATCGTGCCCGCCGGGCACACGCATTAGCGTCAGGGGCGAGCGGGGGGCGCACGTGCACGCGCCCCTATTGGCTGTTCGGCGAGATGACGTAGATCTACGTGATCTCGCCCAGCAGAGCCGACCTGCCGCCGTATAACTGTGGCGGCTGGTTGGCAAGCGGTTAAGCAAACAAATCATTATTGTTGTTATTTTTTTTTGTATTCATATTAATTGTTGCTGCTGAATTTTAATTGTTCTAATATTTTCGAAATCTTTGAATGATACTCATGTGTGGACACTGTCCACTTTAAGGTCCTCTTTTGTGGGCCTTCCCTCCTCTCTCTCCCCTCTTTTTCATCTGGGGTACACTGGCCATGTCCAATTTATGTCCATTACCTTTGGGATTTTCTTATGCCTCCCATCACCCCCCTCCAACTTTTTCCCTTCCCTCCCCTTCCTGCCCATCACCCCCCAACTTCCCTTCCCCTCCCTTTCCCCTTTGGGGTTGTTTGATTATTATGTAATTGCATTTATGGTTTGCTATTTAATTACATATATATGTATTGAGATATTTGTAATGTAACAATTGTTATATAAAATTTAAATTGTCATTGATTTCATTTATATACTGTATGTATATCATTTGGTTTTTGATTAATGAGCGGTGTGCTGCCTTGTTGTCACTATCTTTCTAGGAGGCCGCCCTTTGCTTCATTATTCTCCGCAAATACTTTTGAGGTGTTTTTCACCTCTTTATGATGTGGTGAAGATGTCAATCTCAGCCAGACTGTTGAAATAGTGACAAGATTGGTCCTTATTTTCCTTCCTTGTCTATCCTTAATTTGGAGTTGTTGTTTTATTAGTGGCATAGTGGTCTTCATATGTTGAAGCCCGATCCGTGCCTCTGTGCATGCTAAAGCCAATTTTGCACCTGTGATCCGCCGTTCCGCCTTCTCTTCCCGTCCCCATTTGATCCTTAGACCATACTGTGCATTTTCCATCTCTGCTCCTTACGTCGTTGAGCTATGATTGACATCTACCCAGCTGTCTCTCATCAACGTCATCACGACGCTGTGCTGCCGCAAGGGAGTATGGGGATTGTAGGCCGTCAGGCACTTCATCCTCTGGCGCATGCGCATGAGCACCCTCTTGTGTCCTCGCTCGCCCGGTGACGTCAGACGCCCGGGCGACGGGGGGTTTAAAACGCTGGCATACAGCTAGATCCATTGCACTGGAACATGGGGGTGACCTTTACTCTATGTGTCTGCTACACAGGTACAGGATGAAAGTCTATATCCCCCTTTTTTCTTGTTGGCAAGGAATTTTTGTTGAACCCTTATAAAATCTTTGCTATTCATTCATACTTTTCTATTTTTGGTCTGGATGATTTCATAAATGTTTTATTTTTTTTGCTATGATGTGCTATGCTGGGCTGTCCTTTGCTTGATACATATATCTCCTATGGTAACGATTATTACTAAGTATATATATATATATATATATATATATATATATATATATATATATATATATATATATATATATATATATATATATATAAATTATTGAGCATTTTTGTCCTGCAGTATCCATTGGATGCCCACCATCCTATACTGGATACCATATTTTTCTTTCTTTTTTTCCTTATCATAAAACCTATTCTTAATTTACTTTTAGTTTTCTCTTTTTAAAGAAAAAAATTTTCTGACTTTGTCTTTAAGGTCTGCTGACTTGTCAGATCACATACTCGTTGATAATTTTTGGCTATAACATATCCACAAATTAACCGGCTGCCCTCACAAGTATCTTTAATTATTTAACATAGTAAGCTCTATTTTGAAATAATTCTATTATTCATGTTTGTATGATTTTTTGAACATAGCAATTATTAGGCTCTTTGTTCCTAACAGCTGGGTCCTTTTATTACCCCCTACGGTGGATCACTGCGTCTTATACGACTCCGTAATTTTGGATCCTTATTCCATACTCCATGTGGGATTCCACATGTTGATTTTCCTCCAGTTCTGGCTAAATAAAGGTGGGTCTCCTTTTGGGGCAACTTGTCGGCACATGTTGATATCTATGTAAAATTATATTATATGTTATTATACAGGTATATGTATTGTATTATTTTCTTACATGTTGTTTTTGATTTTTTTGATAGAGCTGGCTGTTTCGGGGAAAAAAATGGTGGTCACAGTGTATCCCCCTGAGGAAGCCTAGTTGGCGAAATATATAGGAAAGTGACATCATACCTGACCACCAGTATACTCTAATCTGGGAATACCAGCGACTCTTAGGCCCCGTACACACGACCGAACATGTCTGCTGAAACTGGTCTGCGGGCCAGTTTCAGTAGACATGTTCGGTCGTGTGTAGGTCCGAGCGGACAGGATTCCAGCGTACATTTGCCCGCCGGGCCTTTTCCCAGCGTGCAAATATTTCCGAACTTGTTTTAAAACAGCCAGCTGGAATCCTGTCCGCTCGGACATGTTCGCTGGTTAGTACACAAAATCATCGTACAAAAAACCCGCGCATGCTCAGACAAAATGAGGGGACGGGAGCGCTTGTTCAGGTAAAACTCGCGTTTCTTTGGGATATGGCACATTCGTCATTCCAAAGATTTATTCTAGCAAGAGAACAATGACTAAAACGACGCAATAAACAACAGTTTATTGTGTCGTTTTCTTCATTGTTCTCTTGCTAGAATAAACCCGTTCTCTTGCTGATGCTATTTCAACTGAGTTGTCCCATACTGAAATGTGACATTTCTTGCTTGTGATGTAATATTTAGAAAATGTTTTCTAGCCCAGATGTTGCATTTTTTGGTTGGTCCTCCACATGTCTATCTTTTAATATTATTTTTAGTTTAATGTTCATCTTCTCTAAATTTTTTGGGTGTTTCTAGTTATATCACCATTTTGTTCATTTTTTTTTTTTTTATTTTGGTTTTGGGCAAGTTATTTTTATTTTTTGGTTATTTAATTTTTTTACTATGTTGGCACACCAAATTTCCCCCTCCCCCCAAGGAGTTTCTGGCCTTTGTAAATGACCCATTGTATTTTTTTTTATGTTTGATGCCTAATAATTCCCACAGTATAACAAACAATAGACAAGGTTGGACTTTAAAGCAAAAAGCCATTTATTTTGGCAAATGCAAAAAAAATAAAATAAACAGAACGGCAGCACTTGAATAGCTAGCAAAATACATGCAGACTTGCACTTACAACATGATGAAGGATAAACTAGCAAACCTCAGGAGGCACACAAACAAAAATCTGAAGCAGCAGCACATAACCAAAGGAACCCAAGCTGTGGTAGTCCAAACAAGATGTCTTTTGTGGGGAATCAAATGGAAGGCAGGGAATCAACGTCTCCTCTTCCTTACAACCTTCCCTCCAGGCTGCCTTACAGCGGATCTTCCACGGACCCGTACACGGCCCCTTGCAGGTGGGGATGATGTGGCAGCAGGAGGATGGTGTTCAGCAAGCCGGGCCGGGTCACATAGCCCAGTGTCTCTGGTCAGCAGGTCCCTCTCCATCCACCAAAGGACCTGATTGATCAGGCCCTTTGCCAGTCTCCTTTGCTCCTACCCCCTTGGTTTAGATCGTGAGCCACTGTAGGCTTCTGTGGGGTTGAGGGGGGCCCTTATTATAGCACTGGCCTCCCTTATCATGCGGAGGCTCTCGTCCTCCACTAGCCTCATCTGCCTCCTTCGGCCTGGTGGCCTCATCTGGAGGGGAGGAGCCTGGCTGGTGGTTGTCCTGGGCCTGGAGACCTGCTGACTTGTACTGGGCCCGGCCTCCTCCTGGCTGCCACTGACCCCTTCGGCCTGGCTGACATTGACGGGAGGATCTGCCACCTCCTGGCTGGTCTCTTCTTCCTGTGTCAAAAAAAGGGACATGTTTTAATACTTACCCCAATCAAATCACACACATTTTCATGCTTGTTATTTTTTTATTTTTTTGGTTCATTTTAACTTGAACAGACTCTTCTGACCCCTGCAGTTGTCATCCCTGACACCTATTTGTCTGCCCATGACTTTTTTTTTTTTACCAGCTTGGCTTTTATTTTACAATATCAAGGCAATAATCCAACAATAATTAGTAGCCCTGAAATATTTTGCAAACTACTATACCTCCTCATCGAAGACTATCAGATCTGCGTCTCTGTCAGCCAGGCCCTCTTCCTCAGACTCTGCAGGGCTGTGGGGATCTTGGGAAGTTCCGCTGTAAGGTAGCGTGGAGGGAAGGCTGGGAGTCAGACTTGACATTGATTGTCTGCCGTCCAGTTGATCCCGCAAAAAAGACATCTGTTTGAAATACCACAGCTTGGGCTCCTTTGGTTGTCTTGCTGCTGCTCCAGATTTTTGTTTTTGATGAGCTTTGTAAGCTCTTCTATATGTGCCCCTGAGGTTGGCAAGTTTATCCTTCACCATGTTGGCAGTGCATTCTGGCACCCATGTTCTCATGTAGTTTGCTAGCTCTTCAAGTGCTGCCGCTCGTACGTCTTTATTATAGTAATTCGGCTGCTTTGAATCCCACAGGATGGGCATTTCGCGGAATTTATCTAACAAGTGCTGGATATTCTCCTGTGTCTGAAGTAGGTCCATTGCTTGTCGAATTAAAGTAATATTATTTTATACTCTAGATGAACAAAACAAAAAGAAACAAAAAACACGATTTAAAAAAGGCTCAGTGTTGACATTGATCGAATATGTGGCCCAAAATGTAGGACCTATATATAAATACAAACACAGTGTCTCCTGTTGCAAAACTGCTGGCCAGCTCTGCCCCATTGGTTGTCCCAAACATTGATTTTATACATGCAGACCCTTTGGTTACATTGCAGTAAATAAGTTGAATCTATAACCATACACAATTATTATAAATGAGAGCATTCATCAAGGCACTATTTCATGTGTAGATATCCTGCCCCTCAGCATTGATGACATAAAAGACACTTCCTAATGACCTCTGTCCAACCAACACAGAACAATACTTGGCCTGATCTGAATACACCATACCAAAATTTAAATGAGGTAGAGCATTGTTCCCATCTATATATTGTGATGTGTCCAAAAGCATTTGGACACCAAAATACCATTGTGGTAGCCAAGAGACATAATAGCTTAAAAAGGGTGCAACCAACAGACCAAACCCCATCCCATGGCTCTCCATTTTCTAGGCCTCTGCTGATCCCATGTTGAAATTTCTTACCTTCCTCTCTTGCTCCTCGATTCTCACGCTCGAATAATTACCGTGTAACCTACGTAATCACGTCGTTTGCCTTTTATACACTCCGCGTATGTATGAAACGCCGCCCTCGTCACCTTTGCCATGCCCCTAATCAATGTGAAACGGAAATATGGCGTTAACTGTGTAGGTTCTGAAATCGCTTGAATAGTCTCCGCGTAACGTACGTAAACCCGTTGTTTGCATTCTCTACACTCCGCGTATGTATGAAACGCCGCCCGCGTCTCCGCCCATGGCGGAACATTTCCTCTTTTCCACGCCCATAATCTCTGTGGGAAGGAAAGATGGCGATGTCACACGAGCGTGCACGAAGCTCTCATGGCGCAAGTGAAGGGACAGAGGCAGGAACGTCCCGATCCAGGCCCAAACGATACAAAGCCACTAATATGGCGTTCAACGAAATGGTGGAGTTAGTTTACATCATGCGGAGGAAGGACTATGACGGGGAATATGGGCCATACAAGACCCCTAACCGCAGAAAGGCCCACATTATGGACAAGGTGGCGAGGAGAATGAAGGACATGTTTGGTGTCACCAGGTCCAAAGAGCAGCTCAGGAAACGTTGGTCAGATTTGAAATTGCGGGAGCCACATCAGATGAAGAAGATCCTGAAAATTCTGCGGAAAAGTAAGTCCTTATTTTTTGGGGGGGGGGGGGGGCAATTGTCTTTAAGAATGTGTTGACATGTATATTTCGACATCTGCCTCCTTGGCCTGCTTGTACTTTTGAACACATGTTTAAATTGGATGTGTTTAACGAAAATAACTACCTTTTGCAAATCTCGTTAATAGTAAATCGCGTAACATCACATCGTTTCTCATAAATGCGAGGTTAGTCCAGGAACAACACACCTGGACATGGCTCACTGGCCCAAAACTTTGTTTGCAAACATTGTGTAAAAGCTAGTTCTGACAAATCAAATTAAGAGAATGTGAAAGGCAAACAGGATTCATTCTCAACAGTGATCATAAAGCAGATGTTTTCCCATCTGGAATGCAGAGCACCTGTGTCTCCACAATAAAAATGATCCTTTTTTTGTGGGGGTCTCCCAGAAAGAAAGTTTAGGGGGTACATCCATGTGTGTCACTTTTATTTAAAAAGGGGCAGGATCAGAGCTTGGCCTAGAAGTCTGAAAAAAATGTAGGTTTGGTGGAGGAAGACAAAAAAAAATAAAAATGAAAGCCTCTTCTAAACCAATGTATGCGATTTCTGCTCTCAAATATCTGTGTGCTGATGAGTATACCTTTTTTTGTGTGTTATTTAGGGAAAGAAGACGCCAGCATTTGGAGGAGGCAGAGAGGGCCAGACACGCCGAAAATCGCACATCTCGGCCTGTGGAGGAGGAGGAGGATGTGGAAGGAGAGGAGGAAGGAAGAGAGGAGGAAGGAAGAGAGGAGGAAGAAGTAATTTTGGATTTGGAATTTTTGGAAGATGGAGGAGGAGTCGTGGAAGATGAGGGTGAAGTGGTGGAAGAAGGTGGAGTGATTGAAGATGACGAAATTGTGGAGGTGGAAATGAGCACACCATCAGGTCAGTGTCACCCCAGCTTTATAGGGCAAAACATATGTAGATAGGCCTGTAAAAAGTAAAAAGGTTTGATAGCAATTTTTTTTTTTTTTTAGGGGATGAAGATGGTGTTGCACATTTTTCGAGTGCAAGTGCTGCAATAATTATACAGCAAGTTATGGAGTGCAGCACAGAAATGGACAATATGCGGCAAAGTATGATGGTCATGGAACAGAATGTTAGAAATGTCATTTTGGAGTGCAGCACAGAAATGGACAATATGCGGCAAAGGATGATGGTCATAGAACAGAATTATAAAAATATAATTGACATGATGGGCCGTGTCAAAGACTGAAACACCCCCCGCCCTTTTTAATTTTTGAATCATCAATACGCCAAAATTTGAAGATGCACACACAGTGTGCCAACATGTGCTATCTGCCATCACAGAATATCTATTGTCTGTGCTTTGTGGGTACAACCCCCTCCTCGATCCTCAAGTATTTGAGAGGAAGGGTTTGCTCCCACAAAACACAGACATTGATCACCCATGGTGTCAGATAGCACATGTGGCCATTTGTCTCGTGAACCAATGAGATTTGGCGAATTCACACTGAATGTGTGCATCTTCAAATTTTGGCGTGTTCCAGTGTGAAAGCACACCATGACTGACTGCTGTTGTGAATCTTGAACAATTTTTACTGTTGAAGTTCTATTGGTTGTACATTTTTACAGTTTTCTTTAAAAAAAAGTGGGGAAAATCAATAACCCAAAAAAGCATAATTATATATATCTCAAAAAATACGAAAAATAAAGCTTGATTTTACAGAAAACAAAAAAAAAAAAAAATTAAGAAAAAAACCCAAAGATAATTCAAATTTTTTTTTTATGAAAACCACTAAAAAATTATAAAAAAATATTTTTAGGGAAAAAACTAAAATCTACAATTTTGAAGTGTATATATATATATATATATATATATATATATATATATATCAAAAAAATATTATATTCATTATATATAGAGATCTAAAAAAAAAAAAAAAAGATTTGATAACACAAAATGTTAAATTGGTAAAAAAAACTATATTCTGGATAAGCACTATAAAAATATATATATAAAATATATATATATATATATATATATATATATATATATATATATATATATATATATTGTTGACTACAAATTGTAAAAACATATTTTCCTAAAAAAATGCATACTTTTTTGGGGGGTAATGAACAAGCTGAAAATAAAAAGCTTGACATCAAAATATGAAAAATTAGTGGCTTCTTATTTCTAGACTCAATACCCTGTTTGTAGATGAGTGAATAATGTGCAATTGTGGTTATTTACTAAAACTATAGAACTAACTTTGTCACTAGAAGTGCACTAGTTAGTTGGATAACCAGGAAGACAGATAAAAAGATAAAAAGCAATAATGACAAACAACTGTATAAAGTCCAATGGTCAAATTTATTAGTTCTGTGAATATTTCTTTCTTTTGGGGGCCGAATTAGAAAGAAATATGATCTGACATAGCAATGGCCCCCCGACCCATGAAGTACTCAACATATTTGTCGTGTACATCACGAGCAGATTGGGGGGCCAAGCCAGCGCGACCAGTGTCCAGCCCAGGAAGGGTATCTGAGGGTAGTCGTGCCTCAGCACCGATGTTGGGTAGGTATGTCTGGGAGTGCCTGCGTAGAAAGTTGTGCAAAATGCAGCAGGCAAAAACAATGGTGTTCAATTTATATTCCGCCAAGTGTATCGATGTCAGGAACAGGCGGAACCGGTTGGAGAGTATCCCAAAGGCATTCTTGACTACCCTCCGAGCCCTGGCCAACCGATAATTGAACACCCTCCTCTCTGAGGTGAGGGTCCTCTGGGGAAAAGGCCGAATGAGGTGAGGTCCAAGCCCGAAAGCTTTGTCCGCTACAAACACAAACGGAAGTCCTTCAACATTGTCTTCATCCGGTGGCAGTGCCAGACCACCAGCTTGGAGACGACTGTAGAATTCTGTCCGCGCGAAAACTCCACCATCAGACATCCGGCCGTTCTTCCCCACGTCCACATATAGAAACTCATACTGTGCCGACACCACCGCCATCAACACAATACTATGATAACCTTTGTAGTGAAAATAGTAGGACCCCGAGTGGGGTGGCGGCACTATGCGTGTTTCCCATCTATTGCTCCACCGCAGTTCGAAAAATCCCACCGCTGGGCAAATTGGGAAGCCACAGTCTGCCATTCCTGTGGTGTGGAGGGAAGCTGTGGGGACAAACAAATAAAGATAATTAGTACTTTGGCACATAAACATTGCAAACATAATCCTACAAGCATCCTTGAGCTACTTCACAGTATTCAAATAGCATTTAAAAATTGTGCAGGGAGAATTTTGGGGCACAAATATATAGGCCCACTTAATTAAGAGACTCCACAGCCCTCTGATGGGGACAAAAACAGTTTTAAGGGGGGGGGGTTGAACTGTAAAAACAAAAATTTATTAAATAAATAGGCTAGGTGGGGTTGTCCCTAGGATAGCATGCTGGACAGGTTAATATTGGGTAAGGTACAAATATGCAGGTAGGTCAAGAAAAAGAACATGGAAAGCTTATATCAACATGCATAGGGAGAAAAGGGAACGTTAGTTAAACACACAGCATATCTGGGAAATAAAAGAAAAAGTTAGTTGCCCACATTATTAAAGACAGTTTGTGAGGTTAAAATGAGGAAACTTACCTTAATATACTCCTCCTGCAGAACTTTGATGATGGCAGAACACGTGTCCGGTATGATGACCCCAAGCGCCTGCGGAGAGATGCCTGTCGAGAACTTGAGGTCCTGCAGGCTCCTCCCAGTCGCCAGGTACCGCAACGTGGCAATAAGCCTCTGCTCGGCCGTGATGGCTTGGCGCATCACAGTGTCCTGCCTCGTGATATAGGGAGACAGAAGATCCAGCAGACGATTGAATACGGGGTCCGTCATACGGAGAAAGTTCCTATAGTCATTAGGATTATTCTCCTGGATTTCCCTAAGCAGAGGCATATGAGAGAACTGGTCACACTGGCGCAACCAATTCTTGGCCCAGGAACGCCTCCTCCCCCTGTTCCTGGCCAAACTACTGGAATGCTGAGTATATCCAGAAGCCATCCCATAACCAGCACCAACTCGCGAAAATTGACGCTGCTGCTCCATCATGGCTTCAAACCGGCCGGCTGGTCAGTCAAGAACACACTCCAACAGAAAGCACTCCCAAATCCAGCACAACCTGCAAAGAACGCGCGACAAACAGATACGAGCGGACAGGACGCAACTGCAAAGCAGCACGACCTGAAAGCCTGTACCCGATTGCCTACTACGATCCCGCAAGCACACGCACTGAACCCGAAAATACTACCTGGTAAAGCGCGGAGACCGAAAAGCGCGAATCGGCTCTAACCAAACCTTCACTAACACGAGCAAACCCGTAACTAGCAAAAGCGGAACAGAGGGCGGCGCCATTGACTTTGGGCTTTCCCTTTATAGTGACGTCGTACGCGGTTTACGTGCACGCGTTCTGGTACGACGGGAATTTGGTCCGCTGGTGTGTACAAGCCAGCGGACCAAAAGACAAATCTGCCTTGTACGCCGGAAACTGCCCGTCGGACAGTTTCAAGCGGACAGGTTCGGTCGTCTGTACGCGGCCATACAGTCCAGTATACCTGTATTAAATATACATGTTTTTAATGAATTGTTCTATCATGTATTTTGTGTAATAATTTCATGATATTTTAATAAATAATTTAAATCTATTTTGATGTTGATATTTTGATATTTGAGCACCGATATAATCCCATTCTCCTCCTTTTCTACAGTGGTAAATAGCAGCAGAGAGTCAGTAAATTACAAATGTTTAAAAATTCCTGGTGAGAATATAGTTTGTTGAAAAGGGAGAATCTGTAGCCTGGCTGTTATACTACAGGGATATGTAACTAGCACAGAGGGAGGCAGCACGCTTTTACTACAGTCAATCGTTTTAGTATGTAATTACTTTGGTATCCCATTGGCAGAAGAAAATACGGTTTCCCCAACAACAAGCATTGAATTTTTAGGTATAGGTTTAGATACCGCAGCTATGGAAATTTGTTTGCCTAGCAATAAGGTGTATAGGTTGATACAAGTTTTGTTAACATTTCTTAGAAAGAAAAAAGTAATACTGAAAGAAATGCAATCCTTATTAGGTCAATTAGCTTTTGCATCTAGAGTTCTTCCAATGACTAGGGTCTTCTTTAGGAGGCTATATGTTTCAATTGCAGGTCTTAAAAACAGATTTTCTCATATTAGGTTAACATTAGATATAAAAGAGGATTTGTTAGTGTGGCTAAACTTCCTTGAGAATTTTAATGGTAAGACTTTATGACAACAAGCTTCCATTAAAGATACAGAATTTTGTCTAGCAACAGATGCAGCTGGTTCTATTGGTTTTGGGGCAATTTGGATTTAGTAGATTTAGCGGGGGAGAATTGACACTCACCTTTATGGGATCTGATTTAATTTATAGGAACATTCAGAACTCCGTGGCTACTTCTACTTGGAAAACATATACGTCTGCATGGCCCCTATGGTCCACCTTTCTGTCTTCTTGATAACTCTAATATTTCTGTATATTCAGAACATTTAGTTTTTCTTTTTCTTCATTCTTTAATGGACAAAGGACATTCCTAGTCACATATTAGCAAAGTTTTATCTGGTATTTCCTTTTTCTGAAGGCTCCATGAATTACCGCCATGCCAAAGTTTATTTTCTTTTAGGCAGGCTTTAAAAGGGTAAGAAAGAAGTAGAGTAAGTGGTGATGATAGATGTCCTATTACGCCAGCAACCTAGGAGTTCCAGGTAGTATTATGGTAGAATTTCCTTCCTTTCCCTTTCATCCTTTCCATAGGTTGGGGTACATTAAGTCACCTTTATATTTTCTCTTACTCTACACTTAGATATGGCTTTTTCCAATACGATCACATTTTCACTCACTACCTCTTATTACCTCTTGGTGATAGCATTGGCCCACACTTTACCATGTTAAATAGGTACACTGCATACTATATGTAATAATACACAATATTTCAACACTTATTTGCAGATGTTCCATGGATATGCCATTCACATCACCCCTGACCATCCATGTAGGACCTTACTCCCAGGGACATCTGTCTCATGAGTGTTTTTCCATCAAATATCTTGGGTTTTCCACCTCAACTCCTGGGGCTAGTGAATTTTTTGGCCAGCCAGCCTGCAGTTCTCATCTCTCTATTTCAGACTCATAGCTATATTGTAAATATGGGTGGATATTTTCCATACTTTTGCTTTTTCTCCCCCTCCCCCGCCCTTTTACATTGAGACTGATTATTAATGTTTACAATTTATTAATTATATATATACCGTATTTATTCGAGTATAACGCGCACCCGTGTATAACGCGCACCCCTAATTTTCAATTAAAAATCAGTATAAAATCATTGTAATTGCCAAAAATCATTTATGTCCAGCCATGCCCCCTGTATGTCCAGCCGTGCCCCCTGTATGTCCAGCCGTGCCCCCTGTATGTCCAGCCGTGCCCCCTTATGTCCAGCCGTGCCCCCTTATGTCCAGCCGTGCCCCCTGTATGTGTCCAGCCGTGTCCAGCCGTGCCCCCTGTATGTGTCCAGCCGTGCCCCCTGTATGTGTCCAGCCGTGCCCCCTGTATGTGTCCAGCCGTGCCCCCTGTATGTGTCCAGCCGTGCCCCCTTACCTTTAATCACGCGGCGCGCGGGAACATTACAGACAGCGTTCGTTTGAACAGCTGTTTTCCCTGCCACGCATAGTCACTCCCCCTCGTTCGCGATTGGACAGATCCGTCCAAGGGGGAGTGTCTACGCGCGGCAGGGAAAACAGCTATTCAAACGAAAGCTGTCTAATGTTCCCCCGCGCCGCGTGATTAACGTTGTAGCGGCGTTTGTGGCTTCGGTGGCGGCGGCGGTAGCAGCGGCGTGTGCGGCGGCGGTAGCAGCGGCGTGTGCGGCGGCGGTAGCGGCGGGGGGGAAAAAGTCCTCGAGTATAACGCGCACCCAAACTTTGAACTTTTTTTGGGGTATAAAATTTTGCGCGTTATACTCGAATAAATACGGTATATCAAGCATCTGCTCCTGATGAATAAAGGTCATCAATGAAACGCATCAAGATATGTTGACATGTTTACAGTCAGGATCATTCCATCAATTTTATTCAGTTTTAATTCAATATGTTGTAACAATCATGCACTTTTATATATGTATTTTGTGATACATGGGTTGTGTGTCTGACGTTAATAGAATTATTATGGATTATTATGCTATCTTATTATGATGTTTTGGTTGTACACATCATATATGGAATACATTTTTATTCTATTATACTGTCACATACCTGAAGGGAGACTGAAATGACGAGGTCGGCCTCTCTTGTATCTTTAGTCCTGGTCCCACTGGGAGTGGAACAGAGGGAACCGAGGGACAGGAAGAACATGAGTGCCTGCAGTTGTAGACCCGGAAAACTTGTGGCAGAGCATGCAACTTCTGGACAGCAGGAGAACCATCAGGTTTGGGAAGGCAGCCGTGCACCAAGGATCAGCTGGGGTAGAAGATGCACTTCCTTTGAACAGTGGCACTGGAACGTCAGATGATATAGAGTCCCTGGCAGGCTTACAGACAGAAGTTGCAGCAGGTTGCAAGGCCGTAGTAGCAGACACTCGGGTTGTGGTAGGAAGCCAAGTGGGAAGCTGGAGCAGGGTCACTAAGATAGCCGATTCGGTGACAGGCGGGCAGCAGGGTACAAGGCAGCAGGCAAAAGCAGGGTCTCAAGGATAGCCGGATTCAGTAGCAGGTGGGCAGCAGGGTACAAGGCAGCAAGCAGGAGCAGGGTCTCAAGGGTAACCCGGGTTCAGTAGCAGGTAATCAACACAGAGGCAGAGTCCAGAGACAAGGTCAAAGCAAGCCAGGTTCAGCAACGGGTATCAGACAGGATAAGCAGGATACTGGGTAGCAAGGAAACAGCTGAAGACCAGTCAGCAATGGTCTAGGGTCAGGTCTTCCTTAAATAGGCTGCCTGGCACCAATTGGCGCTAGGGGTGCATTCCTGCGTGTGCACAAAGTCCATCATGCATGCGCATCGGTGCGCCTAGGCTTCTGCAGGCGCCTGTGCGCTCGCACATGCGCATGAGTGCCACCGGACAGAAACCAAAGGTTTTCTTACATTGCCCCCCCTTACGGGCAGCCTCTGGATGCCCACTGGGGAATCTTTCTCAGGGTGGAGATGAAGGTATGCCTGAATTAATCGTGGAGCATGTACATTAGAGGACGGCTCCCAAGAGTTATCTTCAGGGTCATAGCCCATCCATTTAATTAGGAACTGGGTTTGACTCCTTCTCTTCCTGCAATCCAAGATGGCTTCAACTTCGAACTCTTTGTTTTCTTCAACAAGCAATGGGGGAGGAATCTCTGGTTCTTGATCAGGAAAAGGATTAGCCACGGCCCGTTTTGACAAGCCAGCTTCAGGTTCGTAGTGGAAAGCCATACCTTATCCCCAGGTTTAAGGTCTAAGTTACCCCTTCTCCTCCTATCATAGAACCTCTTATTTTTTTCCTGGGATTTAGTGATAGTTTCCTGCAAGAGCTGGTTGTTAGACATCCAGAACTTCAAACGATCCTGTACTGCCGGGACTGAGGATTCCTGGGGGACATCAGGCAAGAAGAATGGGTGAAACCCATAATTTGCAAAAAAGTAAGTTTGATTGCAGAATGTATTGAGCTCTTAAATGTGAATTCCGCTAACGGCAAAATAGAGGCCCAGTCATCTTGTGCTAACGAGGAAAAACAACGCAAATACTGCTCCAGGGTCTGATTTGTCCTCTCTGTTTGACCGTTAGTCTGAGGGTGGTAGGCAGATGACAAACAATGTTTAATGCCCAAAACTTCACATAAAGATTTCCAAAATCTGGATGTAAATTGTACCCTACGGTCCGAGGTAATGTTAGAAGGGATACCGTGCAGACGTACAACTTCCTTGATAAAGGAAGAGGCAGTCTCCGCAGTGGAAGGGGTACCTTTTAGGGGCACAAAGTGGGCCATCTTGGACAACCGATCTACAATTACAAAAACGGTGGTGAACCCTTCGGATGGGGGTAATTCAACAATAAAATCCATAGAGATCATGGACTATAATTTATCAGGAACAGGAAGGGGTTCCAACAGACCCCTATTCTTGGCTCTATCTGATTTATTTTGTAGACATGTTGTGCAGGATTTGATATAGTCCCTGCAATCTTGTACCAAGTCTGGCCACCAGAAAGGGCGAAAGACCAGATCTGAAGTTTTATGAGCTCCGAAATGTCCTGCCAAGGGACGATCATGGCACATGTAAAGAACTGCTGTCCATAAATGCTCAGGAAAAAAGATCTGCTCCCCGAGAAAATTGAGACCCTCTTTCAACTGAAGGTGGAGTTCCTGAGATGGCGGGTGATCCTGAACTGCTGACTTGATTTGGGAGATGAGATCAGTCTGTAACAAAAGAAAAATTTTAGCGGGTAAAATGGTATCAGATTCAAAGGGAACCTCAGTGTCTTGGAACATACGGGAAAGGGCATCAGGCTTCCTGTTTTTAGATCCAGGCCTATAAGTAATATGAAAGCAGAATCTTGTGAAAAAGAGGGTCCATCTGGCCTGGCGGGGTCTTATTCTTTTGGCAGTTCTTAAATATTCAAGATTCTTGTAATCGGTAAATACAAGAATAGGGTGAGTTGCCCCTTCAAAAAAACAGCGCCATTCTTCCAAAGCAGACTTAATAGCAAGCAACTCATGATCACCACATCACAGTTTTCTGGGGCACTTTGTTTTCTGGAAAAGAAGGCGACAGGGTGAAACAGGGATTTTGTCCCCTGTCGTTGAGACAGTATGGCTCCCACGGCAATTTCAGAGGCGTCAACCTTAAGAACATAGGGCAAGGTAGGGTCTGGAGGTTTCAGAATGGGTGCGGATGTAAAAAGCCCCTTCAATCTTTCAAATGCAGCTTGAGCTTCAGAAGTCCATGTGAAGGTTGTACGTAACCTTGTTAAATGCGTGATAGGGGATATGATACCTGTAAAGTTCTTAATTAATTTCCTGTAAAAGTTTAAGAACCACATAAACCGCTGCACAGATTTTTTATCAGTAGGGGCCAGCCAATCAAGTACTGCGGCAACCTTCTGTGGGTCCATGACAATCCCATCTGCAGAGATAATGAGACCCAGGCTTCTCGAATTCACACTTTTCTGCTTTGGCATAGAGATGGCGTTTCCTTAAACTGTCTAAGGCCCTCTTTACATGGACCCGATGTGACTCTAGGGAGGTGAAAAAAATCAGTATGTCGTCTAAATAGACGATGGCAAATACATCAAGAAAGTCCTGAAACACATCGTTTACAAAATGCTGGAAGGTAGCTGGTGCGTTACAGAGTCCAAATGGCATCACCAAATATTCAAAGTGCCCAAAACGAGACCTAAAGGCCATCATCCACTCATCCCCTTCTCTAATTCTGATCAGATTATATGCCCCTCTTAAATCCAATTAGGAAAAAACACGTGCTTCTCACAGTCTCTGGAACAGCTCAGGGATGAGAGGAAAGGGGTACCGATTCTTGATGGTTACTTTATTTAAGTCCCGATAGTCAATACAAGGCCGGAGTGTGTGATCTTTTTTCTCAACAAAAAATTTCAGTAGCAGGTAGTCAACACAGAGGCAGAGTCCAGAGACAAGGTCAAGGCAAGCCAGGTTCAGCAACGGGTATCAGACAGGATAAGCAGGATACTGGGTAGCAAGGGAACAGCTTAAGACCAGTCAGCAACGGTCTGGGGTCAGGGCACTTCCTTAAATAGGCCGCCTGGCACCAATTGGTGCCAGGGGCATGTTCCTGCGTGTTCACGCAGTCTGTTGAGCACACGCATGCACATTGGCATGCCTAGGCATCTGCAGACGCCTGTGCATGTATGCGGATGAGTGCGCACCTGATGGAAGCCAAAGGTTTTCTTACATATACTCTTTATGTACATTGTATTGAAATTTTGTAATTACAATTATATAACGAACTGGTCAGACACAATTTGCATGATGGTCATCACCCCCCCAGCTGCTTCATACAGAGTCCCAAACCTCTTTCTTCAATGAATTGGCTTTATGCTAGTTTTCCTGCCCCAAATGTTCTTATAGTTCATTTAGGAGGGAATTATATAGGATAAATGAAAACTTTTGATTTAATTTCTAGTATGAAGGATAAGTTTTTTTCCCTTAAAATAACTTCTCCACATACAGTTCTAGTCTTCTCAGAAATTGTCCCAAGATTAAGATGATTACAATCAGTCACCTTTAAGCCACTGGAAAAAGTACAGGAGAGAATTAATAAATCATTAGAATTTTTTTAGTTCTCAATCTGGGCATTTAGTTTTGCCACTTTGCGCTTGAAGGAGGTATTCCAAGTATGTATCGGCATTATGGAGTGCATTTATCGGACGTTGGTTTGGATATTTCAAACATGCATTGAGGCAGCCGTGTGGAGTTGTGTGGGTAGGAGGGCTGGTTGTGCCAACCCTCCTGACAGTTGCAATATGTAAGGAAATGTTAAAATGAAGGTTGAATCAGCTAGAATCTCAGTGGCTGAGCTGAGAGTGGTTTAATTTTTCAGTATTTGTTGATACATTTAATTGATGAAATACATTTTATTATATTACTTAAATATTTGAGGCCGTAGCCTAATTTGATCCAATGTTGTTGTCTTGTTCCTTTTTTATTATTTAATATGCATGTTTCATGATCTGCCTGTTGCCTACAGTCCCATGGGAAGGAAAGCGGGGTAGCCTTTTTAGGCCCCTTTTGCCTTATGGGGCCATGGCATCGGCAATCTAAACTAAAGTAAAACGGTTTTATAATATGAGGTTTTTCCTTGGTCAGTTTGGGTCATGCAATAGAAGAAGGTTCTGGAAGGTCAGAGGGTCGAGTAAGAATTGGTCATTTAAGGTCATATGAACATATAAGAACATTTTGGGAGCTGGTTTTGTGTCTATATAAGGGGCTAGCTGACAGGATTCTTGGCCAGTCTTCAGAGAAGAAGACGTCACAAGGAGCTCCCCCCCCCCCCATACCCCCACCCCTCGTTGTGGCCAGTTTATGTGGTGGATCCCTTTAGATTAATTTAGCGAAAGGGGATATGTAAGGAAATGTTAAACTGAAGGTTGAGCCAGATCGAGTCTCAGTGGCTGAGTTGTGAGTTGTTTAATTTATCAGTATTTGTTGATGAATTTATTTGATGAAATACATTTTATTATATTACTTAAATATTTGTTTTAAAAACAATAAACCGGTTCTTGGTCTAATTTGATCCAATTTTGGTGTTTTGTTCCTTCTTTATTATTTAATATGCATGTTTGATGGTTGCCTACGGTCCCATTACTTTCATTTTTGAAGATTATGTCGGTCTGGAATTTATTTCACCAATTTGCAGTCACATATAAATGTTCCTCTGTCATAGCCTCCTCCTTTGGGAGCCTTCCTCATTATAGCTAATTTCTGCTGTATGGATTTCCTATTCCTGCTGATCAGATTCTCAAGCAAAGATATCCATCCAGTTGTAAGTCTTAGTACTAACAGATTTTCCGTTTACTCTGGAGAGAAATGTGAGAACTACTACTTATGACATGTTTCTCAATGTTCATAACCTGAAAGTGTCATCCCCTTCCTTCCTTCACTACTTGTTGAGTCAGTGATCTGTAATAAGCACATATCAGGTGTTGAGATAACTGATATTCACATGTTGTTCGGGGTCAGTGACTCACTAAACAGTCAAGTAAGAATACAAATGACAGCGCTTTAACATGCAAATTCAAAAACGAGTCAACAATGGCAGTTGCCATATATTTGATTTAACAAACTACCTTTAGATTGAAAGATTAGTAACACCAAAAGCTATGGCCTTTGGAAAACTGTAAAACAAAGAATTGCAAAGAGATACATCCTGACAACTCTTTATATCAGCAAGTGACCATAACTATTAACAAAGTATTGAGTTATATAAAATATTTTATATTTTATTAGTCAAGCTAATATAAACAAATATTACATGTAGCTAAGTGAGACCCTACCAAATCAATTATTACAAAAGCCATTGGGCCAGATTCAGAGAGACGGGCGCATCTTTAGTTAGGCGTAGCGCATCTCATATGCGCTACGCCGACGTAACATTGAGAGGCAAGCTGAGTATTCACAAAGCACTTGCTCCCATAAGTACGGCGGCATAACATAAATGGGCCGGCGTAAGCAAGGCAGTGGGCGTGTTGTATTATAATGAAGCGTGACCCCATGTAAATGAAGCGCCGAACGAACAATGCATGCGCGCGCATGCTCAGTATCACGTCGAATTTACACCATAACATACGCCGGCTCAATGCCTGTGACGTGAACGTAACCTACGCCCAGCCCCATTCACGTACGACTTACGTAAACGACGTAAAAATCTACGCTTGTTCCGACGTCCATACTTTGCATTATCTGCGCCTCATATAGCAGGGGTAACTTTATGCCGGACGTACGCCTTACGTAAACGGCGTAGCTTAATGCGACGGGCGCAAGTACGTTTGTGAATCGGCGTATCTAGTTCATTTGCATATTCAACGCGTAAATCTACGGAAGCGCCCCTTTGCGGCCAGCGTAAATATGCACCCAAGATACGACGGCGTAGGAGACTTAGGTCGGTCGTATCTTGGCCAAATTCAGGCGTATCTGATTTCCAGAATACGCGGAAAGATACGACGGCGCACATTTGGACTTACGACAGCGTATCTGGAGATACGCCGTCGTAAGTCCTTTCTGAATCTGGCCCATTGTTTTTATCTAGTGTATGTTTAAATTTTTTTGACATTCACTTTATTATTTGCCAATGTTGCCAATGTACTCTAAAGACCTGGGTTGTTAAGTATTTCTTTACCCCCCCCCCCCCACTGTTTCCTTTACGCTGGTTGGTCTGGATCGTTTTCGATCACATGGTGTAATGTTTTGTTTTCATTCACCTCGGGATCTCCGCGTCTCAGTGGTTTGTCCCTCACGCCGTATCGTAGCTGATGCGGCGTCTTCATTCCCATGGCAACTGGTTCGTTTATCACAGGGTGCACGTCCGTCCTCGCTACATCCGCTGAAGAAGTCCCGCCCCTGGGACGCAACGTTCGGTAGGGAAGCACGTGACGTCACCCGCGGCCATCCATCGGACTATACATTTGTTTGCTACATATTCCTGGCACTGGACATAGTGCCTTGCTTTGTGAGTTTAATATTTTTTTGTTATTAAATTTTATATTTTACTGCGGAGAAACACTATGTTTTGTCCTCTTTTCATATGATCGGATTCCATCCCTGCTATGTATGCTGACCTATCCTGAGAGTGTTGCATTCCCCTGTCTGGTCTTTGCTGGAGTTTTGCTGGAGATGTGCCTTGTATACACCCATATGGGAAAGCGTTTTTGACCTTATCTAACAGAGGGTCATATTTGTGAGGTGAGCGGCCATTACTATCGTTGGTGGAGGTGTCCTGCTATCCCATGCTACATCACCTGCATGTTTTTGTTTACTACCAGTCACTTTTAAAGGATCACTTGGATGATTTTTATTTGGACTTTATTATAGCGCTGCACTATCTTTTATATGTACCTTCAGGAATTTTTTTAATTGAATCCCAGTGTACAGCTGCTTTCTGTGTTTTATTTGTTTTTATTGTGCTGATTATTTTTCTACCTACCCATTGTTTTTAAAACCTGTTCTCAAGTTCCAGCAGCAGTGAAGGGATTGCAAATAACCCAACATGTGCACAACTAATAGTATCTAAGGGATTAGTTCACGTTTACCAAAAAAACTGCCTATGTAGATAAAGGGCATCTGTATATAAAACAATCTGTGCAGCTCTAAATAGAGATGAATAATGCCCTTGCTATAGGTATACATGCATACTCCACGGTTAAGTACACATTGCTGTTGTTGCTAGGCAGATCATCCTAATCTGCCACCTCCTCTTCCGCGGTGGTCTTCTCTCTTCTCCTTCTTGCACTGCCTCCTGGGAAATGGGGAGCAGTGTCTTCTGGGACCTTGTGTGTGTCCCAGGAGACAGTCGCCCATTCAAAAAGCGCTGCGCGGCACGCAAGGCTTCACTGCCTGTCTCCCTTAGTGAGGATGGCGGCGCTGGGACCCAGTCCAAGGGACGGATTGGCCTCAGGTGGCCGACATCGCAGGAAACGTGAACAGGTAAGTGTGCTTATAAAAAGTCAGCAGCTACAGTGTTTGTTATTTTTTTTACCGCCGGACCTCCGCATTAAAAGTAGGGTATGCCTGTATTCCATTTACTTACCTCATGAAGCCTAACTGGAATACTCCCAAGACGTTGCTAGGATGTTGCTAGTTGAGGCCTAGTCATTACTACTCACCTCCATCATCACAGGATTGAGCCTCAAACTGTTATCTCAGAGCTACTGCATCAGAGGAGAGAAAACATGTGAGGGGGTTTAAATCACAGAAAAAGTTCACTACTGTGATGGTAGAAATAAACAGTAATGACAAGGCCTCTCTTGTCAACGCCCTAGCAACATCCTGGGAGTAATCCAGTTAGGCTTTGGAAAGTATGTAAATAGCCTACACCTATAGCAAGGACACTATTCAACTTTATTCAGAGCTGCACAGTTTAATTTGTATCTATAGATGCCCCTTATCTGCATAAGCAGTTTTTTGGTAAAGGTGAACTAACCCTTTAATTTCTCCAAAAAAAATCATGGCCGAATAAAATCATAATAGATATTATAATGTAATTTACCAAAGGATTAGAGCATATTCACGTTAGAAAGTGAATTTTCAATAGTATTAGATTTTTTTCTTTGCAAATGGAATTTCACTTAGCTTAGTAAATTAGGTTAATTAGTGCTTGCTTCAATCTTCCAATCATTGAGAGTACAATTGTTGTGTTTTTTTTACCTTTTTGTAAAATTTAAAAAAAGTAGTAAATAAGAGCCATAGTACCAACATAATTTATATCTGGAGAAAATTTGAGGGCAAATAAATCAGCAACAATAATAATATTCACACTTATACAATCCATCCACAATACAACTAGTACTATGCATAGGTCGTATATTGCTAGACATAATAGTACTATGCATAGGTCGTATATTGCTAATACAGTGCTTTAAATTATGCTGGTTGTTCACTAAGGTTCTCTCACAAACCTCTGAGGGCCTCACAGAACAGTTGTATTTATCGTAAGATTAAATTACACACAGGTGGATTATATTTACTAATTAGGTGACTTCTGTGGGCAATTACCGTATTTATGGCGGTATAACGCGCTCCCGCGTATACCGCGCACCCCTAAAGTTGCCTCCGAAATTCCTGTAAAAAAAAATGTTATATGATTTTATTACTTACAGTTTTGGTGTCTTCCCAGCGTCCATCGTCCGGTCCGGCGTCCGTCTGCGGCCTCGATGGTGTCCTCCCGGCTTCTCCAGCGTGCGCCTCAAGTCGAGTCCCCGCTTTCCACGCTCAGTTCGACATATACCGAGTGCAGTACACTCGGGTACATTCGGCAAGGCTCGGCTTCGCTCGCGCTCACGCTCTGTGACGTTTATGCGTGAGCACGAGCGAAGCCGAGCCTTGCCGAATGTACCCGAGTGTACTGCACTCGGTATATGTCGGCGCAGGATTTCAAACTGAGCGCGGGAAGCGGCTATCGGCGTATATCGCGCACCCACGATTTTACCCTTATTTTAAGGGGAAAATGGTGCGCGATATACGCCGATAAATACGGTAGTTCCACTAGATTTTAGTTTCGGGTATCAGACTAAAGGGGGTTGAATACAAATGCATGCCACACTTTTCAGATATTTATTTGAAAACCATTTATCATTTTCCATCCACTTCACAATTATGTGCCACTTTGTGTTGGTCTATCACATAAAATCCCAATCAAATACATTTACGTTTTTTTTTTGTAACATGACAAAATGTGGAACATTTTAAGGGGTATGAATACTTTTTCAAGGCACTGTAACTATTTACATGAATCATTGAAAAATGCACATTGCCATGCACAGCATGCCAGAGGTGCAGGCGACAATTCAATACCAAATTTTAAGGCACTTGTACTGAAAGGAATATAAAGGCTGCTGTTGACCCTATTTGAAAATGCTAATTACATGGCTGTCTCTGCTCCCATAGTTTTTGGTTTACTGACCCATGACAAATGTGCAGCAAGTAAAATCAGAGTAAAGCCACACCTCCTGATTTGCATACTACATTTTGTCAGTGGTTTAGAAAGTACCAGTCGAGATTAACAAAAACAATTAAATCCTTTTAAATTCTGATGATGAGATCAGCAGTGGCAGCCAATATATTTCATTATGTATTAGTTTCTTTTCAAGGCAGTTGATATGCATTCCATTCGAAAATACAAAATGTGCTGTTTATATTAAAATACATACATAATATATAATAAGGAACTTATTATACAGTAATAAGTGAAATTATCTTCAATTCTTTGACTACCTATATTCTGGTACAAGATATGAAAATTACATTTCAGCACCTAATCTATAAAATTTGAAAAAAATAAAAGAAAAATATAATAATAAAAAAGCTAATGTCAATAAAGTACGTAAAGTTCAGTGACAGCCTACACCAAGAGCAGAAGCTTGAACTGCAAAAGCCCCAACAGTAAGACTGGCTGTATTAGTTATACATGTCAGTAAAGAAACACAACCTATTAAATCTATTTTAAGGCTAAGGGATGCTATCCAACATATAATGAGATGTCCACATGGGTGCTAATACTTGCTGTTGCTTTGCCACTCTTTATTAAAAAAGGACAACGTTTTAAAAGGGCAGTACTTACTACCTACATGTAAGCAGTGCTAACTATCTGTTCTGATCACACAGTGCCAATCTGATGGTGAATTATGTATATGTATGTATGTATGTATGTATGTAAATATGTATATATATATATATATATATATATATATTGTAAGAAAAATATTACTGTACCCCAAAATAATTTCTGGTATCATACAAGTACTTTTATGTATTAAATTAAAATAATATTTTAAGTTTATTAGAACCCAGCCTAATGCCTAATGTGCATATTTAGGTATTTCTTAAACATATGGTAACATTAGGAAAATACATTTAATTAGTGTCATTGAAAAGATAAACTCGTTTTTGGCATCCAACAAACTGCCACCACAGTAACACAGCTCCAGAGACTCTGCCAGCTGAATTCATTGTTTATGAGGCAACCAATCATTGGTTCTGATGATGCAAGCGTAACTTAAGTTACAGTATAAAAGTACAGATGAGCTGCAGATGATTTATTAGTGTGACAGGTTCCTCTCTAGTAACAGTAAGTAGGAGTCCTTTGACGTTTCAATATCCTATAACATAGACCACAAAGTAAGGGTAAACATTACAGTTGACTAAATGAGAACATGATAAAGGTACGTGCTTGTTGCTATATTTACCTGTGCATTTTAGCAGTTCTTCCATCAGTGAAACTGAATGACAACGATCAAGCAGCTAATAAAGACACTCTGTGTACTTCCTGCTCCTTGAGGCAGAACAGCAAGTCTACAAGACTAGAAGCTATAAAATTCCAGATACTTAGCAAGCTTCGCTTGGAACAGGCACCTAACATCACCAAGGAAGTTATAAAACAAATGTTGCCAAAAGCTCCACCTCTGCAAGACATAATTGACCAGTATGATGTTCAAAGCGATGCAAGCATTGAGGGGTCCTTAGAAGATGATGATTATCATGCAACTCCTGAAACATTCATTATAATGCCAACAGAAAGTAAGTATGTTGTGTTTGGACTGGATTAGCTATAAAGCTTTTTGGTAATTTCTTGCATGTTATCACTTTGTATTTAAAACGCCAGTTCTCAAGGGTTAGTTCAAATTGCATGAGAATTCAAGTACTTATGGAAGTCCAAACTACTGCATATCTGATATTACTGACCTAGCCACTGTATTGAAGTTTTTAAGTTAGCGATTAAATATTAAATGTAAAAATGCTTGCTTTGAAGTGTATAGGTTTGCATATAACATTCAAATTAGAACAAAATTCGTATAACTACCATTTAATTCCACAGTGGAGAAAATTATGTCAGGAGCTCAATAATACCTTGAAAAAGTTACATTATCAGATTGCTTTACTGTCAGCACCCCACATAGTACAATTGTTACATACCTTAAGGTACATTATTAGCTATGCCATTAAACCATGGAGCTATACAATCTTTACAATTATGGAAAAAGCAAAAAGAATCATGGACTTTAATATTTTTCTGACCTAAACACAAAAACTATGCGATAACTAATTTTTTGGGTTATTCAATGTAAGAATGCATGTTAATTGTTCCTTAAGATGTATAGGTTAGTATATGTAAAAGCAGAATGTACCATGGTAACAGCTCATGGTCATTTGATATTCTATACTATAATTTCTAATAAAGCATAAGTAATCATTTCTAATAAAGTTTGTAAGGCTGTATGGATGTAAGCATTAATTTCAAAAAGTAATCATATCCAACACTCCTGAAAATTCAAAATGTTTGGGTTCCATGTGTTCCAATACAAAAATAAACACAAACACATCCAGAGGGATGCATTATCTATGTATTCATAAAAAATTATTTGATGCAATCTCACTTTTCCAGTTATTGGAACTGTTCATATAAAATGAATATTTTCCTATTTTCGGGGTTTGTTAGCACACTTAATTGTGCATATGTCATATAAAGTAAATCACTTAAAGTGCGCTCTAAACTGTATCTAACCCCCCCAAAAATGTAATATATTGCTGCTTTTTTAGCTTATTTTCCCACTGGGTGGTCCTGGAATTAACTTACTTCCTGTCCCTTGGTGGATATGCCCACTACTCCACTGTATCTATTGAAAACGTCATGTTTGCTACCCAGGCAGAACTTCAAAAATGGCTGCATTTGCTAATATCCATTAAATGGAGGTTGCGTAGATTAGTAGTATACAATACAAAAATAAGGATGGTGGTCTTACTGGTTCAGCTCACAGGAAGTGGCAAGATCAGTAGGAATTTGTTATACTTGCTAAAAAATGTTCTTAGTCTGCAAAGTGAAAACTAATGTCACTGTAATATATAAGATTTTATGTTTTTGAGTTTAGTATTCAAGGTCTATGCCTTTGATTTATAATCTTGTCTTATTTTGAATACACCTAGTACAAAAAAGTGTAAGTGCTCCCCTTCTTAATATCAAAATACAAGTCTTGTGCACATTTTAACAGGGTGCAGCTTTACAAATACTGTATATTGGCCATCAGCAGAATAAGATAGATAACCACAAAAATGTGTTGTTCAAACTGCTTCAAAACCACTGTGACTAAGTGGAAGGCATACTATATCTGTGCCTGCCACCAAAATTGACAGCTATGACATGCTGAGTAAGGAGCTTGTAGTTTTTTTAATACTTTGGTTTTTGTTAACAAGCCATAGGGACACCATGAGTCAAGAGAGCTCTTTCAAATATATATATATTTGTTGTGTAGTTATACTTGGGTTGAAATATTGTCAATTTAGTTTAGATGCACATGGTACTTCATGTCATTCATTCATAACCGTCTATAAATAATTAACAAATAAAGCAGGGCTGGACTTTAGTCACTGGAGGCTGTGGGCACACAACACAACACCTCTCTGGTAGGATCATTTCTTATATACAGAGCATTTTTTTGGTTTCACAGGCAGGACCAGATTTCTTCATAGCTGAAGCTGATGCCCTGTACAAACAATGGGAATTTCCGATGGGATATAATCCGATGGAATTTTCTGTCGGAATTCCTTTCAAGCTGTCTTGCATACACACTGTCAGACCAAAATACAACTGTCCAAAACACGGGGACATAAAACACTACGACGAGGCAAAAAAAATATTACGTTCAATGCTCCAAACACTGGGGAATTCTCTTTGGAACCAGCTCCCTCATCAGCTCCGAGCATCCTCCTCCTTGATGGCCTTCCGTAAAGGCTTGAAAACACTGCTTTTTTCACAAGCCTATGGATAGACACTTGGCCATCCAAGCTCTTAGCAGGACGCTGCCTTAATCCCAGGCTGCGGTCCATGGTCAGGGAGTAGGGATAGGCTCCTTGTGTCCTGCCCCCCCCTCCCCTCCCCTCTTTTTATATTTCTGTTTACTTCTTGCTTGTTCACCTCTTAAACTTAGATGTCCTAGTCTCTTCTCTTAGCTCCTGGGAATTGGATACCCCCAGCTTGTTGGTAAGCGCTTAGACGCGAGTTTCACAACTCGCATTCGGTGCTCTATAAGCATTTATTCCAATCCAATCCAATCCAATGCTTCCGAGCATGCATTGATTCTGAGAATGCATGTTTTTTTCTCCGTCGGAGTTCCACACAGACGATCGGAATTTCCGATTGGATTTTTTCCATCGAAAAAAAAAATAAAACATGTTCAATTTTAAACTCCGATGGAAAAAAGTCAAATGTGGCCCACACACGGTTGGAATATCCATCAAACTTTTTTCATCAGAAATTCCGGTCGTGTGTACAAGGCATTAGACAGCAGGACTGCCAGTGGTGGCACACATTCAACTGCACATCATACTGTGGACTTAAACCAAGTTAGCCTAGCTTCCCTCAGCTTTGATGTGTCTTGTGTGGCTATTAGCTGTGATCTTGTAGGTGGGCTAGCTAGTCCGCTGTGATAGGGAGGTAAGCAATACGGAATAGTTGGCCTAGGGAAACTAGAAAATATACAGTAATACAATAATGTGACAATAAGCTTATATGGAAAGCAATGTATTTTTTCAACTAAGCATATAAATATATGGCTGATAATTATACAGTGGAAGCCGCCTTTTTGCCTTTGGCCCCTACTGGCACTGGCACACTGTGCTTAATGGTAAATCCAATGCTGTATACAAGAGTTCATTTTTTTAATAACTCTGTTTTAATTATTCACTAACAGAACCATTTGGTGTGATAGGGCCCTATAACATAACCATTATGGATCCACTGTTTCACTAATCTTAATCACCAAAGCGGTTACTGAAGTGATATTAAAGCATTATTAGACCCAAAAGTCAACATATATTATATTGCAGCTTACTAAT
Organism: Rana temporaria; assembly: GCF_905171775.1. NCBI lineage: Eukaryota > Metazoa > Chordata > Amphibia > Anura > Ranidae > Rana > Rana temporaria. The sequence continues at coordinate 108,570,787 of NC_053494.1, read as the reverse complement.
TCTTAGATGTGATGGCTGCACTATTATTTTATTTTTTTAGGCTTCCCTTTATATATTTTCATCTGGTGGTCCAGCCAGTAAGACTGCTGTACAAGCTCTCCTGCAACGGTATCAGTTAGAGTGTTGAGACAAACCATTTACATTTGACAGGAGTGCTGACAATGATCAGCTTTTATTTATTCATGTAAAAAACATTATTCCAAAAGCAAAAACTGTTTCAGTAACTGAGTTTGGCTCCTATTCTTTAGTGGATCAACATTTGCTAATACATCTAACACTCCCCTCCCCCCAGACAAACAATGCTGCTGTCCAAATGTGTCCCTATGCTCCTTCATCCAAAGTGGGGGATCTCTAATACAGGAGGTGTGTTACTGGCCAGACCACAGGGTGAAAACAGAGGGGAAAAAAGTAAAAACAGAAAAGAAAACGAATGCAGCCACCACATCTAAGGGATGGTAAGCTGCAATGTATTACATTTTTTGTTTTGGCTTTATTACTGCTTTAAACTCTGACAGATTTCATAAGAATTGTATAGATGTTTTTAAACCAGATATAAATTCCTTGTATCCAAATGTATTAACCAAATTCAGCTGCTACTTGCATAAATCAACGGACAACCAGACAGATTTGGGCCCCTATTTTCCTTGGCTCCACACAGGGGCGGGCAGGGCCAGGGGTCGGGGTGGAGTTTTCCCCTCTGGCCGGCTACTTTATATTCAAAACGGCCGCGCTGCCTGTATGCTATTTTTTTTTCTGTAGATGGTAAATTCGGCCACAGCGGCTGCTGATTGGCTGGCTGCAGTGTATTCTGGGAGTTGTAGTTTGAACCATGCTCAAGTTCCTGGTGGCGGTGGGTGAAACTGAGCACCGCAGCAATAGGCACACCCTAATCACCTTCTGCATGTTTCATGCTTGTCAACAGAAGTGACTGTTCTGCCACAGCTCAGTACTGGGATCAGGGCTGTGAAGACAAGAGGTATCATTGCTTGTAGTGTGCAGAAGCTTACAATCTCATTTTTTCTATCTCCCCCCAAGTCTCCTGTCTGTTTGATCTGTGCCCTCATTCACTTAGATCCTCCCCCTATCTCCAGTGCTGTCTGCCCAGAGAACCCAGAGGTGAGGGAATGCTATTGTCAGGTGCTGCTGACACTGTGCAGGGAGGGGGGTGAGCTGCTGAGCTGATGTTCTAAGTCTAAGAAAAGTTAATTTTGGAGAAGTAAGCTGGCAGTTTCACATGAGGACTAATCAGGAGGATTTGTTTGCAGTGTGATGAGAATGATTAAGCTAACACAAAGGATCGGAAGAGCAGAGTGTGTATGGGGGAGTCGTCAGCCTTGCTTACAGCAAACAGATATCTTGGAAGCTGGCACATATCACTTTATAAACAACCCCCACACTCTGTGTATGTCCAGATAATGTGAAGAAACTTTATAACCATTCAATTTAACCCTGTGTTCTCCAAACTGTAAAATCAACATGTAAATTCCCCACATAAACTAAACACTCTATATACATGTTAGCTGTCCTCAATAAACAGAGCAGAGCACAGTGTTTACAGTTATTTACATGGTAGTGCAATTATATGAACACTGATTATCTAGAGAATAATTGTTTTTATTGAGAATTGTTATTTACTCAGTTAGGCCCGTTTCACACCAAGGGACATACATGTATCCCTATGGGATAGCGGATGAACATCCACTGACACCCGATCTCATCGGTCCTGCTATGCTCTGATTCTGCAGACGGAGGAAAATCCTATTTTTCCAATCCGTCTGCAGGGGGATCGGGTGAACACGGACAGATGGTCCGTGTTCATCCGATCCCCACATAGGGGAGAGCGGAGATCTAACAGGGCGGTCCCTGTGTGCGGGGACCGCCCTGTCATCTGCTGGCTCAGCGGGGATCAACGGAGCAATCCCCGCTGAGCAAGTAGATGAGACATGTACGGATCCTCACAGGATTCGTACGTGGGAAAGGGCCCTTAGGCTTGTTTCACACACACACGTGCACAGGTGTGGTTTTCATGCATTACGTGTGGGGCAGCCCATTAATTTCAATGGGCTGCCCTACACACAAGCAACACGGAAAAGAAGTCCTGAATCTTTTCCAAAAGTGTGCGGCACCCTGTAGTTTGGTCCACATGTTTGCAGATGCATGAAGGCAAGCCAATAACAAAGAATGGCACTGCTGCACATCTGCTTAAGGACAGCACATTTCCTTGCATGTTGGGAAGCTTGCAATTTTGCATGCGTTACCCACACGCATAGATGTGAACTTAGCCTTAGAGTGTTTCGTTTTTATATGGTGAATTTACACTTTGGATTATACAGAGTTTGGATCAACACAGGGTTAAATTGAATGGTTATACATTAACTTCATATTATCTGGAAACCACATACACAGAGTGCTTTGACTCTCATACTCCCCACACTCCTCTCTTGTACATACTGCCCACTCTTATACCCCCCACACTCCTCTCCTGTACATACTGCCCACCCTCATACCCTCCACACTCCTCTCCTGTACATACTGCCTACTCTCATACCCTCCACACTCCTCTCTTGTACATATTGCCCATTCTCATACCCTCCACACTGTACATACTGCCCAGAGACATATGAAGTCCTGCCTCTTGGACCGGCTCCTGTGATGGATGTCATACTGGTCCAATGCTGGGACGTGTGATGTCCATCTTAGGAGTCAGTCTTGCAGACGGGACTTAATGTAACATTGGCCGTGTAAACGGCGGCTCTCCTCTCTCCCCGTGCACTGGCAAGGCTGCGCTAATGGGCACTACTGTCTGATCAGGCTGAATTGATGAGCACAGGTAAGGCTGAGCTAATGGGATGAGCACCGATGAGACTGCATTTATGGCCGCTGGTGAGGCTGCATTGATGGCCACTGGCCACTGTGATGTCCATCTTAGGAGTCAGTCTTGCAGACGGGACTTAATGTAACATTGGCCGTGTAAACGGCGGCTCTCCTCTCTCCCCGTGCACTGGCAAGGCTGCGCTAATGGGCACTACTGTCTGATCAGGCTGAATTGATGAGCACAGGTAAGGCTGAGCTAATGGGATGAGCACCGATGAGACTGCATTTATGGCCGCTGGTGAGGCTGCATTGATGGCCACTGGCGAGGCTGCATTAATGGCCACTGGTGAGGCTGCATTGATGGGCACTGGCGAGGCTGCATTGATGGGCACTGGCGAGGCTGCATTGGATGGGCACTGATCAGGCTGCATTGATGGGCACTGGTGAGGCTGCATTAAAAAAACAGGTGAGCTGATTCGGTGATTCAATGGGCCACTTGACTGGACTTGCCCCCCAGGCCTAAGGCTGCCAGCCCTCCCCTGGGCCTCCACAGCAGTCACATGACTTGCTATGGCTATAGTTACAACTTTGTATACTAACAATGAGTGTGTTTTAGTACAGTACCTGGTATATGCCTATATAGTCAAAATGTTTCTAAAACAATATATGGTAATTACAATTACACATTTCGCAAAGGTACTGTATATAAATGCAATCCTCACTATAAAAAAATTGTTGTGTATGCATTCACAAAATACGAATGTGCCTCTTTTTTCATGACATGTTTGAACCCTCTGTTAACAATACCTAGAAAAATCACTGTTAGCCTGGCCTATCTATCTATCCACCTACCTACCCATTCATTATAAAAAAGAACTGGGAATAAATAAATAATTTTTAATACACAGCAGTGATCTCAGTACTGATCTAGGAACAGTAAAAAGGGAAGTAGCTTTAAATCATATCTTGTTGAGTAACATTCTGCCAGGAAATGGCATTTAGCTGAAATGTTGGCAAGATGGGCAGCTGCTTATATATTATACAAATGTAAGTGATAATGCTTCTCTATTCAAAGCATTTGAAACATACTGATCATGTACCAAAATATGCCGAAGCAATTTTTGCACTTACATAACTTTATGGCAATAACTCTTTATGATTTTATAGCCAAGATAGGCAGCAGCAGCTGCAGTAGAAAGTTGTGTGCTCAAAGACGGTTTCCTTATGTACAGAACTGCTTGTGGTTCTTAGAAACAGGTAACTTGATGTACAAGCCAGCACTGGAAATGATCCAGTTTCCTATCTCCTCTCACTTTTGCTACCAGCTGTATTTAGGACAAAACTATTTAATTGGAAGTTGTAATAGAAAGACAAACATTTCTATCATGACTGGATCAATAAATCAAAAGATAGAAAGATAGTTAGATAGTTAGATAGTTAGATAGATAGATAGAGATAGAATCTGTGTTACCAACCGGAGGTCCTACAATCAGCAACAAAACCCTCAATTGCACTGTTGCATCACAGTCATGTGATTGAATGTGTCAAGCAGGGGTGTACCTAGAGCATTTGGCACCCGGGGCGGATCCTATATCTGGCACCCCCCTTTTCCAGATGGGCAGTTGGCGCACCGTGCGTTGACGTCAAATGATGTCAAGTGTAGCGCATCCATGCACTGTGGCCCAAAATCCAGGAGAGTCCTCCTCCCTCTCCCTCTGCTCCCCTGGGCTGCCAGGCCCCTTCTCTGCAAAAACAGCGCAGAACGACTCGAACATTGTCATCGGGTGGCCGGCGCCAGACAGAAATACATGTATCTGACAGTGGCACACTTACTATGTGCTGCTGCCAGTGGCGTCACTAGGGTGGGTGTCACCTGGTGCAGTAAAACCTGGTGTCACCCCCAAAAAAAATATTTTCCTGTTTTCTGAAAGTGCGCCAAAGATGCAGCATGCAGGACTTTTGTTGGACTTTCAGAAAATTAAGAAAAAAATGTGCAACCTAAGAGAAATCTATAGGACTGCAGCTATAACTGCGGGTAAAATGTAGGAAGACACCCTTTACATTACACATACCATACCTCTGGACCCCTTCACATTACACAGCCCCTATACTGCTGGATCCCTTTACATTACACAGCCCCTATACTGCTGGACCCCTTTACATTACACAACCCCTGCACCTTTGGTCCCCTTTACATTAAACAGTCCCCACACCTCTGAATCCCTTTACATTGCACAGCCCCCATTGACACCAATGCTGGGGGTAATATTGCATGCACTGACACCAATGCTGGGGGTTATTATTGCATCTACTGACACCAATGCTAGGGGTAATAGTGCATCTACTGACAATAGTGCTAGGGGTTATTATTGCATCCACTGACATCAGTGCTGGGGGTAATGCTGCATCCACTGACAACATTGCTGGGGGTTATTAACAAATGGGCTTATTTTACTTCTGCTTCATTTTCATGTGCCTTGCTGCAAAAAAATGAAATTTACAGCGTATTATGCATCCATAGAACAGGGAAAAAATAAACTGATGGGAGCATTGGAACTACTAAAATAAATATTGTTAAAAATTGTGAGTGATATCTGCTTTGAAACAATTAAGGGCTTGGTCATACCAAAAAGTGGTGCAGGAAATCCATGTTTCGTGTGCGTGTCCCACACTGCGTTCAAAACGCACTGGGTGTGTGATCTCCTGCAGGTTTATATATATTTTTCTAAGGACACCTCTAATGCAGATCACACTCAGTGATCACACGCAGTGCGCTTGCCTGCCTCAGATCACATGGTACCATATTACCATGCAATTTGATGCAGTAAGTTTTTGAAAAAGCAGTGTGTGCATTACATTTTTGTGCGATCCAGTGGCATTTCATCCCAGTTAAATGAATGAGCTGAAAATTGCACAGGAATCCAGCAGGAACACGGAGCATGTATCTGTGTGATTCAGGTGTGAACCAGCCATAAACCTTATTTAAATCATTATGTCCTAAATATGCTCTTGACTAATTTGCAATAAACTAGTATGGGGGCAGTTTAGAATTTTGGCCCTGGGCACCAGAAGATGTTGTTGCATCAGGACAAACCCCCCTCCCCCAGACTGTTGCTTGCAGATTTTACTTTACGCTACTTATAGGGGGGTGTTCAAGCTGAAAAAAACCCTGCCCTCAGTAGGTGGTGTCACCTGACCCAGGGGTGGACCATACCCCCATAGTGACGCCACAAACACCCCCCAATGTGTGGCACCCCGAGCGGACCACTCCCCCCGCCCCCCTGGTACGCCCCTGGTATCGGGACATAATTTCAATGTTGCAAAATGATTTTTTTAAAATACATTCTCTTTAGTGTACTAGTACAAGTAAAGCAGAATTAAACAAACACTATCCAAGCAGGTTGCTATTTTACATGCTGGAGTCACTTACATAACGTATCTAGTAATGTGCATTTTTGTGCATTTTTTAACAACATACAGATAAATATTATAATTCGGGACAGTACATTTTGTTTTTTCTATCTTATGTACCTTACATTGCAAGAGCAATTTGATTTTGACATATGACTATCCGGGGAGTGAAGAAATAGTCTGTAAGTTTCCTATCTCTAAATATCTTTTGTTCGTTTAGCATCTCAGAAAATCCTCATTTTTTTCTCCTTTACTTATTAGATGATTTGAACTATGAAACATCCAAAACAAAAAAATGCTGTTATTTCAAACTGAACTCTGAAATTCAGTCAACTAAAATATCCAAGGCACAATTATGGATACATCTAAAGCCTGTCCAAATGCCTGCAACAGTTGTGGTGCAAATCCTGAGACTCATTAAACCCTTGAAAGATGGTACAAGACACATTGGAATCCGAACATTAAAACTTGACATGAATCCAGGACCTGGAACTTGGCAAAGCTTCGATGTGAAAACTGTTCTGCAAAACTGGCTGAAGCAACCTGAAACCAATTTAGGCATTGAAATTAAAGCGTTGGTTGGAAATGGAGAAGACCTTGTCATTACCAACAATGAAAACGGCTTGGTAGGTTTTATACTGCACTTAACACTCTTTTAAAATTAATTCACAGCGATTGCTATTAAAGTCCAACTAACATAAGATAATGTTGCAGTTTTACATGTTTGCCTGATGAATGAAATAATGGTTTCTTATCTCATGAAGATTTCATTGGAAAGATATCTCCATCAGAATCCCATTTCTGCCACAGCCATGAAATATTCTAATAGTAAGTTCACACCTCCCCAATGTATTCTTCATAATGCAGAATATAACTGGGAATCCAGCTGAAAGATAGTGACATCTCTGTTATGGACTTTTAGGTGGATAGGGGTGGCAAAGGTACATATTATGAAAGTAATGTCTAACCATCAGAGTATCAGAGAGCTCTACAGCCCATGGGTGCCTCCTCATAAATGAGATTGTACTTTTGTAAAGATTTGGCCTATAATGTCACAATATTAGAAAAAGCTAGGCAAGTTCTGTGTTTTAAATATGTATAAATGCATCTCAGCCAGTATGAAACTTTTATCATGGCTTACTAACCAAACAATAGTCATTTTGCACTAGTTAGAACAATACTTAATTTTCTTGTGATCATTAAGAGTGAATGATGCAAATCAAATGCATCAATGTCACCAAGATCATAAATACCATTCATGCATCTTATGTCTTAAAAAAAAAACATAGAAGAATCTCGACAATTGAGCTGCCTTTTCTTTCTATTTTAAATTGTGTGCTTCAGTATGTGAATCGATGACTATATGAAAACATTTAGAAAATGTAAAACATTTGGCATTCAATATTATTTTTGCCATTCAGCAGTTTACGAAGCGTTTGCTTACAATATTTATATTTTATTATTATACAATATTATAATATATTTAATATGTTTAAAGCGGATGTGCCACTAAACAAATATATTAAAAGCCAGCAGCTACAAATACTGCAGCTGCTGACTTTTAATATAAGGACACTTACCTGTCCTGGAGTCCAGCGGTGATCGCAGCAGATGACGAGCCGATCGCTCGTCACCCTGCTGCTCCCCCCTCCATCCACGGTGAGGGAACCAGGAAGTGAAGCGCTCCGGCTTCACTGCCCGGTTCCCTACGGCGCATGCGCGAGTCGCGCTGCGCCCGCCGATTGGCTCCCGCTGTGTGCTGGGAGCCGAGTGTTCCCAGCATACAACGGGGGACGGACGGGAAGCGAAGAAAAAAACCGTCTTTTGCCCGTATCGTAGGGCCGGAAGTGGGTGCAGATACCTGTCTGTAGACAGGTATCTGCACCCCCCTCCCCCCTGAAAGGTGTCAAATGTGACACCGGAGGGGGGAGGGTGCCGATCAGCGGGACTCCACTTTAGAGTGGAGATCCGCTTTAAAAAATTTAATTTGTATACTTATAAATGTGCATGTAATAGTATATACTGTACATCATAAGATAATACAACAAAGGTCAACCCTTTTATGCTGTCCACTTATTTAGTCCAACCTGAAGATACTGTTTGCAAAATGAAACTTAAAGTCGTAGTAAAGTATTAAGCCCTGTACACTCGATCGGTTTGTCCGATGAAAACAGAACGATGCACTGTTTTTATTAGACAAACCGATCGCGTGTGGGCCCCATCGGTTTGTTTTCCATCGGTGAAAAAATTTGTTTTAAATTTTTCCTATGGATAAAAAAAAACGCAAAAAAACGATCGTCTGTGTGGAAGTCTATCGGTCAAAAATCCATGCATGCTCAGAATCAAGGGGGTGTTAGATGTACTAGCATGTTTAGATACACTAACAAATTGAAGCTGAACTTCAGCTAAGCACTTTTAAACAGTTACAGCAAACAGTTTTCTCCTTTTGGGATAAAAGTTTTACATAAATAAAAGCTGATCATTGTAAGCAACCCTATATGTGGTAAATGGTTTATCTCATCACTGTAACTGATATATCTGCAGGACAGCTTGTTCTGCTAAATTACATCTAAGAATTTGTAAGCTGCAATATAATAAATGTTTGCTTTTGGAGTTAATACCACTGGCAGGACCAACAGACTACATCATACAGTATATGTCATTTTTATTTTGCTTTTAGTTCCTCTTTAATTCCCTTTAAAACCATTCTTATATATTGTTTATATTATATTCTCCACACTCAGTAACTCCTAAGTAATCACTTATATATATAAGTCACAATATAAATGTTGATAAATAAGTTCTACAATAAAGAACAATTATGGCCGTCCATAAAAAAGACATGCTGCAGCACTTTTCGATACATGTAGGAAAGGTTAGACCAGGGGTGCCCAACCAATGGCCCGGGGGCCACATGTTGCCCAGGAAGCCCTCTGATGTGGCCTGCGACCTCCTGCTCTGGGATGGAATAGAATAGAATAGAATAGAATTGAAGACTGTTATTAAAGTTACGTTTATTACTAAAATCACAGTGTATATATGGGCATATCTGTTCTGCAGTAGTTACTGGACTGTTTTCAAACTGATCCGCAGGTGCAGAGCAGTGAACCTGCGGGTTACCTGCACTGAGCCATAAACTTGTGTTATAACCTGCGAGTTTGGTGCACTTTCCGAAAGTGGTGCATTGTTCCCAAAGGTGCATTGTGCTGCACCCTCGGTGTGGGTAAACCACAGCGCATCAGTGTGAAAGCAGCCTTAGACCCCCTTTACACAGTCAGTCTGACCCAATCAGGCCCTCCATTAATCTCCAAGGACTGGCAGATGTAAACAGACTTGTGTCTATTTACAAATGCCTACCTCCAATTCGCAAAAAAAAAAGAGTAGATTGGGCTCTACAGAATAGAGTGGGCTGTGTCTGTGTCCGCTCTGCATATGCACCGACCTGTTATCTGCCCACTCTGCTCATTGTGGCTCACCCCTGGCCAAGTTTAAATGTCAGAAGGGGCGATTGACCCAAATCCACCCAAATCCAGGTGCTCCAAGGCTCAAGATGTCCTTCCTACATCCAAAAACCTGTCCTGAGTAATAAAACGAGTCGGCACAACTAGAAATTCCAACTGCGATCTTTATTAGGTCATGACCAAGTTAAAATGGCAGCTGACATGTTTGTGCCTTGTTCACAGCATGCTGTGAACAAGGCTTGTGCCGAAACACGTCAGCTGTTATTTTAACTTGGTCATGACCTAATCAAAATCGCAGATGGAATTTCCAGTGATGCAGGCTCTTTTGTTTTATTACACTATTCTTGGATTAAGTCTCAATATGTCCTGGGTCTTCCTGTTTGTTTGGCTGGTTTCAGTGAGTCTGGATCATCATCCTTATCTTCCCTCTTCAACAACTCATTGAGGGGCAGAGTTATTTTAGGGAATCCCTCAAGGAATCTTCAATAGTATTGACAGAACCCGAGAAAGTGACATTCCAGTTTCTTGGGATCTTTGGCCACTCCATCAGCTGAGACAGCATGTCCGGCGTAGGTGACAGAAGTCTGTTAGAACTGACACCTCTCTATGGACAACTTCAACCCCTCATCTTGAGGCTCTTTGGACCTTTTTCAGGCACTTTCTATGCTTTTCAAGGGTTTTGGCAGAGACAATGTTATTGACTAGGTACACAAGCACTTATTCAGGTTAATTTCCCCTACTGTTTTCTCCATAAATCTTTGGAAGGTTGCTGAAGCCCTCAACATACCTTGGGGCATTCTGGCAAGTTCAAAGAACACTAGTGCAAAGATAAAGGCTGTCTTCTCTTCTGCTCCCCCACTAAATCAGAGGGTGAAACTGGGGTTGCTGCATTCACTCATCCTATCAGCATTCGCACTGGCGACTCAGTGATGTTGCGAACACTAACTGTAAATCTTCCTGTGACATTGTTGTAAAGCCCTAGTTGACACTACTTAAGGGATAAATCTATCCCTGTGTCCTGTCTTCGACTTTAGGGACAATAAAGGGTCCTGGTTGATCCCAGTTGAACTTGGCTGAAGATCATAGACATGCCATGTGCCCTGGCTGAAGTGTCTTCTCATCTCTGTCTAGCCACAACTTTCTCTATCCCTACAAACAAACTTAAGCAGCAATTTTGTGCAACACAATCACAATCAAATAATAAAAATAATAAAATTGCGCTAATATTATAGAAGTCCATATATGTGGCCTAATGAATAATTCAAATGTACTAATAGTCCACATTTAATGTGATAAAGTGAATAATTTCATGGTAGTGTCCATCCATCATCCATCACCGATAGTGTCACAGTGAATCCACCACCAGCTGTAGAAACTGCTTACCAGCTCCAGTTGACCCCTTAATTCAGGAAGTCGGTGAACGCCTATTGCTTAAATCCCAGTCGGGGCCTTTCTCCACATCACGGAGTCACTCCTCTTCTCCCAATGGTACTTAAGGAATTCGGTAGGAAAGAGACACTGAAAAGAAACCAGAGGCTCCGAATAGTGTAAAATCCTTTGGTTTATTTATATGATAATTCTCGCTTACAGTAATAAAAGCCTAAAGTTTGGCGTGTAGGCCGGCACATACCAAAGAACCCGTCTATCGGGACACAAAATTATACATTTTTTATTATTTTTATTATTTGAAGGGGATTGAATAATCTCCTGACAAGGTCAGTGTTGTATTCTATTATTAAGGAACTCTTGGTGGCTCCAGGCACACGAGGGCACACAAAGTCTAATGTATCAAATGTCCCAGTCATGGAAGAGTCAAAAGTCAACTTGATTGGCAGATACCCATCATATGGGAATTCTGAGTTCCAAGATCCCATACTTCTCGCTCATTCAGCTTCTTTATGGGTAGGTGTTTGAAGTGTTTGTCGTTTACTTGGACTGGCACAATAGGTAAAGGTCCTACTAACTTGTCAGGGATTTTGCTTGAAGCAGCTGAGGCAGAAGATCCTGCTGTCTGTATTTGTGCCCTCTTCTTGGTTGTCTGTCGTTTCTGTTGGTGTCTCGGTTGAGTTTCAGGAGACTGCTGTGCATAGGAAAGTGAGTTGGATGGTTGCTCAGAAGCAGCAGGGAAGCCCTCTGCTAGGCTTTGGGCCTCTGCTGTTGTTTCCCTGTGTAGCGATACCCCCGTAGAGGCTTCTGAAAGTTGTGTCCCGTCTGTCATCCTGCCGAGCCCATAATTCACTTTCTCAAGCACACAGTGAAGGTCTCCTACCTGGCATGTGATCTTTGGCACTTATGATGTCTCTCCTAAATGGTACAGGCTTCAAATAGTGAAGTGGCATGCAGCCTGAGGTTCAAGCAACATGTTGCTTTGCCTAAGCCAAGCGAATCTCCAGTGTCTGCCTCTGATGATCCTTATTCTTCCTGTGACTGCAACCCTTATGCAATTCTGTGTTTTATTGCACCAATGTGCCTCTGCTTACTCCTGTATGCCTGTGCACTACAGGCACCCCTGCACTCCTGTTTCTTCAGTGACACCTGAATCTCTGTGCCTCCAGTGACAACAGTGTCCCTTGTGACTCCTGTGTCTCCAGTGACTCCCATGATCACTTTGACGTCTGTGTTTTCAGCGACCCCCAGTGACACCTGTGTGCCGCTTTGGCTCCATTAATTTCTGTATCTCCAGTGACCCCAACAACAACCTGTGTCAGCCAGTGGTGGACTGTCTCCGCTGACATCCGACGCTCCACAGGGATGCATGGAGCGACCGTTCAGGTCCGCCGTCAAAACTGACAGGCGGACCCGAACGGTCCGTCCGTGTGAATGAGGCCTTAGTTGTACTTTAGCAGCAGATGATACTTTAAGGCCTCATTCACACAAGGCGGATTCCGTTGCTATGGAGTCCGCCTGCTCCCGCCAGCTCAGCGGGAGATCAGTCCGCAGATCTCCGCTGAGCCGACAGATGACAAGCTCCTCTCTGCTCACTGAGCGGGGGGGGGGGGCTTGTCGGGCACCGCTGTCTCCTATTGAGCGATCTGATGAGAACAAACAGCATGTCCGTTTTCATCAGATCTTACCCGATCCAATCTGCCATGGACGGATGGGGACGTGCCCCCATACGTCTGTTTTTAGCGGATCGGATAGGGTTGGATGTCAGCGGACATGTCACCGCTGACATCCGACGCTCCACAGGGATGCATGAAGCGGCCGTTCAGGTACATCCATCATATGAACAATTCAGCTCAGTGTATGTAGTCTGGTATCCTGCTATTAAGGTCTATTAAAAACAAAGGCTATTTGCAACAAGGTCGCAAGTCAGCCTTATGAAACCCAGATGTACTAGACTTGTGTTAATTTCCTCCTGACTGCAATGGCAAATATGAATCTTTTTTTTTTTCTTCAGATATTTTGATATCTTTACCTGACTAAAAGGAAGCAAAGAAAAAAAAAAAGAAAACAACATTGCCTTTAATTATAGCTTCTCTATTCCCACTGAAAGGCTATATTGATCTTGAAGTAGTATTAACCTCCCTGGCGGTATGATTCTTTCAGAAAAAACATGCTGAAAGCGGTACCATTATTTGCAAGGAAATTTGGCGTTTTATATTGTAGGTCTGTAATTTTTAGAAATAACTCACTTAAATCTGACCAAACAAGATTCTAATAGGCATCCCTGGTATGACATTTTTTTAAAAACAAAATTATAAATTATAATATAATAAATAATTATAAATAATTATAACAAATAATAATATAATTATAATAAAAATTATTCAATAATGTAATCAAATCAAAATCACTGAAATTTGCTCAGTTGCAGAATTGTTGCTGTCATTTTTTTTTTTTTTTTTATGACGAATTTCCCCACAAATCGCTATCGCACAATTCTGCAAGTGATTATAATTTATTATCGCTGTTTTTTAGCTGATCTAAAACTATTTTTGACATAAAGGGACACTTTTGGTTGCTATGGACAATCTACAGTTTGCAGGGAGAAAGAAACGTTTTTATTATATAAAATGACATGCATGACACAGGACAGACCACTAGGGACAAGGGGGGTGTGTTTTTTTTACATACAGTACTGTAATCTATAAGATTACAGTATACTGTATGTAAAGTGTTTGTTTACTTTTTTGAATTTGGCGCCGTTCTCCGTCCCCGTGCGTCGTAACGTCGCAGGGAACGGAGATCGGCGTCACACAGAGGCACTGTGTGAATCGAGCGAGGTCCAGCTCGCTCACACAGCGCGGTGGCATCGCTGGATCCAGGGACAAGGTAAGTAAACCATGCCTGTGGATCTAGCGAGGCAAGCCCGAGTCTGACTCGGGGTTACCGCTCGCAGCAGGAAAATCTAACCCCGAGTCAGACTCGGGAATACCGCCAGGCAGGTTAAACTCCAAAACAAATATTATTAATTGCAGCTTACCAATTCTTATGCCGCGTATACACGATCATTTTTCGGCTTGTAAAAAAACGAAGTTTTTCAGGCTCTAGAAAAAACAAAGTTTTTTTCAACTTGATCATTAAAACGGCCTTGCCTACACACGATCGTGAAAAAAAAATGCTCTAGCAAAGCGCGGTGACGTACAACATGTACAAGGGCACTATAAAGGGGAAGTTCCATTTGGATGACGCCACCCTTTGGGCTGCTTTAGTTGATTTTGTGTTAGTAAAAGACGATTTGCGCTTTTCTGTCTGTTACAGCGTGATGAATGTGCTTACTCCATTACGAACAGTAGTTTTATCAGAACGAGCGCTCCCGTCTCATAACTTGCTTCTGAGCATGCGTAGATTTTTCACGTCGTTAAGGCCCACACGCGACCATTTTTTACAACCCGAAAAACGACAACAGTAAAAACGTTGTTAAAAATTAGAGCATGTTCGAATTTTTTTTGGGCCGTTTTTCAGAACCCGAAAAATGCTCTGAAGCCCACACACGATAGTTTTTAAAGACATAAAAAAACCGTAATATTTTACAACCCGAAAAATGATCGTGTGTACGCAGCATAAGATGTGGTGATTGCACTAGTTTTCTACTTTTAGGCATTTTGTTCCGGATTCAGAAAGGAATTACGACGACGTATCTCCAGATACGGCGTCGTAAGTCCAAATGTGCACCGTCGTATCTATACGCGTATTCAGGAAAGCAGATACGCCTGAATTTTGCCAAGATACGACTGACGCAAGTCTCCTACGCCATCATATCTTGGGTGCATATTTACGCTGGCCGCAAGGGGCGCTTCCGTAGATTTACGCGTCGAATATGCAAATGACCTAGATACGCCGATTCACGAACGTACTTGCGCCCGTCGCATTAAGCTACGCCGTTTACATAAGGCGTACGTCCGGCGTAAAGTTACCCCTGCTATATGAGGCGCAGGTAATGCAAAGGTATGGACGTCGGAAACGTTGAAACAGCCGTCGTATTTTACGTCGTTTGCGTAAGTCGTACGTGAATGGGGCTGGGCGTAGGTTACGTTCACGTCATATGAATGGAGCCGGCGTATCTTAGGGAGTAAATTCGACGTGATTCTGAGCATGCGCGCGCATGCGCCATTCGTTCGGCCATGCATTTACATGGGGTCACGCTTCATTATAATACAACACGCCCACTGCCTTGCCACTTAAAGTGCTTTGTGAATACTGGGCCAGATCCACAAAAGGGATACGCAGCCGTATCTACTGATACGCCGTCGTATCCCTGTTTCTATCTATGCGGCTGATTCATAGAATCAGTTACGCATAGATATTCCTAAGATCCGGCAGGTGTAATAGTTTTACACTGTCGGATCTTAGGATGCAGTACCGCGGCCGCCGCTGGGGGCATTTCTCGTCGAAATTCTGCGTCGGGTATGCAAATTAGCACTTACGGAGATCCACAAAGCTTTTTCCCTTCGTTTTTTTTCCGTAAGTGTTAGTTTGCCGTCGCAAAATTAGGGCTGCTTTTACAAAGTGTAAACTTAGTACACCATGTAAAAGTAGACCCTTCTTTCCCGCGTCGCTGTCAAATTTTTTTAAATTTTTTTTTTTCCCGCCGCAACTCTTTTTTTTTCTTTTACACCCGTCGCGATTCTCAAAAATCGGCGCAACGTAAATCCGCGCAAAGCACGTCGGGAAAATCGCGTCGGGAGCATGCGCAGTACGTCCGGCGCGGGAGCACGCCTAATTTAAATGGGACTCGCCCCATTAGATTGGGCACGCTTTGCGCCGGACGGATTTAAGTTACACAGCTGCACATTTCTAGGTAAGTGCTTTGTGGATCGGGCACTTAGGTAGAAATTTTGCGGCGGTGTAACTTAAATAGGAACATTTAAGTTAAGCCCGCTGGCTGTGGATCTGGCCCACTGTTCTTGCCTCTCAATGTTACGACAGCGTAGCGCATATGAGATGCGCTACGCCTATCTAAAGATGCGCCGATCTCTCTAAATCTGGCCCTTTTCATTTATTTTTCCCTGTTGATCCAGCAAGTAAGATTGTTATTTTTCAACTTTCTTTATCAGACCAACTTGTCTAGCAAAAGTGGCAGTTAGAAGGTTGAGACAGACCGTTTAACACTGGCAGAGTAGCCTACAATGGTCAGCTTTAATTAATTATGTAAAACCTTTACCCCAATTGGAAATAAACTGTTGCTCTAATTACCTAGAAAGTATTAGCAGTAGTTCTGATTTCATTTGTTATTCAAGTCTATATAAATCTGCTAGTGTATCTAACACAACTCTCTACCCAAATTGCCAATGCAGCTGTCCAAAGGTGTCTCCATTACCCCTCCAGACACCCTAACACAGGAAGCATATTATTGGCTTGATCACCAAGTCAAAATGAAAGAAAAATTATAAATATAAATGTGTCTAAGCATTACTCTAACAAATTTACCTTTTCTATTAAATTCCTCCTTGAAAATAGCAGAACACTTCTTGATACGTGACTGTGCCTAGGTGCACCTGTGCCTATGTCCTAATATCTTTATATGCACTTTGTAAAATGTGTAAAAAAAAGTTCTGCTGTCTCAGTATGCTAGTGTCAGGAGAGAGATTTTGTAATATCACTACTGTGCTGCTCACTGTTCTCCTTGCTGGAGGTTCTGACATATGGAAGTAAAGCCCTGTCTCTACCAAGATGGCCACCCCACAGAAGCACAGTACAGGGCAAACAAGTGGAACAGAATATAATAATAACTAAGCCCTTTCTTAGTAACATGAATGATCTGACATATATTTAAAAATGGTTATGGAACCAGGTGAGGGGGAGGAGAGAAAAACAAAGATATACGAAACAGTTGAAGCTCCATTTACCTACCTTAGCCTACCTTAGCCTAAATATGCTATCTCACCCTCATAGGTTTCTAATTTTTGGATGTTGGATTCCCTTTCGACTAAAGCCGGCCATAGTCGGTTTGAATTTAGGCCAAGATTCAAACCATGTATGGGCAGGCTGAATGTACCCAAGTTGATCAATCAATCAACTTAGGTACAACCAGCCTGCCAGATTTTACATGTGACTACTGCACATGGCTGTTATAGCTGCTAGCAATAATCAAGGGGACAGTCCCACCAGGAGTCCCGATCGACTAGCCGCACGCTTCTGTCGGCTGATCATAGAGCCCAGCAAAGACCAGATCAACTTTGTTGGACTCTGTGTAATAGTAACACAGGAGTAATGACTTCCGGGTTGCCCGGATGTAAACTGCACCATTTTTTTAAATCAAAAGTATTCGATAAAACAGATCTTGGTGTAATCGAATGCTTTAAAGGGCAGACCCCAGATCTCTTCATAACGAGTACCTGTCACATGCCTATTGTTGTCACAAGAGATGCTTACATTTCTTGCGACAGCAATAAGAGTGATAAAACACTTTTTAAAGTGACAGTGTAAAAAACAAAAACTAAATAAAATGTTTATTTTTTATTTAAGTGCCTCTGTCCCCCTGTGATTTCACGCAAACACATACATGGGTCCCGCACGCATAAACCGATCATCCCACATGTGAGGTATCACCACAAACGTCAGATCATGTGCAGTAATTCTAGCACCAAACTTCCTATTTAAATCTAAAGTGGTAATCTGTAAAGGCTTTTAAAGCGTTGCCTATGGATAGTAAAATTGCAATTTTAAAGCGTGACATATTTGGTATTTATTTACTCAATGTAACATCATATTTTATAGTTTACCAAATTGGTAAAGTGTATCTTTTCCAAAAAATTGTGTTTGAAAAAACTGCTGCGCAAATGCTGCATGACATAAAAAAATTGCTAAACCCATCAATTTATTCTCTAGGGCCTCTTCTTTAAAAATTTGGGAAATTCTAAGAAATTTTCCAGCAGAAAATACTAATTGATACTGATTGATAAACAAAAAGTGCCAGAAAAAGCTTGGTGTTTAAGTGGTTACCGTATATACTCGAGTATAAGCCGACCCAAGTATAAGCCGAGGCACCCAATTTTACCACAAAAAACTGGGAAAAGTTATTGACTCTAGTATAAGCCTAGGATGTCCATCTGCATGCCTCACTGTGCCTCACTGTGTCCATGCGCATGCCTCATTGTGTCCATGCCTCACTGTGTCCATGTATCACTGTGCCCATGCCTCACTGTGTCCATAACTAGACTGACGTTTAACATGGGAGTCTATGGAAGCTACATATGTGCCAAGTTTGGGGTTATGGTGAACTACGAACGGCCGGTACCAGGTCCCCAAAGTCACCGGAGAAATGACCGTTTAACATGGGAGTCTATAGAAGGGGTGCCTGGCTTTGAAAAATCGGTGCTCCCCGGCCGTAGGTCCCCCGGACAACAAACTTTGCACACTTGTAGAGAAAGAGTGGAGCTATGTGTGTCAAGTTTGGGATCCAGGGGACCTACGGCTTCCCTGTAACGGGTCCCAAAATTCAGGGAAATCAGGCGCATAAAGGTGACTCGAGTATAAGCAGAGGGGGGCATTTTCAGCACAAAAAAATGTGCTGAAAAACTCGGCTTATGCTCGAGTATATACGGTAAGTGACAAATTTTACCAGACTTATAATGCCTTTATATATGTTTAACCACTTCAGCCCCTGGCGGATTTACCCCCTACCTGACCGAGACATTTTTTGCGATACTGCGTCGCTTTAACTGACAATTGAACAACCGTGCAACGTTGTACCCAAACAAAATGTATGTCCTTTTCTTCCCACAAATAGAGCTTTCTTTTAGTGGTATTTTATCGCCTCTACCTTTACTCTTTGCGCTATAAACAAAAGAAGAGCGACAATTTTGAAAAAAAAAACACAATGGGCCAGATTCACGTATCTGGCCGTATCTTTGTGCGGGCGTAGCGTATCCTATTTACGATATGCCTCCGCAACTTGGACAGGCAAGTGCAGTATTCACAAAGCACTTTCTCCGTAAGTTGCGGCGGCATAGCGCAAATTGGCCGGCGTAAGCCCGCCTAATTCAAAATAGGCTGGTAGGGGGCGTGTTGTATGTAAATGAATCGTGACCCCACGTAAATGATGCGCCTAATGAACGGCACATGCGCGCGCATGCTCAGTATCACGTTGAATTTAGTCCATAAGATACGCCAGGCCCAATGCCTGTGACGTGAACGTAACCTACGCACAGCCCCATTCACGTACGACTTACGTAAACAACGTAAAAAGATACGCTTGCCGACGTCCATACTTTGCATTGGCTGCGCCTCATATAGCAGGGGTAACATTTATGCCGGATGTAAGCCTAACGTAAACGGCGTAGCGGGTGCAAGTACGTTTGTGAATCGGCGTATCTACCTAATTTACATATTCAACGCGTAAATCTACGGAAGAGCCCCTTGCGGCCAGCGTAAATATGCACCCAAGATACGACGGCGTTGGAGACTTACGCCACTCGTATCTTGGCCAAATCTATGCGTAACTAATTCTAAGAATCAGGCGCATAGATACGACGGCTCACATTCGGACTTACGACCGCGTACATGGAGATACGCCGTCGTAAGTCCACTGTGAATCTGGACCCATATTTTTGACTTATTGCTATAATAAATATCCCAACATTTTTAAATAACAAACAAATGTCTTCATCATTTTAGGCCAATATATATTCTTCTACATGTTTTTGGTAAAAAAAAAATCACAATAAGCGTGTATTGATTGGTTTGCACAAAAGTTATAGGGGCAGATCCACAAAGCACTTACGCTGGCGTATCTCGAGATGCGCGGCGTAAGTGTATATACGCCAGTGTAACTATGCGCCGTATCCACAAAACCAGATACGCCTGAAACTCAGCTTTTTTCCGACCGACGTAACTTTTCTGCACCGGCGCATATATACACTGGACCAGACATGCACAGGTCAGCTGGAGAGCAGCTACAGCAGCCCCGTTACGGACGAGCTGAGCATCCACACTTGCAGGCCAACAATCTGTATGCCAACATGCCAGGGGCATCCATGGTCATAGCTATACTACTGGCTTCACAGGCGCGTTGGAGGGCGCATAGGAGGAGGGCACGGGAGAGGATATACCGCACGCGCCTAGACGTCTTTGGCATGGGTGATTTGGAGGTGTATCGCATCTTCAGATTCAGCCCTGCTGCCATCCTGGAATTAACCACAACCCTGAAAGATGACATCACCAGCCAGACACATCGCTCACATGCAGTGCAGCCACTGGTCAAGGTACTGGCAACACTCCATTTCCTTGCCAGTGTCTCGTTCCAGCGTACAAGTGGAGTTGTGGCTGGGATGGCACAATCAATCCTCCATGAGCAGATGTGTGCACCAGGTTGTCCCCGCAATCCTCAGACGCATGTCCCACCACATCATCAGACCCACCCAAGAGCATCTGCGGCAGAAGGCAATGCGTGATTTTGTCAGAATTGCAGGATTCCCACGCACTGTGGGGGCCATTGATTGCACACATGTGGCACTACGGCCCCCCCGTGACACAGAGCACATATACCGCAATCGGAAGCATTGGCATTCCATCAATGTACAGGTGATAGCCGATGCCCAATGCCTCATATGGCACGTCCGTGCCAAACACCCAGGGTCCAGCCACGACAGCTACATATACTGTCAAAGCACCATCCCAACAGAATTTGAACAGAACGTGTATGGGGACAGCTGGCTGGTTGGTGAGTGACATGGGAGTCAGGCATGTCTGTCCGACCCCATGATGCAGACATCACGAGGGGCACATGCACGACTAACATCCTCCTGTCTCTTCCCTTCCAGGTGACTCTGTATATGCACTTGGGCCCCATCTCATGACTCCATTCCGGAATCCTGAAACCACAGGAGAGAGAAGATACAATGATGCACACACACGTACCCGTGCAGTGGTGGAACGCACCTTTGGCCTCCTGAAGTCCCGTTTCCGATGCCTGGATAAGTCGGGGGGTACCCTGTATTCCCCAAACTTTGTGTGCCAGATCATCGGTGCATGTTGCATGCTGCACAACTTCGCTGTGAGAAAGGGCCTGGAGATTGACATACGTAATGACCTGACCCCGACATTCCCCCCCTAACCGAGGCTCCCCGGTCTGCTGAGGGAACAGCAGTCAGGAGATGCCTCACAGTAGGCATCTTTGCACGTTAAAAACACACATTCATCAGGGCACAAGTAGAATGCACGCATGCACACCACTGCGGTCCCTAGCACACACACCCCACATCCTCATCACATTGGATTAGCCCAAGTCCACAATGCAGGACTTGGGAACAGCAACGCCCCGTCAAGGCTCCAATTATGTTCCATTCATACCACATTCACACGGTCCTGGGGATCACTTCTCCCTGGTCCTGGGGATCACTTATTCCAGACGACCGAGGGTGACACCCCTTTTCCAGCAGGAATGTCACCCCTACATTCAAACATCAGTCACACTGTAGCCTGCACTACTGACCGTGTGCTTGGGCTAAAAAAAAAAAACTCATGACCTGAGTATACAAATAGAAACATAAAAAACTCATGACCTGAGTATGACAATAGAAACACAAAAAACTCATGACCTGAGTATAAAAAAAGAAACACCAAAAAAACTCATGACCTGAGTATAAAAAAAGAAACACCAAAAAAATCATCAACGGCGCTGACGTGGCCCACGCCTGCCACGGCCCCTC
The DNA here is from genome assembly GCF_905171775.1 of Rana temporaria. Lineage (NCBI taxonomy): Eukaryota > Metazoa > Chordata > Amphibia > Anura > Ranidae > Rana > Rana temporaria. Next base: position 108,549,006 of record NC_053494.1, on the reverse strand, counting down.
ATGGGAGACTCATGGGGGGAGGAATCAGGAGGAGGAGGAGCATCCCCTGGTCTCTTCACGGCTGGTGGCCTGCAACGCCAGGGCGATGCGGGTGAGGACCGCATTTGTGTCCTGGATGGCTGCAGTGTTGTCCCTGACTGCCTCTGTCAGGGTGTGGACCTCATTCACAAGGCCTGCTGTGGTGGCCTGCAGATCCCCCAGGCAGGTGACCACAGCAGCCGTATTTGCCCCAACGTCCTGCACAGCTTCGGACATAGTGGGAAAGGAGGCCATGCTGTCTGCCATGCGTTCCACATGCATGGCAAGCTCACCCAGATGGAGGGTCTGGCAGGCCTGGTTCCTCCTGAGGCATTCTGGGAGAACATCAGAGACCCCCCTAGTCTTCCTGGACACCTTCCTGTGGCCAGAAGAGGCTTGGGGCTGTGGAGGAGGGGAGACCCTTGAGGAAGCCCTGTTGGGGGAGGACTGGAGTGGCTACCCCTGATGGAGGGCTGACTGGTCCCAGCCACAGGGGGAGAATCCTCCAAATGGAGCCTGAGCTCGTTCCCACTGGTCACCATCTCCTCCTCAACCACCTCCTGAGGAGAGGTGTGGCCACTACCCTCCACTGATGACTCCAGGCTTGCCAGGAGGTCTGACTTGGACTGATGTCCGGGGGATGGTGTGGACTGGCCACCAGCGTCAGATGGCCCAGCGCCCTCCTGCACATCTGTGGATGACACAAAACATTCACATGTTGGAGGATCCACACACTTGTCACATGTTCCCTTCCACCCCCACACATGCTACACACCAGATAGGAGATAAAACACACTTACCTGTCCTCAAGGCATCCTCAACGGAGTCAAAGCCCTCAACTCCCTCCGCTTGATGCCTGTGGAAGCACTGGGCAACCACCTGCTCCTCAGGAGTCAACCTCAAGGTAGTTGCTGGTCCCCCTCCAGTGCCCCTGGCATGAGTACTCATCCTGGCCAGCTTACCTTTCACCAGGCGACGCAAATCATTTATTTTTTTAAGAATGTCATTTGGGGTCCTGACCTCGTTACCCAAAGCATTCACATCAGCCGCAATCTGCGACAGGATCTCCTTCCTCCTGGCCTGGGTGGTGTTGGCACTCTCTGCACCATGGAGAAAGCTATCAAACTGGGCCATGGTCCTGATAATCACCGCCTTCTCCTGTGAGGAATAATTCAACTTCCTCCTCTTCTCAGCAGCTGAAGCAGACATGGCTCAAAAAAATACAGCAGCAAAGAAACCAGCAAAAGTACCTTGCTTCAGGGGGGGAAACAAGCGAATGTACTTTTGCACTGGACGGGCGCATGTCTGGGCCTATTTATGCCCTGGGCGTATCTCACTGATTACACCGGGCCTAGTTCTGAGCATGCGCAGAGAGGCGCTGAACATAGTCAGCGTCACGGCGCATGCGCCGTTCGTTCGGCCCTTCATTTGCATGGGGTCACGGCTCATTTCAATGGAACACGCCCACTTCCTTCCTACTTCGGCTTACGCCTAGGAATTTACGTCGCGCCAGCGCAACGTTGGGCGCAAATACTCTGAGGATACGGTACTTGCCTCTCTAAGTTGAGCCGGCGGTGCGGAAATGAGATGCGCTACGCCGGCCTATATATGCGCCGATGTACGTGGATCTGCCCCATAGTGTCTACAAAATAGGGGATAGATTTATGGCATTTTTATTTTTATTAATTTTTTTACTAGTAATGGCGGCGATCTGCAATTTTTTTATCGGGACTGCAACATTGGTACTGCGAGATCGGACACGTTTGACGCATTTTTGGGACCATTGACATTTATACAGTGACCAGTGCTATAAAAATGCACTGATTACTGTATAAATGTCACTGGCAGGGAAGGGGTTAACACAATGTGTTCCCTCAGTGTGTGTTTTAACTGTGGGGGATGGGACTGACCTGGGGAGGAGACCGATTGTTGTATAGGGTGCCCCCTATACTCCTTAAAGCGTCCGCTGTACAGCTACGGTGATTCGCGCAGGAGTGCCATTCTGCCGCTGTCAATAATAATAATAGTAATAATAAAGACAAATAATAAATAATTGTTTTTTATACGTTTTATGCACATTGAAAGTTCAATTTTGCTTGTAAATATAATGTATATATACATTGCAGAAAAGTAGAGGAGCTGTGTCTAACCAGTTCTTTCAAAATAAGATTCCTCTAGGTCTAATCTAATCATACACAGATTGAATTTTGGCACCACCCAGTTCAAAAAAAGCAGATTTAGAAAATCAACTGAGTTCCGTGGAAAGTTATCGGTGACTAATGTCTATCAGATGCATTCACTGTTTGGGTATTAAGCCACGTGTGCTGAAGCTGTTTAAAAACAAGCAGCTGGGGAGATTTCTCCACTCACGTTTTTTAGAATGGATGGGGGAATAAGTTGATTTCTCTCATTTTGCTTGTGTGGATCAATGGAGCTAAGGGAAGGTTAATTCTGGTGCCTATTGACCTGCACAATCAAATTTAGACTCCCTGCACAACTGTTGTAAAGTTCAGATCAGATTCAGAAAATGTAGGTTGTCAGTATCTGACTGCATATGTATTTTTGTGACTTCAAATAAGTCTTAAAGCATCTGCAGTGTTTCCTGGATAGCTGTGCCTATTGCTTTAAGAAGAGCAACATACATATTGCATGTTTGATTACATATTGAACAAGTATTTATTCTTTCTGTGTAAAGTGTAAATATACTGCATGTGTGCCTATATCTTATTATATCTGTAGCAATCATGGGTTACGGTATGTGATTAATATGGCCCTCTTTTTCCATCAGGATCCATTTTTGGAGGTCAAGGTCATAGATATGCCGAAAAGATTGAGAAGAAACGTTGGAAATGACTGTAATGAGCATTCATCTGAAACAATGTGCTGTCGATATCCATTAACAGTAGATTTTGAGGCTATTGGCTGGGATTGGGTGATTGCACCAAAAAGATATAAAGCCAACTATTGTATTGGAGAATGTGGTATTGAATATCTGCAAAAGTACCCCCATAGCCATGTTGTTAACCAAGCAAACCCTAAAGGGCCCACTGGGCCATGCTGTTCCCCAGCTAAAATGTCTTCTATTAATATGCTTTATTTTAATGATGATGCAGAAGTAATTCAAGGAAAAATTCCAGCTATGGTAGTAGATCGTTGTGGGTGCATGTGACCATTCCTTTATGGCATCCTATAATGTATGGATTTTCATGGAAAGCTACCATCGGAGACAGTAATAATATGCGTAGATTATTTCTATAGCTTCCAAATTTATGTCTGAGCCTTTGTGAGCCAATTCTAAGTCTCACTAAATACAAATAGGAAATCATAAACTGTAAGTTAAACACATGATTCCTTTTAGAAACATTACACATTTTCAATTAAAGCGTATCTAAACCCAAGGACAAGAAATGTATTTATTGCTATTTATTGCTATTTACTAGCCATTAGATGCTGTTGCTGCATTAATTTCTTTCCTCTAGCACTTTTCCCTCTTTGTTTACCTAGTGATTCTGGCAGTAAAATACTTTCTGTCCTACAGAGACAACGTTTTATATTGTATCTATGGATAGAAAGCATTGTCATCCTAGGACAGGAAGTGTGTTTGGATTACAGAATTGATCATACTCTCCTCTTCGCCATAGCACAGGTAATGTCCTGCAGTCCATAGAGAGAGCTCAAGTGGAGCTGATACTAATGTCTGACATATCAACTAACTACAGGAAGTTAAATGTCCACTGGATTTGCGAAAAGGTTGTTTTTTTTTGCACCTATGGCGCACAGGTATAACAAAGCATTTTCAATGCAATATTTAACAGACCAAAAGGTAGCAAATAAGAACAATTCATTGTTAGGGTTTACATACACTTTAATATCAGTTTTTTAGTTCACAAAGAAAATAATGTTCTATATGTGTATTGTCATTGTCGTCAGAATATGGCATATATTAAATATCTTAACAAAACTTGAAAAGGATAAAACAGAATACAAATTCCATGTATGATTCTCAAAGGTGTTTTTTCAGTTTATTTCCTTTTTTGGTGTTTTATGATTGTGGGACATTAATTCGTATATATTTTGAAATGATTATGAACCTACTGACTCCAGGCATTTGTGTACAAAGTATGAGGTGTATTATGCTGTAATATTGCAATGAGATACAATCTTGGATACATAATGATAATTTCTAATCCCTTCATCAATTTGCACTTCTATTTTCTAATTCCTCATCCAAGTATGTGAAAGTCGTACTCTGTTAAAAATGCTCTGCTTTTTTACTCCCATTGTATGTATGTGTTCTGTATTATAATATTTTCTGATTTATATGTTGTGTTTATCTGTAATTCAAAGCAGGGTTGTACATACATCCTTTCTATTCAAAATCAAGTAATGTTAATAACAAAGAAATCATAATTAAACTGTATTTATGGATGAAAACAAAATCGTAATAAGAGAAAGTAGTTATTTGTTATGCAGCTGTGTAATTCACTATTTAAATTTACCATATCCAGTTCGGTATGAACAAACAAATCCTGCACTTGTAAAAAAACATTTACAATAAAAAAGCTTAATTTATTTAAAAAAATGCATTCTTGTAAAGTCTGAATTTTTTTTTTGTTTTGTTTATTGAAAGCAACAATACAAGGATAGTTGGTAAAGAATCCCCTTAGATACATACTTCTCAACCAAACCAGTATTTTTAAGGACAGGTTACATCATTTATCGTCCGGGAGTAGGTCCTGTGCACAATCCGGGCTTGTGGGGAAAGGAAAGAAAGAAAGAAGAGAGAACATAAAAGGGGGGGGGGGGGTAGTTGAGGAAGTAATGTGAGGGGAAAGGGGCAGTTTCCATTATATTCCCCTAGTGGTAGCAGACTTACAACTGTTTTATATTTGGCAGAATTTTTTAATTGGATCCAGTAAAACCATGTTTTGTTGAAGAAATCCTGAGGGGGTGGGGTAAGTTCTTCCATATCCATGATATTATCTACCTTTCTTATCCATTGACCATTAGTAGGAGCCAGGAGAGAGTTTCAATTAGCAGGTATGCAAATGCTGGCTGCATTGAGAAGATGACTAAAGAAGAGTGATATTTTCACCTTGAGGGAGTACTGAGATTTTAGTTAGCATGCCACAGGGTCATAAGTAAAGGAAGACTATAAAATATTTCAGGACCAATTAGTACCAGCATTATGTACCTATTTCAACAAAACAGGAGAAAATGAGGAAATTAGAATATAATCACTCTTAGCAGATATTACAATCATACCAAAAGTAGGGAAGGATAAATCCATTTGTTCCAGTTACCGGCCTATTGCGTTACTAAACGCTGACGTAAAATTGTACGCAAAAATATTGGCGGCAAGACTAAAATATTTGATGCCGGAATTCATCAATGAAGATCAAGTAGGCTTCGTCCCTGGTAGGGAGGGTAGGGATAATAGTATAAAAACAATGCTACTTATGCGTAGGGACCATAAGAAAAAAAAAACAATCTTGCTCGTGTCAATCGATGCTGAGAAAGCATTTGACAGAGTAGACTGGGGGTTTATGATGGATACGTTACAAAGTATATGGATGGGCCCAAGATTCATGAGATGGATCGATAATCTATACAAACACCCTACGGTAAGGGTTAAAGTAAATGTAAGTATGTCGTCCACTTTTGAAATGTTCAATGGAACAAGACAAGGGTGTCCACTCTCACCACTCCTATATGTAATTGCTTTGGAACCATTGTTAGAAAAAATTAGGAAAAATGCGGACATAGGAGGAGTTAGAATTGGAGAGGAAGAACATAAGGTTGCTGCTTTCCCGGACGACATACTTCTATACATAACTAAGCCAATGATATCACTACTAACTGTAATAAAAGAATTGAAGGATTATGGTGAGCTTACGAATCTTAACATAAATCCCACAAAAACAACAATATTAAACTTAGGAATAGAAAAGAAAGAGGAAATAGTTTTGCAACAGGAATTCCCGTTCTCCTGGGAGCCAGAAGCACTAACATATTTGGTAATTAAATTAACTCCTACTATGGGAAAAATGTATTCTGCCAATTATATTTCATTACTGAATGAAGTAAAAGAAGATATAAAAAATCTATCGAGGAGACCTATATCGTGGATGGGAAGAATAAACCTATTAAAAATGGTGATTCTACCAAAACTCTTAGGCCCCGTACACACGACAGAGGAACTCGACGTGCTTGGCACGTCGAGTTCCTCGTCGAGTTTTGGGATGAAGCCGCCGAGGAGCTCGGCGGGCCGGCTTCTCCCATAGAAGAACGAGGACAACGAGAAAATAGAGAACATGTTCTCTATTTTCTCGTCGAGTTCCTCGGCGGCTCCATCGAGCCAAAACTGTACAGACGACAGAGATTCTCGGCAGAATCCGGGTTTTGACCGAGTTTCTCTGTGAATTCTGCCGAGAATCTCTGTCGTGTGTACGAGGCCTTATACAAATTCCAAATGCTCCCGATAGAGATACCCCAATGTTTTTTCAAAATTATGAAAACAGTCATTTTGAAATATATCTGGCAGAACATCGGGCTCCTATCCAGAAAAAAAAGAAAGGAGGCTTGGCAGTGCCTGATATTAAAAGATACTACATGGCAGTAATAGTTGCAAGATTAGTGGAATGGGCAAACATAAACACAAATAAGAGATGGGTGAAAATGGAGAACATATTGCACAAGACACAGTTAGGCCTCGTACACATGATAGGATAGCCAGAGGACAACGGTCTGAAGGACTGTTGTCTTAGGTTAACCAATGAAGCTGACTGATGGTCCGTCACGCCTACACACCATAGGTTAAATAACCGATCGTGTCAGAACGCGGTGACGTAAAACACAACGACGTGCTGAAAAAAATGAAGTTCAATGCTTCCAAGCATGCGTCTACTTGATTCTGAGCATGCGCGGGTTTTTAACCAATGCTTTTGCATACTAACGATCGGTTTTGACCTATCGGTTAGGCATCCATCGGTTAAATTTTAAAGCAAGTTCCTATTTTTTTGACCAATGAAAACGGTCCTTCAGACCATTGTCCTCTGGCTATCCTATCGTGTGTACGAGGCCTAAGGGAAAAATATTATGATACCACCTAAAAATAGAACATTTAATTCTGACACGCATAAGTTAACTAAAATAGTTTTTAACCCCTTCCCGACCGCCGCATGTATATATACACGTCGGCAGAATGGCACGTACAGGCACATTGGCGTACCTGTACGTCCCTGCCTTCTAGCAGGTGGGGGGTCCGATCGGGACCCCCCCGCTACATGCGGCGGTCGGATTCCCTCGGGGAGCGATCCAGGACGACGGCGCGGCTATTCGTTTATAGCTGCTCTGTCGCGATCGCTCCCCGGAGCTGAAGAACGGGGAGAGCCGTATGTAAACACGGCTTCCCCGTGCTTCACTATGGCGCTGCATCGATCGAGTGATCCCTTATATAGGGAGACTCGATCGATGACGTCATTCCTACAGCCACACCCCCCTACAGTTGTAAACACACACTAGGTGAACACTAAATCCTACAGCGCCCCCTGTGGTTAACTCCCAAACTGCAACTGTCATTTTCACAATAAACAATGCAATTTAAATGCATTTTTTGCTGTGAAAATGACAATGGTCCCAAAAATGTGTCAAAATTGTCCGAAGTGTCCGCCATAATGTCGCAGTCACGGAAAAAAATCGCTGATCGCCGCCATTAGTAGTAAAAAAAAAAAATTAATAAAAATGCAATAAAACTATCCCCTATTTTGTAAACGCTATACATTTTGGGCAAACCAATCGATAAACGCATATTGCGATTTTTTTTACCAAAAATAGGTAGAAGAATACGTATCAGCCTAAACTGAGGAAAGAAAATTTTTTATATATGTTTTTGGGGGATATTTATTATAGCAAAAAGTAAAAAATTTATTTTTATTTTTTTCAAAATTGTCGCTCTATTTTTGTTTATAGCACAAAAAATAAAAACCGCAGAGGTGATCAAATACCACCAAAAGAAAGCTCTATTTGTGGGGAAAAAAGGACGCCAATTTTGTTTGGGAGCCACGTCGCACGACCGCGCAATTGTCTGTTAAAGCGACGCAGTGCCGAATTGTAAAAACCCCTTGGGTCATGTAGCAGCATATTGGTCCGGTCCTTAAGTGGTTAAAGTATGGGATAGATTATATCGACGGGAAAAGTGGGAGTACAATTCTCCACTAATTCCATTGTCGGGAACAAGTTTTTTTATCCCAAGTAATGGGACACGGTTGGGAAGATATATGGGAGGCGCACATTTGAAAGATATAATGACACAAGGGCAAATTAGGACTAGATTAGATTTAATAACAACGCATGGGTGGCAGAAGGTAAGCTAATGGGGGTAACTGCAACTTAAGCACTTAGGGCCAGATTCACATAGATCTGCGGCGGAGTAACGTATCGCATTTACGTTACGCCGCCGCAAGTTTTACGGGCAAGTGCTTGATTCACAAAGCACTTGCCTGTAAAGTTGCGGCGGCGTAGCGTAAATTCCCCGGCGCAAGCCCGCCTAATTCAAATGATCCGGGTAGGGGGCGTGATTCATTTAAATGAAGCGCGTCCCCGCACCGATTGAACTGCGCATGCTCCGTTTCGAAATTTCCCGCCGTGCTTTGCGTGAAATGACGTCGCAACAACGTAATTTTTTTGAACTTCGACGTGACTTACGTCCATCCCTATTCACAGACGACTTACGCAAAAAAAAATAATCTAATTTTGACGCGGGAACGACGGCCATACTTTAACATGGCAAGTCTATGTATACGCCGCAAAATACCAGCTTTAACTATACGCCTGAAAAAGCCGACTACAGACGACGTTAGAAAATGCGACGGCCGCGCGTACGTTCGTGGATCGTCGTAAATCGCTAATTTGAATACCCGAGGCGGAAAACGACGCGAACTCCACCCAGCGGGCACCGAAGTATTGCACCTAAGATCAGAAGGCGTACGAAGCCGTACGCCTGTCGGATCGAACCCAGAAGCCGTCGTATCTTGGTTTGAGGATTCAAACTAAAGATACGATGCGGGAAATTTGAAAACACGCCGGTGTATCAGTAGATACGCCGGCGTACTCTCACTGTGGATCTGGCCCTAAGTGAGCACAATCCCGCAACCAATTAGAGAGGAGAAAACCCTAAACCCTATTGAAAAACTCTGCAATGTTAAAATGCCTTTGAAACATGGAATTTTTAAGATGTATGAAATATTAACAGAATTAGAAGGAAAGGTGGTCTTACCTTATATAAGGAAATGGGAACAAGATTTAACAACAAAGGTAGAGGAAAAGTAAATGATAGAAGCGGTATATAACTATGCAACAGATATCGCTATTATCGAAGCTAATTATAAGTGTTTGGTAAGATGGCACCTGACCCCGGTAAGAATCAACAAAATTCAGCCGAGTAGATCTCCCCAGTGTTGGAGGGACTGCAAACAAATAGAAACAATACATATTTGGTGGGAGTGCCCAAAAATAAAAGAGTACTGGCATAATATTTTAGGGTACATTGAAGTGATAACTGGGGAAAAGATCTCTCAAAATCCCTGGAATGTGTTATTTCATGGGAATAATAAAACTAAAAAACAATATCAAGAAACCTTGGTCCCTCCCCTGCTCAACACTGCAAAGGCCCTGATTCCAAAGAAATGGTTTCAAGTGGAGAAGCCATCTATAAAAGAATGGATACAGAGGGTGGATTATATATCTGAGATGGAGTACCTTTGCAGCAGAGACCAGGGAAAGGAGGAAAGACACTGATTAATTTGGAAGAATTGGCATGAGTTTAAGCAAACAGAGAACTTTGCAGCAGCCACGATAGCAACGGAAGTGACCGAAATAAGTTTTAATGGTGAAAATACCGGTTCTTAAGGGGGGGCTGGGGGAGGGTAAATAGGATGTTTTGTTAGAATTATATTTCTGCTATGTATTTTGTATTGTATGCCAACCATTTCTAAAATAAAGCAAAGATTTAAAAAAAAAAAAATAAGTAAAAGGAAGAAACTTGTAAGTTCTGGGGGAACACTGGGTTGTCCATCACCAAAAACCGTGAGGGAGTTACCTAGTGGGTTAATGACAAGGCTGTGTGTTTTTGAGGTCGTCTTAAGAGCAGTCAATATAAGCGGATGGTCCCCAACAGATAAGTGGTTTAGACTCAACAGCTAAGGGAGTGCTTGAAGAGGTAAGAAGAACATACATCGAAAGATTGAATGAAACCCAATCCAGTAACCTGGATAAATGAACTGCCTGATGGTAAAATATTGGATCAGGGACCCTATACCACCTATGCTTTTCGAGAAACTAATGCCCTGTACACACGATCGGTCCATCCGATGAAAAAAGTCTGATGGACCGTTTTCATCGGTTAACCGATGAAGCTGACTGATGGTCAGTCGTGCCTACACACCATCGGTTAAAAATCAGATCGTGTCAGAACGCGGTGACGTAAAACACAACGACGTGCTGGAAAAAACGAAGTTCAATGCTTCCAAGCATGCGTCGACTTAATTCTGAGCATGCATGGATCTTTAACCGATGGACGTGCCTACAAACGATCATTTTTTTTCTATCGGTTAGGTATCCATCGGTTAAATTTGAAACAAGATTGCTTTTTTTTAACCTATGGATAGATAACCGATGGGGCCTACACACGATCGGTTTGGTCAGATGAAAACGGTCCATCAGACCGTTCTCATCGGTTTGACCGATCGTGTGTACGCGGCATTAGAGTCTTGATTTAAAGAACTGGTGACTACATGGATGGGGGAATCCACTTGGTTTTTAGAGGAATAGTATCCCAAAAATAATGTGTTGCCCGGTCTCCTCCAAACCTGTCCAATTGCAATTCTGCCCACTTTTTTACAAATGCTGATTTTATACTAGGGGAGCAATTTACCCACAGATACAGTGTGTACATACTCTTGACCATATGTAAAAAAGTTGGTGGAATTGCAACTAAACAAATTTGGAGGAGGCGGGACATTACTTTCATTTTTGGGATACTATTCATATCAAACCAAATAATTCCTTCATCCATGTAGTCACCAGTTCTTTAAATCTTTGTGAATGGCTGAAAGAAAGAGGGGAAATTTTTCTTTGAAAACCTGTCCAAAAAAAACTGTGTGAGGAAGATCCCTCACACAGATTTTTGCTGTGTAAGCAACAACTATGTGATGCATAATGTTTCTTTCCACTCCCATTTTATCTGAGTTCAAATGGATATGTCTAATAAGAAGGGGTTCAAAAGTAAAAAAAAGAAAATAAGCAGCAAAAGGGGTCACCATGAACGAGTTCTATTCGCTAAAGCAAACTGTGGGGAGAAAGTTACGTTAGCCTTTACGTTCACAAATAATCCACTCTTGCATATTACTACCAACCCCAGTATGGGAGAGCATGCAATATACAGTATGTTTCAAGAATCCCCAACTAACCATGTCAAAAGCTTTCTCTATGTGTGTAGCAACATTGGGATTGAAGTCACAGTTATGAATTAGAATAGGAGTCCTAAAGGTGTTGTCTCTAGCCTCTCTACCAAGCATAAATCCAACTTGATCAAGGTGCATAATTCAGGATATCCATGGCATGAGGCGAGTAGAAGAGATTAAGGTCTGTATGGAATAAGGAGATGGGCCAATAGTTAGCACACAGTAATGGGTCTTTATATGGCTTTGAATGAAGAAATCTGACATTTTAACCTTTAAATATGTGCCTAAAATGCCTATATATTTTGCTGTAAACACAGCTCCAATGCACATGCATTGCAATAAACCACAAGGCACAGTAATACACTACTATGTATTGTGGTGTACTGTGTTGCCAAAACATTTTTCTTTTGGACAGTTAGTGCTTTGTTAAGGCCCGTACACACGGTCAGACTTTTTGCCAACAAACTTCAAAATGAGCAAGTTTTCAAATCCGAACGTGTGTACGCTCCATCGGACAAACTTTTTCAGTTTTCATCGGACAAAAAGTTCGCTCTGCAAACGGACAAACTTTACGTCAACAAGAGTCCGATGGTGCCTAGTCCGACCGTGTGTACAGCAAGCAATCGGACTTTTGTACAAAGTACAAATACGCATGCTCAGAACCAATGTTAAAATCAACCAACAATAGCAGAAGTTGACCAAAGGGTGGCGGTAAAGAGCAGAAAAGAGCAGAAAAACCACGTGATGTTGGGAAAGTTTTAGGAAAGTTTGCAGAAAAGTCAGAGCGTGTGTATGCTATGGGTGTGCCCGGCCAACTCCCTTCGGACAAAAAAACAAGGAAAAGTTTGTTTGAAGTCTGATCGACCATAATACAATGCATGTTAATGCACACAAACCATCATAAGTGTTTTATTTCCCTTTCCTTTGTAGACTTATCCAATGAAGCTAATCTGATGCAGCGTACACACAATCGTTTTTCGGCATTAAAAAAACTACGTTTTTTAAAAATGTCATTTAAAATGATTGTGTGTGGGCTTCACATATTTTTCGGGTTCTGAAAAACGACCAAAAAAAAAATTCGAACATGCTGCATTTTTTAACGACGTTTTAAACTATGTCGTTTTTCGGGTTGTAAAAAATTATCGTGTGTGGGCTAAAACGACGTGAAAAACCCGCGCATGCTCAGAAGCAAGTTATGAGACGGGAGCGCTCATTCTGGTAAAACTACCGTTCATAATGGAGTAAGCACATTCATCACGCTGTAACAGACAGAAAAGCGCGAATCGTCTTTTACTAACACGGATTTAGCTAAAGTAGCCCCAAGGGTGGCGTCATTTGCATGGAATTTCCCCTTTATAATGCCGTTGTACGTGTTGTACGTCACCACGCTTTGCTAGAGCATTTTTTTTAAAACAATGGTGTGTGGGCAACGTCGTTTTAATGATGAAGTTGGAAAAACATTGTTTATTCTACATGCTGAAAACGTCGTTTTTTTTTCATGACGAAAAATGATCGTGTGTACGTGGCATGAGAGAATGATCAAGTGCATCTTTTCAAAGTAAAGCACTATAGCCTCCCTCGGTGCATTCAAATGTTGAGGATGTCTATCAGGATTTCACGCGAAGGGGCAATCAAAGCAAAAAAAAAATGTTTGTAGTTACCTATAAAATACATTTCTTGAAGTACATCACGGGACACAGAGAAGGCTACAAATCATGACTATAAAAACAATAAGGTAAACTGTCAGCGCAAAAGACTAGTGCATAAAAAATGTAAATGAATATGGACAGAGGATAGATCTAAAAAACAAACACAGTTCTTTAGTCCATATGTGGTAATAACCAATCCTTTAAAGGAGGGGAGGAGAGGGATAGGAGGATGGTAGTCGACAGCTGTTCTCAGAGAAAGCCGGCTCTGTAAGGGGAAGACAGGGGAACAAAACAGGAAGCGCCACCTAAGTACAATATGTTAGTCACAATTTATTGAGTTTAAAAGGAAATGCACTTACAAACATGTATAAAAAATGGGCTCATCTTTAGAAGGAGCAGAAGGCTCCGAGCGCGTAGCCTAGATTCTCAGTGGTTTGCCTCATACTGTCCTTCCCCCGGTGCTCTCTCTGGTTCCGCTTCCGGTGACGTCATCGTCTGCGTTCCACGCTGGTTCTGTCTGGCTTCCTGATTACAACAGGATGAATTTCTACACTCCCCTATCTAGCCGTGAGACCGGACCGCACCGTGATTACAGCACACAGATGAGCCCGTTTTTTATACATGTTTGTAAGTGCATTTCCTTTTACACTCAATAAATTGTGACTAACATATTGCACTTAGGTGGCGCTTCCTGTTTTGTTCCCCTACAAATCATGACTACCTGGGTAATGCACCACCTATACTTGAATGGACACTGGCAGACCGAAGAGACAGGAAGTCCTATATAACCCCTCCCATAGAGAATGTACCTCAGTTTTGTAGCAAGCAATGAACCCCCAGAAAAGAGGAAATGTACGAGAACCAGATGAACTACTATGATTCCAGTATTTTAATAGAGAGCAACCTTGAGGATATTTAAACTGTGGACAAACCCAATTGGTCCACTGAAAAAGTAAGAACCTTCAATGAAGAAATAAAAAATTGGGCTTCCCAAGCAATAGAGATAGTCACACACAAATCTGTTGCCATCTGTTAACTCAGTTGGGCCACACCCACTGTTCGCCTTGGCACATGTGGCTCACTACATTACTATAAGGTGTTTAAGGTCTTTTGCAATCCCATCATGTATACTACATACAAAATTGCTGTGCGTCGCTAAAGTGTTTGGGTTCGGCATGAAGAAAAGGTGGCAACCCTACCAACACCCCCTGCCACCATCACCTACTGCCACCACCCTCTGCCTCCATTACCCCCTGCCACCAACACCCCCCTGTCACCATCACCTCCTGCCACTATCACCTCCTGCCATCATCACCTCCTGCCATCATCAGCTCCTGTCACCATCACCCCCTGCAACCATCACCTCCTGCCACCATTACCCCTCTGCCACCAACAACCCCTGCCACCATCCCCTGCCACTATCACCTGTCACCATCACCCCCTGTCACCATAATCTCCTGCCACCATCACCCCCTGCTACCATTACCCCTTGTCACCATCACCCCCTGCCATCATCATCTGTCACCATCACCCCCTGCCACTATCACCCCCTGCCTCCATCACCTAGCACTGCAGAAATCATGCATCTTCCACAGAGTGGACAGGAGGGAGCACTCACAGGTCAGGGCCACCAGAGAGGGGGGCTTTGTCTGGGCCTGCCCTAAGCTCTGCTTCTGGCTGTGCCACAACAATGATGAATGGTGCCACTGACTGAATTGAATATAGAGGAGTTTTTCAAGTAGGTCTTATGCTGCATACACACGGTCATTTTTCGGCATGAAAAAAAATGTAATTTTTCAGCATGTCCAAAAAACGACATTTTTCCAACTTCATCATTAAAAACGATGTTGCCCACACACCATCGTTTTTGAAAAATTATGAACAAAGCGTACGTACAACACGTACGACGGCACTCTGAGGGGGAAGTTCTATTCGCCTTTGGGCTGCTTTTAGCTGATTCTGTCTTAGTAAAAGACGATTTGCGCTTTTTTGTCTGTTACAGCGTGATGAATGTGCTTACTCCATTGTGAACGGTAGTTTTACCAGAACGAGCGCTCCCGTCTCATAACTCGCTTCTGGGCATGCGCGGGTTTAAAACGTCGTTTTAGCCCACACGATCATTTTTTACAACCCGAAAAAACGACATTTTAAAAAACGACATTGAAAAATGCAGCATGTTCGATTTTCAGAAGCCGAAAAACGATGTGAAGCCCACACACGATGATTTTAAATGACGTTTTTAAAAATGTCATTTTTTTTCATGCCGAAAAACGACCGTGTGTACGCGACATAAAGCCTAGTACACACCGCAACATGCTGCATTGAATGAAAAAAATGGACAGCTCCAGTTAGAGCCACTGTACTAATAATAAAATATTAGCACAATGATCTCCCCTGCTGTTCTATTGTGTTCTGACAGGGGAACTCCCCCGCCCTCCAGAACACTCAAGTCAGTACTCTCAGCCATTGGCTGAGAACGCTGATCAGGAGGTGGTCAGCTGCTGGTTTTCCAGCATGCTTGTCTGACTGAAGCCTGCAAAACGACCAGCTTCTGTCGGACCAGCTGCCATACACACGGGCCGAATTTCAGACAGTTTTTAATGAACCGGCCGATGTTGTATGACATTCAACTTGCTCGTACTAGGCATAAAGGTACTGAGTTGAGTTGACAGGCAATGAAGGAAGATAATGAGAGAAGATAAGCTACTTTCTTTTTAGTGACAGGACTGAAAGAGCTGAAAACAGAGTTTCAATGGTGGAAAGGACTGGGATGATTATAATTTTGGTCCTTTGGAATATCTTGTAGTATTTTATTACTTTTTTTTTACGTTAAAGATACCTGGTAGTAAATTTAACTATTTCAAGGTTAAGTATTCGCATATATTAAAAGAAACAACTTGATAATCATGTTAATTTATAGTAAATGTCATATATACTGCAATTACAAAACTAAGCACTCGGGATGATGTATTCCAGTTGGCTCCACTGCAACTTCTGTTTCCTACCAAACAAGTGGCCAAAACATTTGTCAAAATACAGGACATGTTTTAGAAATGCTATGGAAACAGCTTTAAATTCCCAGCAGAAACAATGTTCTAATTAAACACACATTCTCAGTCATAGCAACCAATGCTGAATGTGGGTCTAAAAAGCAATAATATAAAGGAAAGACCCAGATTAATTTAAAGAAGAACTCCAGATTAAGGAACAGTTCACATAATCAAACAGTAAATCTACAAACGGTAATGCTGGGTTCCTACTTATCCTTAGGTAACCTTGACTATAGGGGTCCAATATTTTAAATAGCTTTAAGCCTGAGTCACACTTCCAATGAAAGCAAACTTTCTAAGTCTTAAATGTTGCAAGGATATGTTTCTTAAAATCTGTTATGTCCCTCGGGGTGCTGCTAGCAATGCTGCCAGTGTCTGCTCAGCTACACACAGGCCAGATGAACTTCTTACCCATGGAAGGGTTTATTACTCACTCAGAAACATGATGACTTTCTTACATGGAGGAGTCTTAATACAACAGGCTTCTGTCATTACCAGATCTAATCCCTTCTATGTATCATGCTGCTGCTTCCAGTCTCATACACACTATGACTGACTTCCTGGTACAGCCCCTCCCCCAGCATGCATCAGGAGAAAAGGGTAAAGGGTCACAATGATCTAGCACAAACATCGCAAAATCAATGGACACATTTCACACCCCTTCAGGCTAACCCCTTTATTTCATTATAGTCAGAAAGTTAACACTATAACAATAAATTGTGTGCAAATTTGAACACATACAGTGTATGTATATGTGCTTAAGTATATACTGTAGGTATACTTTATTTAATCTTTATTTAATCTTAAATTAATTGATTTTAAAGCTGAACTTGTGTGGGCTCGCTCCTCAGCCAACCTGTATGCATCTATTGCATATATGCATCCATTAAGGTAAAAAAATAACTTTTAGGCGTTAGAATCAATTTAAGGCCCCATTCAAATTTAGCAAAGGCAGAGCATCATGGTTTATAGGGTGTGTTTAGATGCGCCTTTTTTTGTCACATTTTTGGAGCAGCATAATTGATTTTGACTTGCTGGACTCTGCTTGCTCCTGAAATAGGTTGCTGAGTCTGGCTTTTAACCCAACCTTGTCTCCTGCCTGCTGTTTCAGTACATGCTCTGCTCGCCTTACACCGTCCCTTTGCTGTCTCTCATGCCGCTTCTAGTCCCTGACCTGAACTCTGCCATCCAGTTGTTTCCTACATCTGCCTGTCTGACCACGTATCCCTTATCCTGCATCTGCCAGCTTGCCTACTGCACAGTTCTGCATCTACTACAGTGTCTCCCGCAGCCATATCTCATACAGGAACCCATGGCACTGTGTGTCCTATTATACCCTGAAATCAACCAAAGGGAAAACAGGACAACAGGCATAAGAGGAACCCTCTCGCCAACTTAGCTTAGACCAGGTTTGTGACAGTACCACTCAACCATGTCTGAGGCTGAAAGAGGTGCTGT
Organism: Rana temporaria; assembly: GCF_905171775.1. Lineage (NCBI taxonomy): Eukaryota > Metazoa > Chordata > Amphibia > Anura > Ranidae > Rana > Rana temporaria. The sequence goes on along the minus strand of NC_053494.1, from coordinate 108,531,369 downwards.
TGCCTTGGGTGTGTTATACCTACAGATCTTTGCACTTACCCAAGCTGTTAAAAAACATTATTCACATCAGAGCCTCAAATTTCCAGAACAGAGCATTTCAGGAGATTTGAGTAAATTCCAGCATTCTGGAATGCTTGCTGTCTTAAAACCAAGGACATTCTCACTTGAAGGAACAAAGATGGGGTTTGGGATCTCCCTGTTACCTGAGGAACTACAATTTGGGCTCACCAACTATTGGAACACAATAGCCCAGTGTTAAACACTCTGAGCACATTTTCTGACTCTATGGCCCAGTTATATGATGATCCTCAGCAAGCTATCACAGCTGAATTTACTTGTGGGGGTCTATTTAACCATAGAAATATTGAATTAATAATGCAAAACATTTTTAAGGGGATCACCATTGGAGCCTTGTGCAGAGCATAAAGAAGTTGAGGCATAAACACTATCCTAATAAGGTTAACTTTCCCAACCACAGACAATCGGAGTTTGGACTACACCCTGGCTTTATCTCTAATGCGATCTAGTAGGGGCAATAAGTTGAGGGAAACAATGGGTTACGAGTGACATAAATGCCTAAGTATTTAAAGGAGCTGGACACTGGGATGTTTTACAGGGTAGTTAGTTGGTTGTCAGGATTGGCATCCAGTAACATAATGGATGATTTAGTCCAATAACCAATCCGGAGTATGTACAAAATGTGAAAATGACTGACATTCAGAAATTCAGAGGTATCCCTCAAAAGGAGCATCGTGTCATCTGCATACAACATGGTTTTCTCCTGTAACCTTCCATATTGGAAACCACGGATACTGGAGTTTGAGTGGATCATAGCTGCCAATGGTTCAAAGGCAATAGTAAAAAGGAGAGGGGACAGAGGATACCCTTGTTGGGTGCCCCTATACAAAGTTAGGACTGTAAGATCTGCCCTACCTCTCTGATCCTTGCCACCGGGGAATCATACAGCAACTAAACCCAGGACAGAAAAGTGTCACCAAAACCAAACTTGGCGATCGTTGCCCATAGGTACTGCTGTTCTATACTGTCAAATGCCTTATGGGCATCTAGTGACAGCAAAGGCCTATCTGAACTGTTGTCTGATGGGGACTGTATGTTAAAATATAGTCTGTGCAAGTTAATCGGATTCCAGCAGCATAAAGCTGGCCTCGTCAGCATGAATAATACTTGAAATAACCTTGTTCAATCGCAAAGCCACCACCATGGTTAGGATTTTGATGTCACTCTGCAATAAAGAGATATAGGCCTATAGGAACATGGATACCTGGATCTAAAGGGTCCCTGGATTTAGTAAGAGGACAATGTTGGCCCAGGCCATAGAATCTGGTAGAAATCCACTCCTCCTTGCATGATTGAGCACTTTAAGTAGGTGCGGCAGAATGGCCTCCCCATATTACTTGTAAACCTCCATAGGGAGATCATCACGCCCCTGGGCATTATTATTGGGGAAGCAACTAATGGCCTTCTGCAGCTCCTTCAATGTTATGAGGGCATCTAACATCTGTCTGTGGGAATTCCCCCCCCCCCACAGAAATTCTTGTAGAGCTTCAAGTGAGTAGCCCCTCTGGGAGCCAAAAAGACCTGCGTAGAACTCTACCAGTTCCTGCATAATGAGATCTGGAGTATTACCAGTTTTCCCCAATTTGGTACGCAATACTCCAATGGTTGATAAGGTTTGCTGAGACTGTACAATCTTAGCCAATTTGCATCCCGTCTGCTCCTCTTCTTCATAAAAAGCAAATTTAGTGAAGAAATGCTCTCTATTTGCCCCAGATGAAGTGAGGCGGTCTAACGCTTCCTGAGCTGACAGACAGGCATCCTGAAGGGTGAGTGAGTGAGAAACTTGTATAGCGCAACAAATGCAAACTTAATCGCCTCAAGGCAATGAATACCGATTCCAATCTGTGTACCATCCGTGCAACCTTTTCCCCCTGGAGTCACGTGGCATTCTTTACAGCCGTAACCTCCTCTATAAAAAATATCCCTCAAAAATGCTTTGAAAGTGTCCCAAACAACAGTCAGATCCGGGTGGTGAGAATGACCCTGTCAGAAAGTAGAGATCAGAGTGGCTTTCTTATCATGGGTAGTAATTAGTGACATCCAAAATGCATTTAGCTTCCATGGTGCTCACAGGAGTGAAGTGGTAGGTTTGGTATTCAAGAAGACAAGTATCGGTGAGTGATCTGATATGCCCCACACACCGTATTGTATATCCTCTAGGAGGGGAACTACTGATGAAGTACAGAGACACAAGTCAATTCTGGAAAGAGAAATGTGCGTTTTAGAAAAGCATAGAAACTGCTTTTGTTGAGGATAACGAGTACGCCATGGATCCATGCACCCCACTTCTACAAATTTTAACTGTGCCGTACGGCAGCCAGTACACTCAACAGCCAAATGAGGGTTATTTAACTAACTTTGGGTTAAGATAGCAATTAAGGTCACCAATTAAGATCAGAGGGATATCTGGATTGCCCAACTGGTACGTCAGAAGAACTCTAATGCCCTGAACACATTCCGCTCGTGTGTATGGGGCATTAGAATAGCTGATGTGAAAGGCGGTAGACTATACTGTACATAACAGCAATTATACACTTCAATTGATATATTCTGCAAAGCAAAACTACATATCGACCTTCATTGTCTATCAATTTGTCAAATAGTTGGATGCAGGGGCACCCCCATATGGACCAGCCCCCTCTCTGGCCAAGCGCTCTGAGAGTCGGCACGGATTGTGACTCCCGCTAAGCTGTTTGGACCAGGGAACTCCTTAACCGTATCAGTAGGAAAATAAAAGATAAAACGAAAACAGTCTCCGCCAACTGGCGAGATCTTCCATGTAATATGATATTTTGGCTTAGTGGTCCAACTGGCGTGTAGGAAGAAACATGTAGAACAGTTAACAATATTGCCAGCAGCTCATACCCCAATTTGTAATCCAAAACTTGTGAATCTAATCAAATGTACTAGTATGTAACAATTAACTCTTGGAGAAATAAAGTAGGTGCAAAACCCATCGCTTTCCAAACGTGTGGTAAACCTTGCCAAGACACACAACATTCTTCTTAAAACAAAGAAACAAACACTAACAGCAGATTTAGCAGATGGAACTGGGTTCAAGTCTGGGCCTGTAACCCTTAAATATAATCTGCTTCCCATCTCTATTGATGACATCAGAATCAAGAGATTCTCCAGTTGGACATATCATTGGGATCCAAGCCCAAAATCCCCATATAGACTGAAGCATAGGAAAAGTAATATTTTCATCAGCCTACTGTGAGAAATTCTGTTGTCAACCCACAATTATTGAAGCAACTCTGCTGTTAGGACTCCATGTTGATTCACACTCTGCTCAGTTCATTACAGTTCCTTACCATGATTTCCCGTATGTGTTTTCCAAGAAGAATGTTCATACTTTACAGCCCCATCCGTCATACAGTTCCCCCATTGAACTCCTACCAGGAGCCAATATACTGTTTGGGCGAATTTTCCCTTTGTCTAAGAACGAGTTAAAAGGTTTTCATCAGTATGTCTTCAAGAACTTGGAGAAAGGATTAAAGTGTCCTCACCTACATAAGCAGGAATCTTTTTTCATAATTTTTTTCTGCTGTACATCCAGTAAAGAGGTCCTGACTGGGCATCTGGAGGCTGCCCTTAAGGGGGGGAGCAATGTCAGGAGAACAAAGCTTTTTGCCTGTGCCCAAAGAACAACACATGCATGCAATACTATCCATGTGCACAAAATCAGGACTATTTGCACATTCTCCAGTTGGACATATCCTTGGGGTTCCTTGGATCCAAGCCCAACATTGCTGAGTAGTCGTCAGCTTCTACTTCCTGTGACCTTGTCCTGTACCTGCTTTTGTGTTCTCACCTGGTTTGTTTGACTTGCTCCTGAAACCTTGTTGCTGGCTCTGGCTTATAACCCAACTTCGGGGTCAATTCACTAAGAGTTAAAAAACGGCCCGTAAAATACAGTAAAATAGCGCTTGCAGTAAATCAGTTTTGAAAGTGCGATTCATCAAGAATTTTGCATTAAATAACGAATGCAATGTTTGTTTGATTGAGCGTCAATTACCACATTTTTTCAGACCCTTCAGGCCTGGTATGGATTTTAAGGGGAACCCCACGCCAAAATTAGAGAAAAAAAAGACGTAGGATAGTCTCCAAAATCCATGCCAGACCCATATGCAAGCTTGCAGCCCAGCAGGTCAGGATAGGAGGGACGAGTAAGCAGCCCCCGCCCTCATACCATGCCACATGCCCTCAACATGGCCCACCCCAAAGCACCTTGTCCCCATATTGATGGGGACAATAGCCTCTTCCCCACAACCCTGGGCTGTGGCTGTGGGGGTCTGCGGGCGAAGGGCTTAACGGAATCTGGAATCCCCTTTTAAAAAAAAAACCTGTCCCCTGATGTAGATCTATTTTTAATCACCACGCCACTGGCAAAACCGAAAAAAAACTCCACTCGCTACAAACCCTCCCGTGGTCTGGCTGCCTCGCCATGTCACATTTCTTAAATAGCTATGGAGCGGTGCCATCCGGTGACATCGTCCGGTGGTACTGCAACCTTGTGATGTCACTGACCCAGCATGCACCAGTCGGTGACAGCACAAGGGGGTTGCCATCATACAGTGGCGGCAGTGTCGTGATTGATGATGAATTTACGATGGAGGACATGTTTTTTTATTTTTTAATAAAGGAATTGTCAAAAACTTTTGTATTGTCTTTGTTCACTTTTACACTTTTTTTGGTGAATAGGTAGGGGTGCTATGTAAATGGAGCTTCCATATTCAGATGTTGTCTGCAGATCCCCACAACCACAGTCCAGGGTTCTGGGGAGAAGCTCCCCTGCCCCAAAGCACCCCCCATGTTGGGGGCATGTGGACTGGTATGGTTCGGAGGGAGCTCGCTCTTCCCCCCTTTCCTGACCTGCCAGGATGCATGCCCGGATAAGGGTTTGGTATAGATTTTGGTAGAATAAGCAATTTTCAACCATTGCCATAAAAATTAAGCTTAATCTCACTGTTCTACCTCTCATACCATTCAGTTAGCCCAATAGACAGCTGTGCTGACCAGTGGGGAGGACTAAAAGACAGGGGGGTTTTGAGCCGAGATCAACTTGAAACGTCAACATCAGCATATAATTCAGCTGCTATATCTTTTGATCTTCTGATTGGCTCACATAACATCTGTATAATAAACAGTGAGAATTATATAGCTTTGTGCAATTAGTGGGTGAATTAAGCTTTATCAAAAATAAAATGAACACTGACTCTTATGATACAGAGTACACACGATAATTTTTCAGCTTGTAAAAAATTATGTTTTTCAGGCTCTAGAAAAAACAAAGTTTTTTCCAACTTTATCATTAAAACGACGTTGCCTACACATGATCATTAATAAAAAATGCTCTAGCAAAGCACGGTGACATACAACACGTAAGACGGCACTATAAAGGGGAAGTTCCATTCGGATGACGCCACCCTTTGGGCTGCTTTAGCTGATTTCATGTTAGTAAAAGACGATTTGCGCTTTTCTGTCTGTTACAGCGTGATGAATGTGCTTACTCCAGTATGAACGGTAGTTTTACCAGAACGAGCGCTCCAGTCTCATAACTTGCTTCTGAGCATGCGCAGGTTGTTCACGTCGTTTAAGCCCACACACGATAATTTTTTACAACCCGAAAAACTACATCGAATTATTTTTTTTACGTTTTTCAGAACCCGAAAAATTATGTGAAGCCCACACACGATCATTTTAAATGACATTTTTAAAAAACGTTGTTTTTTACAAGCTGAAAAATGATCGTGTGTATGCGGCATCAAGATGATAATTTGTTGCAACTGCTCTATCCATATAGTTAAAATAAAGTATTTATAGCTGTAATGTATCACCCAACCCCAACAGCATACTTAAACAGCTGCAAGGCCTGGGGTGAAAGTTATTTTTTGAGTGAATTGAAAACATATATACATTATTTTTGCACATGTCACAGGAGGGACATAGTGTGAGGAAATGCATACAAAAGTTAAATGCCTTGTATAAAGTATATTTCATGTATTCAAAGAGTACATCTATACAGCTGTTATTTTCATTATAGTTGTGCTTCTGCAATTAGGATCTTCATTCAGAGCAAACTGATTCCTAGTTCAGCACTTCAGACCAGTAGCAGCACATTTAATATGATGCACACAGCACATATCAGTACAAACCATGGATATCAAGTATCAGTCATCATTGCTTCCTTATCCTCACTAAGGTATATAGCACTTGGAGCCTGGAGGTGAAAATAACTAATTCAGGAATGATACAAGATCTACCAAGTCGTCGCCCACAGCAGCTGCCATGCAGCCCACCCGTGTATATTGTCCTTTTTAAGACATCCCATTTACATAAATCTTCCCACATGAATCTTCCTTTTAAATTCCTTTATGCCTTCCAGCAAAGCCATCTCCTTCCTATTGCAACTCTTGCAATGTGTGTGAGTTATTTTCAAACTGTAACCATCTATAGAAAACTGATCTTTCATTCGTGTAAGGCCTCGAACACACGACCGGACATGTCCGCTGAAACTGGTCCACGGACCAGTTTCAGAGGACAGATCCGATCGTGTGTACAGGCTAGCGGACAGATATCCAGCGGACAAAAGTTTCTTAGCATGCTAAGAAACTTGTCCGCTGGAGAGCTGTCCATTGGACATGTCCGCTGGTTAGTACGTCTAACCAGCGGACCGAAATCCCGCGCATGCGTCGAATTGATTCGACGCATGCGTGAAAGCATTGAACTTGCGCAATAGAGAACGTCGGTGTCGTCTACGTCACCGCGTTCTTTGTCCACGAGGATTTCGGTTTGATGGTGTGTACAGCCATCAGACCGAAATCTCTGAGCGGACATGTCCGATGAAAACGTCCGCGGACCGTTTTCATCGGACATGTCCCCTCGTGTGTACGGGGCCTTAAATGTTATTGCTTTAACCTTCCTTTTGTGTTAGAGTATATTTCATTTAAGTCAAGTCACTTTAACACAAAAGGAAACGGGTATCTTGAATCTAGGTTGCTCCCCAAGAAAGCCCATTAGTAAATATTATGTGTATATTGTTATACAGTATATTATATTGTTACCCAGAAGCATGTAAGAAAGATAAATCTGAAGACATATTTTTTTGAGTAACCTGGAGAGCTCTAGAATTAGAGAGGTTCCAGGTAAATAGGGGTTAATAGTGGTCTGAAAATAGATCCACCTTTAACATAGTCCCTTTCAAATAATCATCATGTAAGGTTTTCAAAAAATATCTAGCAGACACAATCTAAAGTTTCAATAGCTCAGTGACTTTGTCTTGGAGCTTCAACTACCAAAACGGATGCCCACCTACCTGGCCTCAGTTACCTAGATACCGCTCATTGAGTCAGCCCAATAGTCTCTAAGTTATCTTTTGGTATACAGGAAAAATGGGCATCACTTGGATCAAGGTACAAGGAAGAAAAAAAGGTTCTTATCCTCCCTTTTCCTACTTCTGTCAGTTTATAAAGAGAATTGCAGATACTAAGAATGATCCATTTTACCTTTGAGGAGTCCAACCCTCTCGGTCCATCTTCTCCAAGGCCTACAAGCGCATGTATTTCACAGACACCACAGAGGTTCAGTCCTGTGAAAAAGACTGATATGCTACCAGAACCTGCTCCAGTCCCTGAAAAGACTGATTGGAACAAAGAAAATCGAAAACCCAAATTGGCAATGACCCATACATAACAAACCACACTGGCTTAGAAAATGTATTGGCTTCAGAAATTAATCCTTGCAAGAATGCAAAGAGCTTTTAAAGAAATTTGGGGTTTGCCTAAAGTGCTATGCTTTCACAGAATGGCATGCTTAAGACTCTAATGCCGTGTACACACGATCGTTTTTTTTCCAATGAAAAAAGTCAGATGGACTTTTTTCATCGGAAAAAACGATCGTGTGTGGGCCCCATTGGACTTTTTTCCATTGGTGTAAAAAAATAGAACATGTTTTAAATTTTTCTGGTGAAAAATAAAACAATAGGGAATTCCGATCGTCTGTGTGGAACTCCATCCTAGAAAAATCTACGCATGCTCAGAATCAAGTCGACGCATGCTTGGAAGCATTTTTCTCGGCTCGTTGTAGTGTTTTACGTCACCGCGTTTTGGATGGTCGGAATTTAGTCTGATAGTGTGTAGGCAAGACTGATCAAAGTCAGCTTCATCGGAATTCCAACAAAAAATTCCATCGGATTTGATCCCATTGGAAATCCGATCGTGTGTATCCGGCATAAGGCTACTATTAGGTGCATAGAATGCAAAAGTGATGATTACGTGCAAGCACTTCATCTATTTAGAGACAGTCCCAATCTGTCCACAGGTAATCCTCCCGTGGCAAAACATGGCAGGAGAGCCATTGGTCTTGTAGTAGCTCCCATAAATAGCAGTGTAGAAATACCATTTCACACTCTCATTGTGCAACCAGATTCCAACCAACAGAGAGACAATCCCTACTCCTGGAGCTGCCTCCCAGTAATTTCACTTGACAGGCATAGTTGACCACATACCAGCTCTTGACAGAAATGCCAATATTCTTCTGTTTCTCATTTGAGACATCCCAAGAGTTTACAAGGCTCACAAACAAATTAACAGACAACATGAAGCACTGTATGCCCAATGCCTGGACCTAGGCTGGGTCATCATAGGCAACGTCTGCCTGGGTAATGTCAGAAGGTCTTTCATAGTTTCTTCTTTCAAGACACATGTCCTTCCAAATGGTCGCATTACTTGTTTTGAACAGTACTCACATCACTACCATGTCAAAGAAAAACTTTGTCACACCACAGTGCTCAATGTAACAACTAAAGACAATAAGCTGGCAGCCACCATGGAGGACAAGGAGTTCCTAAAAACTATGAACAAGAAGTTCTCTCAGGACAATTCCAACACCTGGGTAGCACCATTACCATTTTGTGCCTTAAAAAATAAAGTACCAAGTAGTGCTCATCATGCAGAAGCACAATTTATTTCTTTACAATGCACCCTGAACAGAAAACCTGTGATGAAAAAACACTTTGTTGACTTTATGGAGAAGGCATTTGCGAGAGATCATGCTGGACCTCTAAAGGAGAGGAATGATGGTACCACCTATGCTTTGGTGTGTATCATCTTCACAAGCTACTGTATATCAGATCAGAATGGTCTTTGATTCAAGTGCTCAAAATTAAGTTAATTCCCTCAACAGTGGTATTCTCACCAGACCTAATATGAACAACAACTGTATAGGAGTTTTGCTGTTAGACAAGAACCAGTTGCTGTTATGCCCAATATTCAGCAAATGTTTCACTGTTTTATTGTTCGAGAAGACAACAGAAACTTTCTCAGGTTCCGATGGTATCATAACAACAATGTCAGCAATGAAATCATACACTACCGAATAAGGGTACATGTTTTCAGTAACATTCTCCTACTGTAGCAATTTATGGGTTGAGAAAGACAGCTCATGACAGTGAAAAAGAATTTGGATCTGATGCATGAAAATTCATGAAAAATTATTTCTACATAAACATGCTCAAACTTCTATCTACAAAAGAAGAATATGCAATTGATCTTCTCAAAAGAACTCAGGATATGCTTGCACTGCCAACCTCAGGCTTCAAAAAATTAACTCTAATAGTAGGCAAGGTAATAAAATCCTACCTACCTTATCAGCGGTATGTCGTCCACTCACCAGTTGTCACAGCATTCGTGAGCATGTACATTTTTTACTCTGAGTGCCTTCTTAATGTATACAATGTCTCATTGTGTTTCCTGTAATTTTTTCTATATTTTCTTCCATTTCTACACAGAATGTCAAATCTTGCATAATATCTACTCCTGAAGCCCCTGATGATGGTTTGATAAGAACCAGAAACGCGTCGGGCATTATCTACCATTTGGAGAGTGTTTTTTGATGTTACAGTTTATGTTGTGTATTGTACTGTGTTATGTTCTGTTTTTTCTTTTTGCCACTCGGCACACGCTTTATTTTGACTATTATTCCTTGGTGATTCCATATGGCTATGGAATATGTTTTTTATGTTTTTATGTACTTAGGTGCTGAAAGTGCGTTCTGAGCCAATGTCTATAGGTCTATTTTGTCCGAATAAACATATATCTTTTATACCTATACTGTGGTTTGGCCTTGAAAGTCCCATCCGGGGGGTATCTGTCTTTTTCTAAAATCCATTCCTTCTGATGACCATGCTGCAAGTGTAAAAGAATTCAAGCTAGGAACGGATCATCCCCTTACGCAACATAGCCTTGGATTGGTGACAAGCCCTTCACGAAACTAGGAGGTTGTCACATGAAAAGATATAATAAAATATTTACAAAAATGGGAGGGGTGTACTCACTCTTGTGAGATACTGTATGCGGTTATATTTTTGTGTTATAATATTGCACTGTTTAGTTGTGTTTGTCCTTTTGAGACGGTACTGCTGGTCAGGTTTTTCCAGGCTTGTTTGGTAAGTACCACTCTCTGCTGGGGCAAATACATAAAAAGGACAGCTAAAAGTTTGGTTCCAGGGCTGCATTCTGAGTGTAACGCACTCCTTAACCCTGCATTCTGGGGGTAACGCACTCTTGAACCCTGCATTCTGAGCGTGACACACTCCTGAACCCTGCGTTCTGAGCAAAACGCATACTTGAATCCTGCATTTATGCACAGCTAAACAAGATTCTGAGTGTTCCGGTTTTAATAAATCTCCCGTAGTGTGTCTAGTGTCAGTACTAGGATCCATTTAGGACCCAGCACAACTCACCTGACACAGCCTTTGCTTGGGAAACAGTGATTGGCCAGCTCACCTTTAAATCACCTGTATCATCATCCAATCAGTGCTCGTGATAGAGGTACCTTTGTTTGAATCAGCCTGACATTCTGCTCTGTGTATTTCGTGTATGACCCGGCTTGTTTGACCCTGTTTGTTCGCTTCTGATTCGGTACCGTTTAAACTCTGATCTACCTGTGTATGACCCAGCTTGCCTAGACTACGCTTTGCCTGATTCTACTGTAGTACATCCATCTGCAGCAGTGAACTACAAGCACCAGCGAACATCCATCTGCAGCGGTGAACTACAAGCACCAGCTAAATGTCCACCTTCATCTGCAGCGGTGAACTACAAGCACCAGCTGACCTGCTCATCTCAGACCTGCTCATGGTATGTGCTCTTGTTCTTGAACTGTTTACATAGTTAGCACACCTGAACTGTTATCTGCTCCTAGCCTGACATCTAGCTCCAGCAGAATACAGTATGCGTGGTAAATGGAGGCTAACCCGTGAATAAAAAGGGTGGGGCTAGCTATATAGAGCAGCCCCTAGCTACAGAGTGTGATAGGGACAAAATTATTAAAGGCAAACAATTATGCATAATTATTAAGGACATTGGTATTATTCAGTGACACAAATTTGCATTCAGCCATAATGTTAGCAGTGAGTGTAACAATGCACTAGTAATAGGAAATATATTGTCAATGGAGAGAAAAGGGACAGAGGGTCCCAGCACCAGCCAAGTGGTTAGGAAAAAGATGGGCAAAAGGAAGAGACAGAGTAGGGGTAGGGGGAAAACTGCACCAAGGGGTTGAAGAGATTTGAGGGGGGTGAAGGGGAAAAAGAAGTAAAGAAAATGTATAGAGGAAAAGAAAAACTATGGACTATCAGCCTATCTTTTCCTACCGTGAACAAATGAAACAGAGCACAGGGGAGGCAGAAACTTTTGTAGGGTGAGGCCCCGTACACACGACAGAGTTTCTCGGCAGAAGTTTAAGTGTATGCTCAAACTGAGATACACTTAAACCTATTTAAGATACGACGGCCTACGCCGTCGTATCTTAGGGTGCAATATTTACGCTGGCCGCTAGGTGGCGCTTCCGTTGAATTCAAGGTAGACTAGATACGCCGATTCACGAACGTACGTGCGCCCGTCGCAGTAAAGATACGCCATTTCTGTAAGAGTTACGCCGCGTAAAGATAAAGCTGCCCCTAGCAGGCCTAGTCAATGTTAAGTATGGCAATCATTCCTGCGTCGAAATTTGCAAAATTTACGTTGTTTGCGTAAGTCGTCCCTGAATTGGTCTAGACGTCATTTACATTCACGTCGAAACCAATACGTCCTTGTGGCGTACTTTGGAGCAATGCACACTGGGATATGTACACAGACGGCGCATGCTGGGATATGTATCACGCCGGGTCACCAATCATTTACATAAAACACGCCCCCCCATCCTCATTTGAATTAGACGCGCTTACGCCGGCCACATTTACGCTATGCCGCCGTAAGTTAGGAGGCAAAATTTTTGTCAATACAGTACTTGCCTATCTAACTTACGGCGGCGTAGTGTAAATACGATACGCTACGCCGCATTAAAGATGCGGCGCCCTACCTGAATCTAGCTAATAGACTGTACAGACTGTACAACCACTATGGGGTAAAAATGATTTAAATATTTATTATACAAAATTCTAAAAATTAGAGTAACAAAAAGACAAAAATGTATAAAATAAAAATTGTTGTCATACAGGTCATACAGAAGTGCATCTAATGCATGGATGGAGCCACGCAGAGGTGCGCTGATGATGTACACATAAACTTAAAACTATTACATATATAGATCCTACGCGTTACGGAGAGAAACACCTTCTTCGGGGAAAATTCAATATATGACTTATGTTGTAATCTAGGCTAAAAATACATTTTTTAAACAAACAGCATTCATTTGATCAACATTTGATCCATCAAATGGCAAGCGATGGATCCTATTAAGAGCAAGATCATTTTTGGTGGCAGTATACTTACATAAACAACCATGCATCAGAGTTCAAAGCAAGATAACACACCAGGACCAACAGGTCACATGAAGGAGGACTAGTGGTCCACAAGAGGGTTAAAGCAGAGCCCATTGGAGGGTGTGTGGAGAGTCAGCACAGGGGTCACCTGAGAGCAAACCAGGACTGCGTATAACTAGAGCAGGAGAAAAGGATATATGAAGAAAAAGGGGCCAAACATTGGACTAAAAGTATCAAAGCCTTGTATTTATATTAATAATCTCAAGGCTGAAGTAAAACCTCATGTGTAGTGTAGCTCTCCATACATGATTGCCCAGTATCCAGGATGTCAACACATTAGGAGAGTTGATGCATGGCATAATTTACCTCCTTCGGTTTGCCCCCCAAAGTACAAGTACTGCAGAAGGACTATATTAAGGTAAATTTTCTCCTTTAACATCACATTCTATGTATTTGATGTTTGCCAATGTATTGTATTTCTTTCTTCATTCCCTAATTACCATGATGGTAATATGCTGTGAATGTCTCCTTTATCCCCCTGCATGCTGTAAGCTTTTAATGCTCCTATTTTGGCCTACATGCATATTTGAATTCACTAACCTCTCCAGCATGCTTTTCTGGGCCCATACACACCTAGCCTAGTCACTTAACAGTGTATTTTGACAGCTCCATTGTAGTGCTTGACCCTAAACACCCCCTAAAATGTGTATAAAAGTTATTGTTGTCCTTAAATTCAGGCAGAGTGCCCGAGGCTTTTTTCGGGTTCCCAAACTCATTTAGAACCCTCACAAGCCATATTTTATCTGTAATTTTCTGTGAAATGCAATGCAATATGGCTACCTGGAGGTGTTCTGTACATGCCCCCCAGATATTTCATTTCGTGCTTCCTTTGATTGGCTTACCGGTTTTCACAGAAGTCTGCACTAAGAATCAAGTAATATTGCAGGAATCCCCTGCAACAAAAATGTAATTTTTGGTGAGATACTGTCATAAGGAAATCACATCTAAAAGGATGCAGGCCCAGCAGCTTTGCTCATTACAGCTTTGCAGGTTCAGCACAGCTGTTTGATAATTAAGAAACAACTCCCATTAGACTCACTTCGGCACATGGGCACAGACAAACACACAGGGATTTCTTCAGAATAACAAAGTTTGTCAAAATCCTTGTAATGTTTTTTTCTCAACAAAATTGGAGTTACTCTTTAAGAATATATAATGTTTACAAGTAACATACAAGGAATAAAGGCTACTGTGGAATATCAGTGAACATGTGGCTTCAAATATTATACAGTACATACTTGCAGTAAGTAATATGTTTTCTGTGAACAACTTCACAAAAAAATGTAAACTTATTTAATCAGATGTAAATCATAACTTTGATTTTCTAAAGCACTGTGTATCAAAAATAATTATATATATATTTTTTATTAAATATTTGTTTTCACCTCTTTCACACCATTTATTGCATCTCATGCTACTGACTTCCAGCTGCATTTTTGCAACCATTCCACCTACATGCATGTATTGTAGCAATAGCTGCATGGCATTTCACAGGGTGGAATTCCTGACTGACAACAGTGGACCACGCCTGTGTACAGTGTGTTGAAATGGTCATCTGTAGTCTCCCTGTGTAGCCCGTGTGACAGGGTGACAATGCAGCAGCACAATTAGGTATTATTTACCAGCCCCACCACCGGCTTTTTTAGTTAAAGGACCAAAAAAGGTTGCTTCTAAGTGCAAGTATTTTGGCCATGATTGCACTGTGCAGATCACAGAATATGTGTACACAGCCAAAAAGTGTCTCTGTACCATGTGACCGTTGTGACAAATCCCTGCGATCCCAAGCCTCCTAAAATACACATTTTATAGAGCAATTCTCAGGCCTAGAAAGCAGGGGGCAGTGATCTGATGTCACACACTGCATTTTCTGAGAGCAGAGTGGAGGGCAGGGACACACCCTCTCCACACAGTGAAACATGCACAGCCGAGGTTGTCAATCACAAGCTATGTGCTGGAGCTCCCCTCCCCTGTCCCACTCCAGCTCTTGGAGTCGAGAAACCTTTCTAGGAACTAGACAGCAAAGCAGGGTTGCCAACTTTCAGTAAATTTACAAACAGTTTATAAAATCCATAATTGTTGCGTCTGTCCATGAATGTCAGTTACGGACATGCAGCCTACATGTCCGTAATGGACATTCAAGGACAGATGCAAAATGTACGGATTTTACAAACTGTTTGTAAATTTACTGAAAGTTGGCAACCCTGCAGCAGAGTGAAATGACACTCAGTGCTTGGGACTGAGGCAAGTAGACACCTTAGAAGGATATGCTTTGTTAATTTCTCATGTTCAAGGTTTACAACCAATTTAATATAAAGCAGTACAACCCCTGTGCATGTGCCAGGTATATGGTGAAATTGCACAAACTGTGTGAAAAAAGCTAAGGTTACACATTTTATATCCGTGTTTACAAAGAGAGAGGTAGACTAGAGAGAGCTAGACTCAGAGATACCACCTCTATATGGACAATTATTAAAGTGTACCACTTTTTAGGCATCTTTTACTCAAACAAACTGTAAGGCCTCGTACACACCACCGGATCTATCCACTGGAATTGATCCGCGGATCAGTTCCAGCGGATAAATCCGGTCGTCTGTACGGCCTAGCGGATATTTATCCGCAGACATTTCTCGGCCCGATCGATTTCAAGCGGATATACATTTCTTAGCATGCTAAGAAATTTATCCGCTTGAATCGGGTCCAGCGGATTGATCCGGTGGTCTGTACAGACTCACCGGATCAATCCGTCCACTCCCCTCCCTCGCATGCGTCATAATGATTCGACGCATGCGTGGAGGTACTTACATTCCAGCGTCGTGCACGTCGCTGCGTCATCATCACGGCGATGGCGCGACACGTCACCGCGGATGAATTCCGCGCGGATTTTGATCCGATGGTAAGTACACGCCATCGGATCCAAATCCGAAGGAGGAATCTCCGCTGGAAACGGTCCGGCGGACCGTTTCCATCGTGTATACGGGGCCTAACTTGTAATATATTGCAAACAAATTCCAAATATTTTCTTCAAAGAGTTGCCACATAAAACGGAAAAAAAAGAGTGTCAGCAAGTTTGCATAGATGAAACAATGAATGGTATATTTATGTGTTTTCATCTATCTACCCAGATACCTCTGGGAATTCTGGAAAGTACTGGTCTGGTCCAAAAACATCCTTCATGTATACAATCTACAGTACATATATAAGGTATAGATTTAAATGAACAGATGATGAAACCCTACCTGATCTGGTTCTTATAGTACTCATTGTAGTATGAACACCAGGAAAGTCAGAAGTCCTTATCTGTATAATTGATCTGTGTTAGTTACCCAAAAGCATTGAAGCATTGAATCATAACTGAAATATTGTAGTGCTGGGTCCACATCACAGCTAGGCAACTAGCAACTGCATTGAGCAATGGTAGTCTCCATGGGATCACAGACATCATGCACACCCAAACATGCATAGAAATAAAATACACCTATATAAATCAAAATTATTTTATTTTCATATATATATATATATATATATATATATATATATATATATATATATATATATATATTATTATTAGATTTTTTTGGAAAGTAATTGGCCACAGCCTGATTCATTGGTTTAAATAAATCTATCAATACAACATAAATTTTATCTCATCAAAAACGTATACCAAATATAAACTCAATAACCAAATATTCAGCCCAGCCACTAAGACTCGAGCTGATCCATATTTGAAATTAAGGCGGGGGCGGAGTTACAACGTGGCGCCAGGGCCAGATTAAGAACATCATGGGCCTGGTGCTGAGGATTTTGGTGGGGCCTTTTAGGCTGCATTCACACCTCCGCGACAAGTAACGCCGCGTATTTTGCCGCGAATAGTGTAACTTTTTTTTTACAAATCCTTCCTATTGCTTTGTATGGCCGAACGCCAATGCCGCCTGAAAAAAAGGGTCCGGGACTTTTTTTCATGCCACAGGTGTACGGCGTCTATGAGATGTGAACCATCTCATAGACAGCAATGGGAATTCTCCCCTCCAGCGGCACGAGCGGCCGGCGTCGGGAGTTTTCTCGCGGAGGTGTGAATGGGGTGTAATAAATAATAAATAAATGCGTGGGAATGACATGAACGCAGCCCAGCCAAGGCAAGTGACCAAAGGCACAGAACCCAGAAGGAAGACCGGGTGAAGATGGAAGTGTCCAGGCCCCGCCTGATTCATCGCAGCACTGGAGGGCTCAGTCTGAAAATTGAAGTGTACACTAATGTGCTAATATGCTGTGCATACTTGTACATTGTGGAATAACCTACCCCAGGGCCTCTAAAAAGTAGTAATGTCAGGAAAGTTTACTACCGCTTTATTATCACAGGATCCCAGGAGCCTCTCATGGGGCCCACTACTGACCCGGTGGACGGTGGTCCTTGGGCAGTGCCTAAGTGCACAGTTGCCAACATTTAAAAAATATTTTCAGGGCCACTTTTTTATACAAATGCTATATTTAGAGTAGCTGAGATCCCCGATGTTGCTCTATACATCATAGTAATAATCACAAAATTAAATGAGTACTAATAATGGGGCTGAACAAATATGAGAACTGAGATTTCCTTTAGTTGAACTAACAAAAGTGTCTCCATTCTAGAGCTGGTAACATTGAGGGTATTCAGTATAATTTTAAAGAACTGTTTTTGTGGGTAAGCGACATAGGGGAGGAGTATGGACGGTATATACGTGGGAAGTATGTGCAGGTGAGGGAGAGGAATGTGGAGGGTCTAACAGTGGGCACTATGTACAGGAGAGGAGTACAAAGGGTACAGAAAAAAGCACTATGTACAGGAGAGGAGTGTGAAGGGTATGACAATGGGCAGTATGTACAGGAAGAGTGAGGGGGTATGACAGAGGGTAGTACAAACCAGAGAGAAGTGTAGAGGATATGATGGGGCAGTATGTACAGGAGAGGAGTGTGGAGGGTATGACAGTGGGCAGTATGTACAGGAGAGGAATGTAGACGGTATGATAGTGGGCTCTATGTATAGGAGAGGAGTGTGGAGGGTATGACAGTGAACGCTATGTATAGGAGAGGAGTGTGGAGGGTATGACAGTGGGCACTATGTATAGGAGAGGAGTGTGGAGGGTATGACAGTGAGCAGTATGTACAGGAGAGGAGTGTGGAGGGTGCGACAGTGGGCACTAAGTACAGGAGAGAAGTGTATGACAGCAGGCACTATGTACAGGAGAGGAGTGTGAAGGGTATGACAGTGGGCGCTATGTATAGGAGAGGAGTGTGGAGGGTATGACAGTGGGCACTATGTACAGGAGAGGAGTGTGTAGGGTATGACAGTGGGTACTATGTATAGGAGAGAAGTGTGGAGAGTATGACAGTGGGCACTATATACAGGAGTGGAAGGATATTTAGGGACTGAGTAGTGGTTAAGCGGGTCATACATGGATTGAAATTACGCCAATTATGCAGAGACCAGCCATAGTCAATCTATGTATGGGCTAGCTGGTTTTACACAAGTCAATCTATTAATCAACTTGAGTACAACCACCCTGTTTTTTTTTCTTAAAACAATCAGTGCTGCCAGCTAAAGTTAGCAACACTGATCATTGTACGCACTGGCAGAACACAATAACACTGCAGGAGTGATTCCCCCATCCACAGGTCAGCAGGTGAGAGGGTGTGTGGGGACAGGCTGGGGAGAGATACTAGTCAGTGGCTGGGTAGGCACTGGTAGTATCAGAGCCAGATACACACAGGTTACATACGCCACGATCGTTAGAGCGAGAACAATAATTCTAGTACTAGACCTCCTCTGTAACTCTAAACATGTAACCTAAAAAAATGTAAAGCATCGCTTAGGATACCAAAACAAATTGTGCTAACTTAACTAACTAACTGTTTTTCTAATGAATGAAACATTTTTTTTCCAAAAAAACATGTTTGAAAAATTGCTGCGCAAATACCGTGCTAGAGCTGCACAATTAATCGTTAAAAAAAATCGTGATCTCGATTCAACCCCCCAGCAGAGTTTGCTGATTCTTTCATATAACAAGTGGAGAGACTTTCAGCTGTCAAAAGAAAATATCTGGGCAGTCTGCCAAGTTTTTATCAGGAAACATTGTAACTAACACTTCCTTCTTAGATCAAAGGGATACACTTCTGTGTGTAAAGAACAAATCTGGGCAGTCTGCGAAGTTTGTAAACAAAATGAAACATTGTAACTAACTAACATTGTAACTAAATTTAACCACTTAAAGTCCAACACTTGTTTCTTAAGTTAGAAAGCAATATTATTTGCGAGAAAATTACTTGGAACTGCCAAACATTATATATATTTTAGCAGAGACTCTAGGGAATACAATGGCTATTGCTGCAATATGTTATGTCACACTGCATTTTCCCACTTCAATGAATAATAAAAACCATAAAAACAAAACAGTGAAGTTAGCCCATTTTTTTTTTTTTTTTTTTATGTGAAAGATGATGTTACGCCGCAACAATCATGAGAGAATCGTGATCTATCTTCTAAGCAAAAAAATTGCAATTCTCATTTTAGCCAGAATCGTGCAGCTCTGTACCCTGCAACATAAAAAGTGCAAAGACCACCATAGAGTAATTTTCTAGCAAAAAACAAATGATGATTTTTACATGTAGTAGAGAAGTGTCAGAATTGGCCTGGGTGGCAAGGGGTTTAATTACCATGAGTAATATACAAATAATTATTATAAGCACTGTGATCCTATCAGTCTCCTGTAGTGTGTCAGCTTGTATTTATATTGGCCGCTCTGAATGTAGCTTCTGACAGGCTGTGCAAGCAGGCCCGTATCTCCGGAACCATAAATGATAGCCGTCCCATATTTTAACCAGTTGTGGGGTAGCTCTTCCCATGCCTACCCCCAAATGTAGGGTTTCTGTGACCTCTGGTCATCAAGCTACAACCCCCCAAATTCGATCTTAGAAAAAAAAAAATCTTAAAAAAAAAAAAAAAAAAAAAATGTATTTTTTTTTTTTTTTTGGGCAAATGGGCCTATCTTGAGAAAGGGGCCTGGAGCTGCAGCTCCATCAGCCCCATTGTTAATCCGGCCCTGCGTGGCGCCCAGCAGCACGCTGCTATAAACTCCAGGCGTTCCGCTCCCCGAGCATCCATGGCAGTGAAGTGTAGGTTAGCGGTATAAATCCACCTATGTCCCTACCTGCTGCCCGTTGTAGCTGCTGCTGCTCACCGCTGTTTGTTGCTGCTTGTGCTGTCCGTGCTGCCCAGTCCTGCTGCAGTAACGCTACGTCCATAGCTTGCCCATAGCTAGCCTGTGTGCGTGGGTCTGGGTGCAGCTCCTTCGGATCCTCCCGTCCCTCCGTGCTGCATGGCTCTTGGAGTTGGACCCGCCGGCTTTCCCCAGTCTGCTTTCCCTGTCCTGTTCTGTCGCGGCCACGAGGTGTCGCTGGTGTTACAGGCGACGCTGGGTCAGCTGCTTGAAAGAGATGTGGTAGTGAGGAGTTCCAGCGGTTGGAAGTTGGAAGTGGAACGAGTGTCACAGCATATCGTCCGCAGCTGTCGGTCCTCAACTAGGAGCAGTGAGCCAGGTCCCACAGATGTAAAGCTGCAAGTAAGCCGCAAATAAGCCTATGCAGCGCCACGTATAATAAGTTGGAGTACAGGAGTATAAGAAGCTGAGGAGCTGGGAGGTGAGCAGAGTAAACGTTTTGTGATTGGTGGTCGGCGGAGCAGTGAACCCCGGGTAAGCCTAATAAGCACTGCAGCCTCATACAGCTCTGCACAGATATCTATCTCCTTATTTTCTATTGTTCTTGGTAAAGATGAAGTAAAGATGAAGAAGGATACAAGAGCTAAATGGGACCACGCAACTGATTGAATAGAGCTGATTAAAGACTACACATAGCTTCATATATCTCCATATATCCCTATTATATAGCTCTACTTTTTCTCCTTACGGATTAGTATAATTGAAAGCGGAGTTCCAACCACAATAAGCATTTTTTAAATGTATGTCCTTTCATCCTGCGTTTTTATAATATAAATCTGGTCACTTACTATTTTACAATCCGCCGCCGATCCGCATAGATATTCAAAAAAGTTTATAAAACTATATCTACACTGTTGTCATTTTGCTTGTGGGCAATGTGAAGCCTACAGGCACTTACTTCCTGGAAGTCTTGGATGGGGAGTGATAATTGGACAGCGCACTGCATCCTGGGAAATGATGACACACATTTCCCAGGAGCATTAGAGGGAGATGATGTCAGAATCCTAGGTGGATTCAAAGGCAGATTTCGTGGGACCGCATAGCAACAGGCATTTCCAGATGAGTAAAAAAAAAGAAAAGAAGAGTGGGAAAAAAAAAAGGAAAGAAACCAGTGGCCTCCATTTTTTTTTTCTTTTTGAGACCCAGGAGGAAGAGGTTAATAATAACCCTGGAATTATAAACTAAAAAAATATACGGAAGGTCTCTTTTCTATTGCATTGCTGCTGCTGCTATAAGATATTAAGAAATCCTGGCTCTGAATTGGTCCCTTCCTGGATAAGCTTATAGCGAGCCCCCCCTTCCTTTTTTTGGGGGGGATTTGGAAAATGGACTCAAACTACTTGAACTGACCTGCCCAATAACTTAAAGGGACGGAGAGAACCTGTGTGCTACCCCCCCTTTCCCCCCTCCTTTTTTTTGGGGTAATTTAAAAATCTTTAAAAAATGAATTTAGAAGTGTTGGTACATAATGCTTGAACGATCGAGCTGATTGATTGACTGCACCTGTTGCACTTATTTAAGATTTAAAATGTATTCAATGTACTTATATATAGATGTTTGATTAGATAGCTTAATATAAGGGTCACGTCTGTTGGAGCACAAAAAAAGTATTTATTTTCATTTGTTTTTACAAAAAAAAAAAGAGAACGTTTTTTTTTTTTTCTCACCCTGTCTTATACGCACTCCTGTCTAAATTTTTTCAAGTGCAGGTCGGGGAGGTCCTTCCCCCCCCCTTTTTTTTGGAGCTATTAACAGGTTAAATATAACTTGGGGATACTGTCAATTTAAATAGAAAGTAAGGCAAGTTAGGGGGTGATAAACACACAGTAAAAACTCTCAGAGAGGTAGGAAAATGAGGAGAAGAGGTGCTAAGGCCAACCAAGCAGATAGTGGAAGCTGCAAATCCATAAAGACATACATGGTGCATGATAAAATAGACAAAACAGATAAAGTAGATCAAAGTTCAGAACCAGTGGTAGAAAATATAGAAGGAATAAACCACTTGGTAGAAGAATTGGGAGAAACTATGGATTTAGCAGAAGGGGGCAAACAACAAGATCAACATAAAAAAAATGGAGAAAGAAATAGATAAGCTTCAGGCACTCCCCACAAAGCAAGATATGGTAGAGATGATGGCCCAGTTAGAAGGCATGATTAAAAGAGAGTTGGGTGCCACCAGAATGGACATACAAAATGTGTTACAAAGGGTAGAAGAATCGGAAGCCCACTTGGAAGATCATAAAAATGCGATCCTGGAGAAATATCCGGTATAAGTTAGAAGATCAAGAGAACCGTAACAGACGCAATAACCTGAGGATACGCGGACTTCCGGAGTCAGTTGGGAATAGTAACTTAGAAACAACAATATGTGAAATGTTTAATAAAAGTTTGAAGAGTGAAGTAATAACCCCCTTGTCATTTGAAAGAGTGCATAGAGTACAAAGAATAACAACATCATCAACAGAAACAGCAAGAGATGTAATAGCAAGGTTTTAAAACTTTAAAATTAAACAACAAGTTACACAGGGACTGAGGAGCTCCACATTGATTGAATATATGGGAGCTGAGATCCTGGTGTTTACAGATTTAGCAAGAGACTCTGGCTCGCAGGAGGGCGTTGAAGCCCCTGTTAAAACAACTACAGGATGGGGTTTCCCAGCCTGCCTGACAGCAAAAAAACAAGGAGTCTCGGCCACCCTGCGATTTCCAGAGGATCTGAAGGGTTTTTGTAATAAATTAGATGTGCCAATACCACAAATAGAAAACTGGGAGAAAAAGCCATCAGAATGGAAGAAATTAAAAGAACAGCCGTGGAAAAAAGTTTAGAACAAAAAGTTAGAACGATGAACAGTAAATTAAAGCGGGAGTTCACCCGAAAAACTATTTTTAACATTAGATCGAGGCTCATTTTGTCAAGGGGAATCGGGTGATTTTTTTAAAATCGAAGCAGTACTTACCGTTTTAGAGATAGATCTTCTCCGCCGCTTCCGGGTATGGTCTTCAGGACTGGGCGTTCCTATTTTATTGACAGGCTTCCGACAGGCTTCCGACGGTCGCTCCGGCGTGTGACTGGCCACAGCCGCGATTACGTCACTCCCGCGCATGCGCGTGGGTGCCGCCACTAATGGCATGATCACCGTTAGTAACGGCACAATCAGTGCACCTGAAAGCCATTGTCTACGGTGCATGCGCTGTAGACATCGGTGCCTTTCTTTTGCAAATATCTCCTAAACCGTGTAGGTTTAGGAGATATTTGTTGCACCTACAGGTAAGCCGTTGTTATGTATCACGTACCTGGTAACCAGAGCCCGGTGGTAGGAGTAGGCCTCTCTTACAACTCCGGCTTGTGAGCTGCTGGATATGGAACAGCAGACTCAGAAGCCTGGCGGGGTAGGAGTGCCAGCTGGCTGGATAGGTGAGTAGATGCAGACCACTGCTGGAAGTGTAGACTGGAGCTGAAACCGGAAGTAGGGTCCGTGACACTGACAGAAGATTCACAGCAACAACTGAGAAGGCAAGCTGGTTAATAGACAGCAGACGGAAGCAGGGTCAAAACAAGCCGGATCACAATAGAGAGTTCAGGTATTCAGATGGGATAAGCAGGAGAGTAGTCGTTGTGCAGGCAGGTAGGTCAGGCAACAGTGGATCAATCATAGGTAGGTCGATAGCAGCCGAGGTCAGGATCGGAGAGGTGCGGAAGGTCAAACAAGCCGGGTCAAATAGGTGATAGCAGATAATCAGGTTTCTTCAGGGTAACAGCGTTCAGAGACTGTAGATCAGACAGCAATGTGCTGGAGCTGTCAGTGTCCATTTAAAGCCGTTTTGGCGCCAAGGAGTCAGCGCGCACGCGCGCGCCCCGCTGCGCGCGCTCCCGCCGTGCACGCGCGCGCCGTTAACGCACGCGCGCGCACCACAGGCACACGACGGTGCGCGATTGCGCGCCGCTGATTTAACCCTCTGGAAGGATTCCGGAATTGAGAGGTGAGTCCCTGACATTGCCCCCCCCCCAAGGGATAGCCTCCGGATGCCTAGTCGGGCCACCTTGTCAGGATGATCAAGAAAAAATGAACGTACCAATCTTCTGGCATGGATGTTGCTTTCAGGTTCCCAGGAGTTTTCTTCTGGTCCGTAGCCTTTCCATTTGATCAAAAATTGGTTCTGTCCTTGTCGCCTTCTACAATCCAGGATGGCTTCTACTACAAATTCCTCGCATCCGTCAACATGAACTGGTTCAGGAGGCCTTGTACCCCTATTAGGGAAGGGATCAGGAGCTGCAGGTTTCAATAAAGAGACATGGAATACAGGGTGCACTTTAACCACTTCCAGACCTTAGGTGTTTTTCAGATTCGGTGTTTGCAAGACTAAAACATTTTTTTCTGCTAGAAAATTACTTAAAACCCCCAAACATTATATATTTTTTTTTTCTAACACCCTAGAGAATAAAATAGTGGTCATTCCAATACTTTTTGTCACACCGTATTTGCGCAGCGGTCTTACAAGCGCACTTTTTTTGGAAAAAATTCACTTTTTTGAATTAAAAAATAAGACAACAATAAATTTGGCCCAATTGTTTTATATATTTTGAAAGATAATGTTACGCCGAGTAAAATGATGCCCAACATGTCACGCTTAAAAATTGCGCCCGCTCGTGGCATGGCGTCAAACTTTTACCCTTAAAAATCTTGATAGGCGACGTTTAAAAAATTCTACAGGTTGCATTTTTTGAGTTACAGAGTAGGCCTAAGGCTAAAATTATTGCTCTCGCTCTAACGATCGCGGCGATACCTCACTTGTGTGGTTTGAATACCGTTTTCATATGTCGGCGCTACTCGCGTATGCGTTCGCTTCTACGCGCGAGCTCGTCGGGACGGGGCGCTTTAAAAAAATTTTTTTTTGCTTTTCGCATTTATTTTTATTTATTTTAGAATTTTTAACACTGAAAAAAAAAAAAAAAAAAAAATTATCACTTTTATTCCTATTACAAGGAATGTAAACATCCCTTGTAATAGAAAAAAGCATGACAGGTCCTCTTAAATATGAGATCTGGGGTCAAAAAGACCTCAGATCTCATATTTGGGCTTAAATGCAAAAAATAGAAAAAAAATAAAAAATGTCATTTTTTCAAATGACCAAAAAAAAAATTTGTCTCTTTAAGAGGCTGGGCGGGACTGACGTTTTGACGTCACTTCCGCCCAGCCGAGCTATGGGGACGGGCGAAGGAGATTTTTCCTTCAGTCCCGTCCCCGCTCACCAGCCGACAGCATCCGATCGCCTCCGCCGCTACCGACGGCTCCGGTAAGCGGCGGAGGGCACGGGAGAGCGGCGGGAGGGGGGGGGGGCCCTCTCCCGCCACCGATAACGGCGATCTCGCGGTGAATCCGCCGCGGAGACCGCCATTATCGGATTCCAGACCGCGCACCCTAAAGATGGATACCTCGGTTGTGACAGCAGCTGCTGCCGTTACCGAGATATCCGTCTTTAAAAATAGGACGTACATCGTCGTGCGCAGGTCTGGAAGTGGTTAAGGCCCCGTACACACGACAGAGGAACTCGACGTGCTTGGCACGTCGAGTTCCTCGTCAAGTTTTGGGATGAAGCCGCCGAGGAGCTCGGCGGGCCGCCTTCTCCCTTAGAACAACGCGGACAACGAGAAAATAGAGAACATGTTCTCTATTTTCTCGTCGAGTTCCTCGGCGGCTCCATCGAGCCAAAACTGTACAGACGACAGAGTTTCTCGGCAGAATCCGGGTTTTGACCGAGTTTCTCGGTGAATTCTGCCGAGAAACTCTGTCGTGTGTACGAGGCCTCAGAGAATCAGGTAAAGAAAGTTCATATGAAACCGTGTTGATTCTCCTTTTGACCGGAAAGGGTCCCATAAATTTGGGTCCCAATTTTTTAGAAGGACAAGCTAACCTGAGGTTACTGGTAGAAAGCCATACCTGGTCCCCTGTTTTCAGATCCAGCTCTCCTTTCCTTTTCTTGTCAAAGAACCTCTTGCTGTCAGCCTGGGCCTTGGTTATAGCTTCCTGTAGTAATTTGGTGTTCTGTTTGAGGAATTCCACTGTATTCTGTACTGCCGGTACTGAAGATTCTGAAAGAAAATCTGGTAGAAAAGTTAGGTTGAAACCATAATTGGCAAAAAAGGGAGATTGCCCCGTGGCAGAATGACTGGCGTTGTTGTACGCAAATTCCGCTAGGGGTAGCAGAGAGACCCAATCATTCTGAGAAAACGTAGTGAAGCACCTGATGTATTGTTCCAGAGTCTGATTGGTTCGTTCAGTTTGCCCATTGGTCTGGGGGTGATATGCTGAAGAAAGAGCGAGTTCAATTTGTAATATTTCACAGAGGGCCTTCCAAAACCGAGAGGTAAATTGAACTCCCCTGTCTGATACTATGTTGGAGGGTACCCCATGCAACCTAACGACTTCTTTAATAAAGACACGAGCAGTCTCAACGGCAGAAGGTGTGTTCTTTAGAGGGAGAAAATGGGCCATTTTGGTCAAACGGTCCACGATCACGAAAATTGCAGTACAGTCTTCGGAGCAAGGAAGCTCTACGATGAAATCCATGGCCACCATTTTCCATGGTCTGTCGGGTACTGGTAAGGGTTTCAATAAACCCCAGGCTTGGTTTCGAGGTGTCTTGTTCCGATTACAAATAGGGCATGTGCTGATGTACGATTTGCAGAAATTCTCTAATCCAGGCCACCAAAAGGTGCGACGCACCAGCTCTAGTGTCTTACGAACCCCAAAATGTCCTGCCATTGGATGGTCGTGGAGGTGTTTTAGAACCTCTACTCGGATGTCTTCCGGGACAAAAATCTGGCTTCCTCTCCAGAACAGTCCATCTCGGGATTCTAAAGAAATGTTGGGAGGTTTGGAAGAGTCTGAAGATGCTCTCCGGAGCAGGGAAAGTAGGTCAGTGTGCAGTAGCAAGAAACTGTTCTCTGGTAGGATGGTGTCAGGAGTAGAGGTATCTTTTGGGTTGTCATGCATTCTGGACAGAGCATCTGGCTTGATATTCTTAGAGCCTGGGCGATAAGTGATGTGGAAGCAAAAACGGGAGAAGAAGAGTGCCCACCGAGCCTGTCGGGGCTTCAATCGCTTGGCTGATCTTAAATATTCCAAGTTTTTATGGTCCGTATAAATTAGCACAGGGTGTGAAGCTCCTTCCAATAAATATCTCCACTCTTCCAAAGCGGCCTTTATGGCCAATAACTCACGATCACCTACGTCATAGTTTTTCTCCGCAGGGGAGAGTTTTCGGGAGAAGAAACCTACGGGATGTATTAGGTCTTTGTCTCCCATGCGTTGGGAGAGAACGGCCCCCACTGCGACTTCGGAGGCGTCTACCTCAAGGAGGAAGGGTAGAGCCGGGTTTGGGTGGCTGAGAATTGGGGCGGTCGTGAAGAATTTTTTTAGCGTGTCGAAGGCTTTTTGTGCCTCAGGATTCCAACGGAAACAGAAGTTTTGTTTTGTAAGCTGTGTAATGGGAGCAACAATGGTAAAAAATCCTTTAATAAAACGTCTATAGAAATTCGCAAAGCCTATAAAACGTTGGACCCCCTTCTTGTCCAGGGGCACCGGCCAGTCCAGGATAGCAGACACTTTCTTGGGGTCCATCTCAATTCCCGTCGGGGAGATCACTAGGCCCAAAAATTGGATGGTATGCAACTGGAATTCACATTTTTCTGCTTTCGCATATAGACCGTGTAGACGAAGACGATTCAAAACCTTCCGGACATGCTCTCGATGTTGATTTAATGAGCCCGAGAAGACCAGGATATCATCCAGGTAGACGATGACAAAAATATCTAAAAAGTCTCTGAACACGTCATTGACGAAATGCTGAAAGGTGGCAGGAGCATTGCATAACCCGAATGGCATGACTAAATACTCGTAGTGACCATACCGAGTACGGAAAGCAGTCTTCCATTCGTCACCGTCCCTGATGCGAATTAGGTTGTAGGCCCCCCTCAGGTCCAGTTTAGTGAAGATAGTAGCGAACCTTAATTTTTGAAACAGTTCGGGTATCAGTGGCAATGGATAACGGTTTTTAACCGTGATGTTATTGAGCTCTCGATAGTCGATGCACGGGCGAAGGGTCTGATCCTTTTTAGCGACAAAAAATATACCAGCACCTGCTGGGGAGGTGGATGGACGAATGAACCCCTTATTTAGGTTCTCGTCGATGTAGATTTTTAGAGCATCTTGTTCCTTCTCGGATAGGGGGAAGATGCGCCCAAAAGGGATCTCGGCCCCAGGAAGTAGTTCTACCGGGCAATCATAAGGGCGATGAGGAGGTAGGGAGTCGGCCCCCTTTTTACTGAAGACATCGAGGAACTCATGATAGGGCTCCGGAACAGACTGAAATAAACTGGGGTCGGTGTTCAGACATAACAGAGTTGGAGAGAAACTGGAAGATCCAGGAAGGCAGTGTTCCAGGCAGTATTGGGAAGGAAATTGTAAAGTTCCAGAGACCCAGTCAATCTGGGGGTTGTGGACCCGGAGCCAGGGGATGCCAAGGATCACTGGAAACAAGGGTGAAGAGATTACATCCAGAATTAATAATTCCCTATGATTAGCGGAAGTAGAAGCAGGTAGAGGAAGGGTTTCTTGGGTCACTTGACCCGATTTAATGTGGGATCCGTCGGCCAGAAAAACTGAAAGCCTGAAGTCTTTCTTTCGAAGAGGAATGTGGTGCAGACTGGCAAAGGTGGCATCAATAAAACAACTGCAGGCGCCGGAGTCAATGATTGCGTTGACCGGAATCGTTCTTCCTGGGAGCTGTAAATACAGAGAAAGAGCAAGGTGTGGTGTATTGGTTGAGAGAGTGGAGACGTTGACAGGAACAGAAAAACGACACTTACGCATCTTGATGGGGCAGTTGGCGACATAATGACCGGGCTCACCACAGTAGAGGCACAAATTTAGCTGCCGACGACGTGTTCGTTCTTCTGGAGGCAGAGTGGGTCGCATGACCCCAAGTTGCATAGGCTCTGAGGTATCAGGAGGAGAGCTGGCCGCACTAGAATGGACGGGTGGTTGGTAGCGAGAGGCAGGCAGGGGTGCTTTAGTAGTGACCCATACAGGGCGACTTAGATGAGAAGATCGCTCTGCTCGTCGCTCTCGTAGGCGTCGGTCAATCTGTATGGATTTATCAATTAAGTCCTCCAAGGTATCAGGAACCCCAATACGGGCCAACTCATCCTTTAAATTTTCTGAAAGTCCCAAACGGAATTGGTGACGCAGAGCTGCGCTGTTCCACTGGGTGTCCGCACTCCAGCGGCGAAAGTCCGTAACATACTCCTCAACGGCTCGGCGGCCTTGTTGAAGCGCAAGCAGGGCGGCCTCAGCAGTAGCAGTTTGCCGAGGATCGTCATAGAGTTGTGCCATGGCCTGAAAGAAAGCAAGTAGAGTCTCAGTGTTGGTGCCATTTTCCTCCAACAGTCGGTGCGCCCAGGTTAGAGGCTCTCCTTGAAGAAGCGACACCACAAATCCCACCTTTGTGGCTTCTAAAGAGAAAGTCCTAGGTTGGAGAGCAAAATATAATTGGCAGGTGTTGCGGAAATTCTGGAATTTGGAGCGATCCCCGGTGAATCGCTCTGGCATCGGAACCCTGGGTTCGGGTGGTAGCATCACTACAGTTGGAGCAGCGGCTGATGAAGACGATCTGGCGGAAGATTCAGGAGTTGCGTCTCCGGACAGATTCTGTACTCGGCCTTCCAGTCGCATGTAGCCGTCCTGTAGATTTTTAACAGCTTGGGTGAGAGATGCGAGGTGTTTACAAATCTCCTCCATTGCTGGGGCCACTCCTGAGGGCTCTGACATGGCTGTCTGATACTGTTATGTATCACGTACCTGGCAACCAGAGCCCGGTGGTAGGAGTAGGCCTCTCTTACAACTCCGGCTTGTGAGCTGCTGGATATGGAACAGCAGACTCAGAAGCCTGGCGGGGTAGGAGTGCCGGCTGGCTGGATAGGTGAGTAGATGCAGACCACTGCTGGAAGTGTAGACTGGAGCTGAAACCGGAAGTAGGGTCCGTGACACTGACAGAAGATTCACAGCAACAACTGAGAAGGCAAGCTGGTTAATAGACAGCAGACGGAAGCAGGGTCAAAACAAGCCGGATCACAATAGAGAGTTCAGGTATTCAGATGGGATAAGCAGGAGAGTAGTCGTTGTGCAGGCAGGTAGGTCAGGCAACAGTGGATCAATCAGAGGTAGGTCGATAGCAGCCGAGGTCAGGATCGGAGAGGTGCGGAAGGTCAAACAAGCCGGGTCAAATAGGTGATAGCAGATAATCAGGTTTCTTCAGGGTAACAGCGTTCAGAGACTGTAGATCAGACAGCAATGTGCTGGAGCTGTCAGTGTCCATTTAAAGCCGTTTTGGCGCCAAGGAGTCAGCGCGCACGCGCGCGCCCCGCTGCGCACGCTCCCGCCGTGCACGCGCGCGCCGTTAACGCACGCGCGCGCACCACAGGCACACGACGGTGCGCGATTGCGCGCCGCTGATTTAACCCTCTGGAAGGATTCCGGAATTGAGAGGTGAGTCCCTGACAGCCGTAATCTAGGCTTACCTATAGGTTAAAGTGGTCTGTAAGGGTTTACAACCACTTTAACCCTCTTGGGCATGGAGTTCACCAGAGCTTCACAGGTTGCCACCGGAGTCCTCTTCCACTCCTCCATGACGACATGACGGAGCTGGTGGATGTTAGAGACCTCGAGTTCCTCCACCTTACATTTGAGGATGCCCCACAGATGCTCAACAGGGCTTAGGTCTGGAGGCATCCTTGGCCAGTCCATTAATTTTACCCTCCACTTCTTTATAAAAACAGTGGTTGTCTTGGAGGTGTGTTTGGAGTCGCAATCATGTTGGAATACTGCCCTGCGACCCAGTATCTGAAGTATGTCACAGTATATGTTGTAATCTTTAACATATACTGCAAACATAGTTAAAAATAACTATAGTTTCTCTTTGGGAGCTGGAATTTGAAAAAGAGGGAGAGGCATAAAGAATGGGGAAATAAAGGGGGTAGCCGCTTAGGCCCCCCTTCCGACGGTCGCATACATCGCCTCACGATTTTCCGAAAGTAGCCGAACGTCGGTGCGCAGGCACCATATAGAGCCGCACCGACGTTCGGCTTCTTTCGGCTACTCGTGACGCGATGTATGCGACCGTCTGAATCCCTCCCCTATATGAACTCAATAGGGGAGGGATTTAAGATACGATGAGAAGCCTTAGGTGCCTATATATCTCTCTTAGCAAGAGAGGGAAAAGGTCCCACAGTGTGCTCTAGCTTTAGGCTGATATCCTTAATCAACGAGGATATAAAAATTTATGCGAGGATACTGGCCGAGAGACTAAAGCTCCTTATGCCAGAACTCATAGGAGAAGATCAAGCAGGCTTTGTCCCCGGAAGAGAAACGAGAGACAACATCTTAAAAACAGTCCTCCTGATACATGAAGCAAAGAAAAGTAAAAGACCAGCCCTGTTCCTGTCTATTGATGCCGAGAAGGCCTTCGACAGGCTGGACTGGCATTTTATGCTGCAGACATTACATAAATTTGGTATAGGATCCCGTATGATTAAATGGATAGAGGTTTTATACTCTATCCCTACGGCCCAAATTATGGTCAACGGGACCCTCTCAGAAAGTTTTAGGCTTTTCAATGGAACTCGTCAGGGCTACCCACTTTCCCCTTTGCTCTTTGTATTATCATTGGAACCTTTTTTTAACATCTATAAGAGCAAACCAGGAGATTACAGGCATAGAAGCGGGGGGTCAAGAATACAAAATATCTGCCTTCGCGGATGACATTATGGTATATATAACAAACCCTACGCAAAGCCTCCCCAAAATGATGGAAGAACTGGGAAAATATGGTCAGGTCTCAAATTTAAAGGTAAATATGGAAAAAAATGAAATTTTTTATATTTCGGTTCCAACAAGTGAGAGTAGAGACCTCCAAAATTATATCCTTTCGGATGGAAACAAAAAGGTCTAAAATACTTGGGAGTATTCTTGTCAAGATTAACTATAGACTTATATCAAGATAACTACATGTTATTGCTGAATAAAATTAAATGAATTGAAAAGATATCCCGCTAATAGACTATCATGGTACGGCAGGATAGGTGTGGTCAAAATGATGATTCTCCCAAAGGCTCTATACATATTTCAAAGCTTGCCGATAAATATCCCCAGAGCTTTTTTTAAAACTCTGAGATTGGTAATACAGAAATTTGTGTGGAACAATAAAAGCAATCGCATCGCCTTCCAGACACTAACTAGATCAAAAGAGAAGGGAGGAGTATTCCTCCCAGACCTGGAAAAATATCAGGAGGCAGCAATAGTACGGAGGGTCATGGACTGGACTGTAGTCCCCCAGCAGAAAAAATGGGTAGAACTGGAGGCAAAAATGTGTAATTCCGAGTTAGGGCAGATCATTTGGATTCCAAAACAGTTTAGAGGTCCCTTGGAAGAAGCGGCACTGATTACGTTAGAAGCTTTAAGAATGTGGGATAAATTAATTAAAAATATACAAGGAAAATATAATAGCCCACTAATGCCCCTAACAGGAAATAATTATTTCCCTCCAGGGAAAGATAATAAATTATATTTAAAATGGACCACAGCTCCCTATCTGAGACTAAGAGATGTCATGAGGGGGGAATGTCCTATTTTCATTAAACAAATTGCGGGAAAGATATGGGTCCACCCCTTGGGAAGCCTGGAGATATAATCAGCTGCAACATTTTGTAGACACCCTTCCAAAACCTCTTCGGGGGGCTGGTAGGTTGAATGCATGGGAAAAACTAGTTGATCAAATGGGGATAGATAAGCATGGAATTTCTACCATCTATAAGTTGCTAATAAAACATTTAGAGCGAGGTGCCGTATGTCCAACGGAGAGCTGGGAATTAGAACTAAACCAACCACTGCCAGACAGTATGAGATGTAGAATTTTGGACTATGTCCACTCTACTTCTGTAGATTCACAGATAAAAGAAATACATTTTAAATGACTAATTAAATGGTATTATTTACCAGCGAAACTAAATAAGATAAATTCCCAGGAAACACCTCTATGCTGGAGGGAATGTGGGGAGGTGGGAACACATGCCCACATTTGGTGGCAGTGCCCGAAGATTCAGTTATATTGGATCCAAATACTAAAGCTAGTTAAAGAGATCAGTGGAATTGAAATTAGCCTGGACCCATGGCAATGCTTGTTCCATGCTACGACTATCCCCAGGAAAAAATATAAAATGACAATTATTCCAATATTATTAAATGCAGCTAAGACATTGATTCCTAAAAGATGGAAAGATAAGCTAGCCCCTGCGATACGAGAGTGGTTAAGGGAGGTGGAAAGGATAAGAAGTATGGAGGAGGTAACGTCTCAATATAAGGAACCAAATAGTCATGATATTGGAACTTGGGGGGGCTGGGCAAAGTTTAGACAGTCTACGGTTTATATAGGCTACATGAGCAGTGAAGATAATATTTAGGTAACATTGGCCTGTTTGGCCTGAGGTATGACAAGGGGCTCCTCCCCCCCCCCCCCGGGAGGAAGTCTGATGTGTTTTTTTTTTTTTTCTTCTTCTCTTTTTTTTTTTTTCCCCTCTCTCTCTTTCCCTCTCTCCCTGTTATATGGGAGGGAGAGGGGAAGGGAGGGAGAAATTTGCCAAGTCACTAAAATTAAAGGGTGAGAAGCACAAATTGCACTTAAATAAAATAGTTTTGGTGAATAAAGGGAGTGGGGTTAATGGGCCTTTTTTTACTTTTTTTTTTTTTATTTATTATTTTATTATTTTATTATTTTTTCCTCTCTCATTCCCTCCCTCACACTTTTGAGAGAGGCATATAGGTAATGGGGCACAATAGTTTACTATTGTCCCCTCATAACAATAGAATATGGAGGGCACAGGTATTAAATGTTTAAGAAATAGAAATTGGGCATCTAGCACTTAAAATCCCCATCCCCCTCCTTTTTTTTTCCTTTCTTGTCTTTCTTCCTGGGGTGGGAGAGATGGGGAGGAGAGGGCAAAGGTGGAGGTGAGAGTAGGAGGCAGGATTGTCCCATACGGTTGTGTTATGTGTAATTGTTTATTGTTGTGATTTATGTGTATGAAATGTTGAATCTATTTTAACTGTAGAATTTTTTTGTATGCTTATTGATAATGTAATGTAAATTATATCTATGTTTTTAAAAAAATCCAATAAAAACAAATTGAAACATATTTGAGATTAAACTTTTCTTTAAATCTCCCCTCCAGCTGATATTACCAGAGGGAGCCACCACATGAAACACGTCGCGACAAGGGGGGGGTAGGGCGGGGAGCTCCACCTGCTGGTCTTCTCAGGCAACTGGCACTGGTCTCCTCACAAACTGGCCCTTAAATAGCCACACCACCTTTCTACAATAATCCTTTAACCTCTCAGCTGACCCCACTAACCAATCCCAGATTGACCCTTTGGACCTTACAGAAACCTCTAAGCCCACCTGACCTAATTAACCACTCCTAACCTGCACTAGTAATGTTGAAAAAACTTCACCTCTGCTGACCTCTAATTGACCTGTTGTCCTCCCATTAACCACTTAAGTCCCGGACCAAAATGCTGCCTAAAGACCCAAGGGGTTTTTACAGTTCGGGACTGCGTCGCTTTAACAGACAATTGCGCGGTCGTGCGACGTGGCTCCCAAACAAAATTGGCGTCTTTTTTTCCCCACAAATAGAGCTTTCTTTTGGTGGTATTTGATCACCTCTGCGGTTTTTATTTTTTGCGCTATAAACAAAAATAGAGTGACAATTTTGAAAAAAATGCTATATTTTTTACTTTTTGCTATAATAAATATCCCCCAAAAACATATATAACATTTTTTTTTCCTCAGTTTAGGCCGATACATATTCTTCTACCTATTTTTGGGTAAAAAAATTCGCAATAATCGTTTATCGGTTGGTTTGCGCAAAATTTATAGTGTTTACAAAATAGGGGATATTTTTTTTTCATTTTTATTTATTTATTTATTTTTACTACTAATGGCGGTGATCAGCGATTTTTTTCGTGACTGCGACATTATGGTGGACACTTCGGACAATTTTGACAAATTTTTGGGACAATTGTCATTTTCACAGCAAAAAATGCATTTAAATTGCATTCTTTATTGTGAAAATGACAGTTGCAGTTTGGGAGTTAACCAGAGGGGGCGCTGTAGGAGTTAGGGTTTACTTTGTGTGTGTTTACTAGTGTAGGGGGGTGTGGCTGTAGGAATGACGTCATCGATCGTGTC
The DNA here is from genome assembly GCF_905171775.1 of Rana temporaria. Lineage (NCBI taxonomy): Eukaryota > Metazoa > Chordata > Amphibia > Anura > Ranidae > Rana > Rana temporaria. The sequence goes on along the minus strand of NC_053494.1, from coordinate 108,495,915 downwards.
TTCCCTATAAAGGGAATGACGCGATCGATGCGCCGACACAGTGAAGCACGGGGAAGCCGTGTTTACACACGGCTCTCCCCGTTCTTCAGCTCCGGGGAGCGATTGCGACGGAGCGGCTATAAACGAATAGCCGCGCCGTCGTCCCGGATCGCTCCTGAAGCCACAGGGACCGCCGCATGTACGGGGGGGGGTCCCGATCAAGCAGGGCACGTATATATACGTTGATGTGCCTGCCTGTGCCATTCTGCTGACGTATATGTACATGAGGCGGTCCTTAAGTGGTTAACCTATACTGTTTAACCTGACCTAGCATAACCTAGCCAAACTATAACCAGTACCCTTATATCTTTAAACTTTGTGCCGATGCCATGACCCCATGAGGAAAGGGGGGCCTAAGTGGCTACCCCCTTTATTTCCCCATTCTTTATGCCTCTCCCTCTTTTTCAAATTCCAGCTCCCAAAGAGAAACTATAGTTATTTTTAACTATGTTTGCAGTATATGTTAGGCCCCATACTCACGACCAAACATGTCTGCTGAAACTGGCCCGCAGGCCAGTTTCAGCAGACATGTTTGGTCGTGTGTGGGCGCGAGCGGGCCGAATTCCAGCAAACATTTGCCCGCCGGGCCTTTTCCCAGCAGACAAATATTCCTGGACTTGTTTTAAAACAGCCCGCTGGAATTCAGCCCGCTCGGACATGTACGGTCGTCAGTACAGACCTACCGTACATGTCCAGGCGCCCGCCGTCCCTCGCATGCGTCGAATGACTTCGACGCATGCGTGGAAGCATTTTAAAGGCGGGCCGCCCACGTCGCCGCGTCATTGTCGCGGCGACACCGCGTCATCGACGCGGCGACACCGCGGACACGCCCCGCGTATTGTTTACGCGCGGACTTCTGTACGATGGTGTGTACAACCATCGTACAGAAGCCCTCTGGCAGACATGTATGGTGAAAACGGTCCGACGGACCGCTTTCACCATACATGTTTGTCCGTGTGTACCCGGCCTTAAAGATTACATATCAGTGCAAATAATCTTACCGATGTAAGCTAAACGTACTTTTTTTTATAATGTAAATTTATACAGTCCAATCAAAATACACATACATGCCATGCATATACAGTATCTTACAAAAGTGAGTACACCCCTCCCATTTTTGTAAATATTTTATTATATGACAACACTGAAGAAATTACACTTTGCTACAATGTAAAGTAGTGAGTGTACAGCTTGTATAACAGTGTAAATTTGCTGCCCCCTCAAAATAACTCAACACACAGCCATTAATATCTAAACCGCTAAGTACACCTCTAAGTGAAAATGTCCAAATTGGGCCCAAAGAGTCAATATTTTGTGTGGCCACTATTATTTTCCAAGCACTGCCTTAAAGAGGAAGTAAACCCTCTTCTTTTTTTTTTAAACACCCTGCAAGGCTAAGGCATAATGAGCTAGTATGCATAGCATACTAGTTCATTATGAAGTACTTACCTGAGATCGAAGCCCCTCGCAGCGGTGCTCGGTCACCTCCTCCGTCAAAGTGGTCTGTAAGGGTTTACAACCACTTTAACCCTCTTTGGCATGGAGTTAACCAGAGCTTCACAGGTTGCCACCGGAGTCCTCTTCCACTCCTCCATGATGACATCACGGAGCTGGTGGATGTTAGAGACCTCGAGTTCCTCCACCTTACATTTGAGGATGCCCCACAGATGCTCAACAGGGCTTAGGTCTGGAGGCATCCTTGGCCAGTCCATTAATTTTACCCTCCACTTCTTTATCAAAACAGTGGTTGTCTTGGAGGTGTGTTTGGAGTCACAATCATGTTGGAATACTGCCCTGCGACCCAGTATCTGAAGTATGTCACAGTATATGTTGACATTCAAGGTTCCTACAATGAACTGTAGCTCCCCAGTTCCGGCAGCACTCATGCAGCCTCAGACCATTACACTCCCACCATCATGCTTGACTGTAGGCAAAACACACTTGTCTTTGTACTCCTGGTTGCCGCCACACACGCTTGACACCATCTGAACCAAATACATGTATCTTGGTCTCCTCAGACCACAGGACATGGTTCCAGTAATCCATGTCCTTTGTCTTCAGCAAACTGTGGGCTTTCTTGTGCATCATCTTTATAAAGAGACTTCCTTCTGGGACGACAGCCATGCAGACCAATTTGATGCAGTGTGTAGCGTATGGTCTGAGCACTGACAGACTGACCCCCCACCCATTCAATCTTTGCAGCAATGCTGGCAGCAATCATACATCTATTTCCCAAAGACAACCTCTGGATATGACGCTGAGCACGTGCACTCATTTTCTTTGGTCGACCATGGCGAGGCCTGTTTTGAGTGGAACCTGTCCTTTTAAACCGCTGTATGGTCTTGGCCATCATACTGCAGCCCAGTTTCAGGGTCTTGGCAATCTTCTTATAACCTAGGCCATTTTTATGTAGAGCAACAATAATTTTTTTCAGATCCTCAGAGAGTTCTTTGACATGAGGTGCCATATTGAACTTCCAGTGACCAATATGAGAGAGTGAGAGTGACAACACCAAATTTAACACACCTGTGTCCCATTCACACCTGAGACCTTGTAACACTAAGGCCTCGTACACACGACCGGACAGTCCGCTGAAAACGGTCAGCCGGAGATTTCTGTCTGATGGTTGTACACACCATCAGACAGAAATGAGAGACAATCCGCGCGGACAGACAGCGCGGTGACGTGTCTGCACCGTCGCCGCGACGATGACGTGGCGACGTGCGCGACGCTGAAAGGTCAATGCTTCCACGCATGCGTCAAAGTCATTCGAAGCATGCGAGGGATGGCGGCCGGTCGGACATGTACGGTGACTCTGTACAGACGACCGAACATGTCCGACGGACAGGATTCCAGCGGGCATGTTTCTTAGCATGCTAAGAAACATTTGTCCGCTCGAAAACGGTCGGGCGGACAAATGTACGCTGGAAACCTGTCCGATCGGCCGTACACACGACCGAACATGTCTGCTGAAACTGGTCCGCGGACCAGTTTCAGTAGACATGTTCGGTCATGTGTACGGGGCCTAACAAGTAACATGACACTGGGAAAATAGCTAATTAGGTCCAATTTGGACATTTTCTCTTAGGCATGTACTCACTTTTGTTGCCAGCGCGTAGACATTAATGGCTGTGTGTTAAGTTATTTTGGGAGGACAGCAAATTTATACTGTTATACAAGCTGTAAACTCATTACTTTACATTTGTCATAAACCAGATGTGACCAGACTGTGTGGACTGCAGCAGAAGAAACCAACCGCATATAAGGTAAATAATAATAAGGTTTATTAAAGATAGGAGATAAATAAGTAAATACAAACAGTGCAGAACTAACCAAACAGAAACCCACATACAATAAATATTTATATACAGCCAAAGGGGAGTACCAGAATAAACACATAGGCCAGGGTCATACACAGAGGATCAGCAGATAGACAAAGGGCAGTTCCAGAATCGCAGACGTAAGCCAGACCAGGTTCACCAATGGGAGATCAGCAGATGGGTAAGGAACACAGGACAGGGAGAGGATGGATGAATCAGATGGCAAGTCAGGGATGCAAGGTAACAGGAGGAACAGGTCCAGGATAGGCTTCGGGATCGGGATCAGATACAGGCTCAGGGTCAGGTAGGTGCAGGTTCAGATAGCAGGATCGCAGGTCAGGGCACGAGGACGATACCAAGGCAAGCATGGGAGGGCTTGCCGGGTATTTATGTATATACCTGAAATTAGGCTTAGGTGACACCTGACCGCAGGAGGTGCTGTCTGCTCCACACTGCCAGAATACACCCGCTGATGGACACCGTTACTATGGCCCAAGGATTCAAAAGTACCACCAGCAGGTGAGTCCTCTCACCTGCTGGCGAACACGGTACTGGGACCGACAGCGCCATCAACGGGTGAACCTGACAACATTGTAGCAAAATGTAATTTCTTTAGTGTTGTCACATGAAAAGATATAATAAAATATTTACAAAAATGTGAGGGGTGTATTCACTTTTGTAAATAATGTATGCTGCTCACACTTTGAGGCTCTGCTACTTCGCTTTGCCATATTGATCCTATTACTTCTCCGACACTCTGTAACGCCGTCAGCGTTACTCCTTTTACATGGAGCGCAGGCTTGTCACTTATGACAGCTGCGCTCCATTCAGACACACGTCCGCGTCACTTCCGGTGCGCGGACGTCTGCGCTCCACGTTGGAACGCGGAAGTGCGTTCCAGCGTGTGGCGCTCAGCTCAGCCACAGCCCGGGCTATTTAAACTCCCGGGAATGGCGGCAGGGTGTTCGGATATTCCTGTTGGACCCTGCCGCCACCTGGGAACCCGGAGCAAGCTACAGAGTCCCTGTAGCACCTCTCTCCACAGCACACCTCCTCAGAGACCCAAGACTTCGGTACATATTGCTAAAGACTCACCACTACTGCATACTACATGCAAAATACCACCACCACCTGTGCGGAGTTCCTGGTACAGATTACCTCCTAAACCGCAAGTATATCTAAACCAAACTACTGCTGTATAAAGATACCATCAACACCTGTGCGGACATTCTTGGTACAGACTACCTCCTAAACCGCAAGTATATCTAATACCAGCTTGTTATGCTGACAGTGATTACTAGTATATGTCAGGACTGTATCTTTGACTCTATACTTGTTACTATATACTAGCACCAGATACAGCAGAGTTACTTCATGTTATTGATACCAGTGTGGTGATATTCTACAGTACCAGTAATTCTACTACCTTTATTTGTTGAATTTACCTAGACGAGACTTTATCCTTGTAGTATCTGGATTGTGTCCATTAATTAAGCTTAAGAGGAATTAAGCTATTACGCTTATGTTTTACTTCCATTAGAGGATATGATGATATAACCCCAAACTCTTATTGTTCAGTGAGAGTGAACTGGTGGTTGATTTCTGATAAGCCTCTACAGCTGTGGTCTAAACTCTAAATAGAGTCTTCTCATTGTCAGGGTCATAACATAATATCCGAACCCCCAAAAATAAAGGAAGAAAGGATATATATATATATATACATATATCTTTAAAATGGATCCAGCTGACCTTGCAAATCATTTAGTTGCACTCTCTCAAAGGGTTGATAATCTTACCACCAACATGAATGAGTTACGTATGCAGAATGATGCTTTAAGAGATCAAAATTTTGCACAAGCCAGGGAAAGACCTGAACCAAAGGCCTGTTCTCCGGAACCTTTTTTTGGAGATAGAAAAAATTACAGACAGTTTATTAGTTCATGCCGATTGATGTTTGAACTGCGGCCACGTACTTATCATTCTGATAGGATAAAGATCCTCACATTAATTACTTATCTTAAAGGTGAGCCCAGGGTATGGGCTGACACCTACGTAGAAGAACACGGAGATCTCCTAGGAGATTTTGACACATTTCTTGATGAAATGTCTTTGTTATATGAAGATCCCAACAAACAGTTAACAGCTGAGAATTCAATCAGGAGTCTTAAACAGGGAAGGCGCCCTGTTGAAGATTTTATTTCAGAATTCAAATGTTGGTGCAGAGAAACTCAATGGTCTGATATTTCTCTCAGAAACCAGTTCCGTTTGGGTTTATCTGAGGCCATGAAGGATGAGCTTGCCCGCGTTGACCTACCCACTACTTTGGAAGATCTTATGCACCTCTCAGTGACTATTGATCGTCGCCTTCGCGAAAGAAAGACCGAACGTGCCATTACTTATTCTGTCACTCCCTTCAGGAGGTCTAGATCACCTCCCAAAGATTCTCCAATGGATCTTAGTGTTATTAAAGGACCTTTAACTTCTGCAGAGAAACAACGCCGCAGAGTTAACAATCTTTGCCTATATTGTTCTGCTCCTGACCATATCGTTTCCACCTGTCCTCTTCTCAAGAAGAATTCAGAAGGTAATTTCTCCCACATTAGTAAATTAAATTCACCCGGAACCATATCTAATCATTATATTTTTGTTCCTCTCACCCTACAGTGGGATCAAGGAAAGATTTCCATTGAAGCAATGGTCGACAGCGGGGCATGTGGCAATTTCATTGATTCAAATGTTGTAAAAGCAAATAAAATTCCCAGTGTGTTAAAGCAGATTCCAGTGTCACTCACATTTATTGATGGTTCTAACTCTTCTTTCGGTCCAGTTACATCTCAGACAGTTCCCTTAACAGTTTCTTGTGCCACTGGCCACACAGAGACTCTCAATTTTGATATTATTTCATCTCCAGTTTTCCCTATAGTTTTAGGTCTACCATGGTTGCATCTTCATCAGCCTACTATTCTTTGGTCCACAAGATCCCTTTCCTTACAGTCTAGTTACTGTACAGAATTCTGTCATCCTCCATGTATCATCTCCTTTTCAGAAGTTCATCCTACTAATCTACCAAATTACTTACAAGATTTCGCTGATGTGTTCAGTAAGACTAACGCAGATAAACTCCCTCCACATAGGATTTATGATTGTCCTATTGACTTAATTCCTGACAGTCCTATCCCTACCGCTCGGATTTACCCCCTTTCACAACCAGAGCTTATACATCTAAAAGATTACTTGGATGAGAACCTTAAAAAAGGATTTATAAGGCCCTCCACTTCTTCAGCTAGTGCAGCTCTATTTTTTGTAAAAAATAAGGATGGATCACTTCGACCGATAATAGATTATCGATCCCTCAATAACATCACTATAAAGAATAGATATCCATTACCACTCATTCCAGAACTTATTGAATGTTTACAAACAGCTAAGATCTACACAAAGCTGGACCTCAGAGGTGCCTATAATCTGATAAGGATCCGCTCTGGAGATGAGTGGAAGACTGCTTTTAAAACTCGATACGGGCTTTTCGAGTATTGTGTAATGCCTTTCGGCTTATGTAATGCCCCAGCAACTTTTCAGTGGTTTATTAACGATATTTTTCATGATCTGCTTGACATTTGTGTTGTTATTTACTTGGATGACATATTAATTTACTCTGATACTCTGGAGGAACATCACAAGCATGTGCGTTGGATTCTGGATAGGCTCATAATTCACTCTCTATATGCGAAACTTGAGAAGTGCGTCTTCAGTCAGACGACTATCTCCTTTCTTGGTTATCAAATCACTCCTGACGGAGTTCAGATGGACCATACTAAAGTGGATTGCATTTTGTCCTGGCCTTCTCCCCAGTCTAGAAAGGCCCTTCAGAGATTCCTTGGATTTTCTAATTATTATAGAAAATTCATTAAAAATTTCTCATTAATTGTGAGACCACTTACTAGTTTAACCAGTTCTAAGATACCTTTCATTTGGTCCAAGGAAGCACAGAAATCCTTTGAAACACTTAAGCTCAGTTACTCTTCAGCTCCCATTCTCCAACTTCCCAATCCAATGTTTCATTTCACTTTGGAAGTTGATGCCTCACATTTTGCCTTGGGTGCTGTACTTTCCCAACGACCCACATTATCACACCCACTACATCCTGTTGCCTTTTATTCCAGAACTTTATCACCAGCTGAAAAGAACTATCCGATTGGTGAGAAGGAACTGTTAGCAATAAAGGACGCTCTCGCAAACTGGAGACACCTTCTGGAGGGTTCTACACACCCCATCACTATTCTCACTGACCATCGTAATTTACAGCATCTTAAAACTTGTAAAACTCTTTCTGCCCGTCAAGTCAGATGGAGTTTATTTTTTGATCGATTTGATTTCGTCATTTCATACCTCCCGGGTACTCAAAATATTAAAGCAGATTCTTTATCTCGTATGAATGAAGATCAATCCATGGACATTCCTCCAATTTCTATTATTCCCTCCAACCGATTCATTGGAACAACTTTGACATTTAATAAGTTGCTCATTCAAACTCTTTCCAAAGACAAATCTCAACTCCCTAAAGGTCTACAACAGCAGTCTAATGGACTATTAACTTTCAACGACAAGATCTATGTTCCACCAAGTTTACAACTCATACTATTAAAACAACTCCACGATGCCCCACTTGCAGGTCATCCTGGTATTAGTAAAACCCTTCTTTTACTGAAGAGAAATTATTGGTGGCCTCATCTGACAAAAACTGTTCACGACTATGTGAGTTCTTGCCACACTTGTGCCATCAACAAGCATTCAAGGAAACCACCCTATGGTTTATTAACCTCCATCCCAATACCTAATAGACCTTGGGATGTTATATCCATGGATTTCATAGTAGATCTTCCTAGATCAAATGGAGCTAACACCATCATGGTCACTGTTGATATATTAACCAAGATGGCCCATTTTGTACCTTTGAAAAAGTTACCTACTTCTCAAGAAACAGCAAGGGCTTTTGTATCTAATATTCTTAAATTGCATGGTCTTCCATCCCAAATCATTTCGGATCGTGGGTCACAGTTTATTTCCAAGTTTTGGAGAGCCCTTTGCCAAACATTACAAATAGATCATCGCAGGTCTACTGCTTATCATCCCCAAACAAACGGGCAAACGGAACGTGTCAATCAAACACTTGAACAGTATTTGCGCTGTTATTGCACTCATCTTCAAGATGACTGGGTTGACTTACTTCCACATGCAGAGTTTGCATATAACAATGCTTCCAATTCATCTTCTCAGTTTTCACCCTTTTACGCAAATTATGGGTTTCATCCTAATAGTTTACCTTCTACTTTTTTTCCAAATAATGTTCCGGCTGTTGAGAATTTCTTCTCAACCATAAAAAACACTTTAAATACTCTCCGTTCTAACCTAAAAGCTGCTCAAATTAGACAAAAAAAATATTATGACTCTCATAGAACAATATCACCTCCATACAAGATTGGAGATTTGGTATGGTTATCCACTCGGAATCTGCGACTTAATATTCCTTCAAAGAAACTTGGTCGTCAATACACAGGACCTTTCCCAATTTCTCATGTAATAAACAAAAATGCTGTTAGATTACTTCTACCTCCAGATTGGAAGATTCATCCATCCTTCCATGTTTCACTAATTAAGCCTTATAAATCTAATCCCTTTCCAGATAGAGATCCACAACCTCCTCCTCCAATTCAAGTTTTTGGTGAAACTGAATATCAGGTAGAGAAGATTCTTGATTCTAGGAAAAGAGGATCCTCTATTCAATATTTGATTCGTTGGAAAGGCTATTCTCCCACAGATGATTCCTGGGAATGTTCTTCAAATATTCATGCTCCTCGACTCATTAAGCAGTTTCATCATAAATATCCTAATAAACCATCTCTCACTGGGCGCCCCGGAGGTGCCCCCTTGAGGAGGGGAGTATGTAACGCCGTCAGCGTTACTCCTTTTACATGGAGCGCAGGCTTGTCACTTATGACAGCTGCGCTCCATTCAGACACACGTCCGCGTCACTTCCGGTGCGCGGACGTCTGCGCTCCACGTTGGAACGCGGAAGTGCGTTCCAGCGTGTGGCGCTCAGCTCAGCCACAGCCCGGGCTATTTAAACTCCCGGGAATGGCGGCAGGGTGTTCGGATATTCCTGTTGGACCCTGCCGCCACCTGGGAACCCGGAGCAAGCTACAGAGTCCCTGTAGCACCTCTCTCCACAGCACACCTCCTCAGAGACCCAAGACTTCGGTACATATTGCTAAAGACTCACCACTACTGCATACTACATGCAAAATACCACCACCACCTGTGCGGAGTTCCTGGTACAGATTACCTCCTAAACCGCAAGTATATCTAAACCAAACTACTGCTGTATAAAGATACCATCAACACCTGTGCGGACATTCCTGGTACAGACTACCTCCTAAACCGCAAGTATATCTAATACCAGCTTGTTATGCTGACAGTGATTACTAGTATATGTCAGGACTGTATCTTTGACTCTATACTTGTTACTATATACTAGCACCAGATACAGCAGAGTTACTTCATGTTATTGATACCAGTGTGGTGATATTCTACAGTACCAGTAATTCTACTACCTTTATTTGTTGAATTTACCTAGACGAGACTTTATCCTTGTAGTATCTGGATTGTGTCCATTAATTAAGCTTAAGAGGAATTAAGCTATTACGCTTATGTTTTACTTCCATTAGAGGATATGATGATATAACCCCAAACTCTTAGGCTTCATTTCCACTGGCGTTTTTACAGCCACTGTTGTTAGGCTTTTTTACAGCTTAAAAACGCCTGTCCATGTTTATTTTGTAAAAAAAAAAAAAAAAAAAATTTTTTTTTTTGTGAGCTGCAGCTTTAAAAATGCCGCGGTCGCGTTTTTGAGCGTTTTTGCGCGTTTTTGCGCGTTTTTTAACGTCTGGCGTTTTTACAGCTCTACTCTGGAGCTTCAGAACGCCCTGGTCCCGCGTTTTTTTTTACAGCTCAAAAACGTCTATGCCACTTGCAGCTCAAAAATGCCTATGTGGGAATGAAGCCATAGAATAACATGGACAGGCGTTTTTAAGCTGTAAAAAACGCTCAGAAACGTGGCTGTAAAAACGCCAGTGGAAATGAGGCCTTATTGTTCAGTGAGAGTGAACTGGTGGTTGATTTCTGATAAGCCTCTACAGCTGTGGTCTAAACTCTAAATAGAGTCTTCTCATTGTCAGGGTCATAACACACTCTTTCTGATTTCAAATGATGTTTGATTAATGAAGGAAAAGACATTGTTAAAAAATATGGCAAACAAAGTATTCCTACAGTTAATTATGTGAAGAAATACGAATTAACAAAATGCACTGATTTGTAGACCTATGACTTGGTATGTAAGTTTGTTCCAGAGAATGAGATATTAGATGATGATAGTAGCCTGGTGCTCACTAAATGATTGAAAATTGGTAGAAATTGTTGTAGAAGATAACCCTTTGTATTTGAAATAAATTAAAAGTTGATGAGTCTGGCAATTAGCAGCTGTTTCCTACTGTAAGAAAAGATTGAAGAGAGCATCTCAATCACACCCCCACACCCTGTATTCTAGTTGTATGAGGTAAACTGTAAGGGGGAGATGTACTAAAACTGGAGAAAAAGAGTCTGGAGAGGCTGTGCATGGTAACAAATCAGCTTCCAGCTACCCCTTGTTCAGTTAAGTTATGATAATGAACTCTAGAAAGTGCACTTGTCTGAAGATTCTTCTCTCTCTTCACAGGTATGTGTTTGCAGCTGACTGACATCCACCCAGAATTGAATCATTGCTGTCTGCATTGCTTATGTCCATTTGATAATACTGGCATGTTATCTTTGCTTAACCCTCTGTAGCCCTGTCCACCTTACAATGTTTTATTATCTTCCTTGGCTTACCCAAATCATGGGCCATTAATTTTATTGTCCTCTTGCTGTTCTGTTTCTGAACTAAGAATTCTGCCCTGTTGAACAGCATACCTTATTGCCTCCTGATTAGTTAATTGAAAGCACCCACCCCCTATATCCAGCAGTATAAATGTAAGCTTCCTTTTGGGGGGAAGCATATGCAGGGGGCTCCTTGCATCTGGGGCTATTCTTCAAGTGGGGCTTTTCTATAAGTGGAAGCACTTCGGCCTCAGCACTTCAGCGATTGCACAAAGCAAAACAAATCTTTAGTTTGCTGTTTATGATACAGGTATATATATATATTTTTTTTTATGGGAATTCACATTCCTCCCCTTCGAAAATGCACTCTCTACCACTCCTTCTGACAGTTGTGTCTTCTATCCTCAAACTTTCTTCCAGTCACCCCTCTGGTCCACACTACACCCTCTATATATCACCCTCACTTCTGTCCTCTCCTTATTACTGCACTCACCAACTCATGCTAATTCTAAAGTCAAACGCCCAATGCTCCAAATCACTGGGGCAGGTCCACTCATATAAATCGCATTCCCACATTACCTCCCTCACCCTCCTGCTTCTCCTATCCTCTGGTGATATCTCCCCAAACCCTGGGCCTCCTTCATCAAACCGTGCTCAACGCACCCATTACCCTACACGCTCTGGGTGCAGCCGCAATGCACACAATCTGGTTCCCATTTCTCTTCTTCCCATGACCAGACTCCCTTTCTCCTGCACCATTTTGAACGCTCGCTCCATCTGTAACAAACTCACGTCCCTCCACGATCTCTTTATCGCAAACTCATTTAATCTACTCGCCATTACTGAAACCTGGCTCCACGAATCCGACACTGCGTCTTCTGCTGCTCTATCCCACGGTGGTCTTCTTTGGACTCACTCCCCCAGACTCAGTGGACGCAAAGGAGGGGGTGTTGGAATCCTTTTAGCCCCACATAGCACCTTTCAGGTACTTCACCCACCTCCCTCTCTGTCACTCTCCTCATTTGAGGCGCATAGCATTCGTCTCTTCTCCCCAGTTTCTCTAAGGATAGCTGTGATCTACCGCCCCCCTGGTCCAGTATCCTCCTTTCTTGATGACTTCTCTGCCTGGCTACCCTACTTTCTCTCTTCTGAAATCCCCACAATCATTCTTGGCGACTTCAACATTCCTACTAATGCTAACACTCCTGCAACTTCCAAACTTCTCAGTCTAACCTCCTCTTTTGACCTGAAGCAATGGATACATGCTCCTACTCACTCTGAAGGCAATACCCTTGACCTTGTCTTTTCCCACCTATGCACTCCATGCAACCTCTCCATCGATCCTTACCCCCTCTCTGATCACCACCTTATTAATTTCACGCTCTCCCTCTCCTCCGTCTCCTCTCCCTCCAAATACCTAACAGTCACTCGTAGAAACCTTCAGCATATCAACCCTTCTCTTCTACACTCTGCAACTGACCACCTCTATGACAAAATTGCACCCCTGTCCTGCACTGACCTAGCTACTTCTGTCTACAACACTTCACTTCTAGCATCACTGGACAGACTGGCCCCCCTCACCACACGCAGAATAAGGCCCCGCCCCCTTCAACCCTGGCAAACTGATGATACTAGAAGTCTGAAAAAACACAACCGTGCTCTCGAGCGCCAGTGGCGCAAGACTAAGTCCCAGGAAGACTTCGTCCAGTATAAATCTGCCCTCCAAAAATACAATTCCAGCCTCCTCGCTGCCAAACAGACATACTTCATCACCCTCATTAAAAACTTATCATCCCGTCCCCGTCAACTCTTCTCTACCTTCAACTCCCTCCTTCGTCCTCCATTGCCTCCACCCACTAACTCAATCAACGCCCAGGAGATTGCCAATCACTTCAAACAGAAGATTGATACAATTCGCAAGGAGATCTCTACTGTTCAGACATCCTCCACACCTCACACCTCATGCACACAGGTACAGTCACTACTTCCCTCGTTCAACCCCACCACTACAGACGAGGTCGCTAAATTACTAACTAATGTCCATCTTACCACCTGCGCTCTAGATCCTGTTCCCTCACAAATGCTACGTTCACCCTCTTGCTCTATTCTACACTCTTTTACCCACATCTTCAATCTCTCCCTCTCTTCTGGCATCTTCCCTAACTCTTTGAAACATGCACTAGTCAGCCCCATACTTAAAAAGCCCTCACTGGACCCATCCAATCCTGACAACCTACGCCCCATCTCCTTGCTCCTCTTTTTATCCAAACTCCTTGAACGTCTAGTCTACAACCAACTGAGCATACACCTTGCTGACAATAACCTTCTTGATCCCCTTCAGTCTGGATTTCGTCCACAACATTCCACTGTAACTGCTCTCCTAAAACTAACAAACGATATACTAACGGCCAAAACTAAAGGACACTATTCTGTGCTCCTACTCCTGGACCTCTCTGCCGCCTTCGACACGGTTGACCACCCACTCCTCCTCAAAAAACTCCACACCTTTGGTCTCTGTGACTTTACTCTTCGCTGGTTCTCTACCTACTTATCCAACCGCACCTTCAGCGTTACTTACAACTCTACTTCCTCCTCTCCTCTACCATTCTCTGTTGGGGTCCCCCAAGGTTCTGTTCTTGGACCCCTCTTATTTTCAATCTACACCTCCTCCCTGGGTCAGCTGATAGCCTCCCACGGCTTCCAATACCACCTCTACGCTGATGACACTCAAATCTATTTCTCTACCCCTCAACTCACTCCTTCATTTTCCTCACGTATCACTAATTTACTATCGGATATATCACTTTGGATGTCACGTCACTTCCTCAAACTCAACCTATCCAAAACCGAACTTATCATTTTTCCTCCCCCACGTGCCTCTTCCCCTGATCTTTCTGTCAAAATTGATGGCACAACTATCAGCCCATCCCCACATGTCAAGGTCCTAGGTGTAGTCCTGGACTCTGAACTGTCCTTTAAGCCTCATGTTCAATCACTGTCCAAATCCTGCCGCCTCAACCTCCGCAACATCTCCAAAATACGCCCCTTTCTAACCAATGACGCCACAAAGCTCTTAATTCACTCCCTGGTCATCTCTCGCCTTGATTACTGCAATTCCCTTCTCATTGGCTTACCGCTGCATACTCTATCCCCCCTTCAATCCATCATGAATGCTGCAGCCAGACTTATCCACCTTACCAACCGCTCTGTCTCTGCTACTCCTCTATGTCAATCCCTCCACTGGCTTCCGCTCGCCCAACGAATTAAATTCAAAATACTAACTACGACCTACAAAGCCATCCACAATTCTGCCCCCTGCTACATCACTGACCTAGTCTCCAAATACCAACCTAATCGCTCTCTTCGTTCTTCTCAAGACCTCCTGCTCTCTAGCTCTCTCATCACCTCCTCCCATGCTCGTCTACAGGACTTTTCCAGAGCCTCTCCAAGCCTATGGAACTCCTTACCCCAAACTATCCGTCTATCTCCTTCTCTTTCAGCTTTTCGAGGATCCCTGAAAACCCTCCTCTTCAGAGAAGCCTATCCTACCCACACCTAACAACTGTATTTTAACTTTGCCCACCTGATGACCCCCCACATCTACTACCCTCTGTTCCACTTCACCCTCCCTTCTATATTGTGAGCTCTAACGAGCAGGGCCCTCTGATCATTCCTGTATTAAATTGTATTGTAACTATAATGTCTTCCCTGATGTTGTAAAGCGCTGCGTAAACTATTGGCGCTATATAAATCCTGTATAATAATAATAATAATAATAATAATTAGGGATGAGCTCAAAGTGGCACTAAAGCCTGCAGTACTTACAGTGCCGGCCCAAGACATTGTGCTGCCTGGGATCAAGAATAAAATGCTGCCCCCCCCCCCCCCAGAAAAAAAATCACGCCAACCAAAAGGCCCCCACATTCATTATTTTATATCATGATAACTAAAGGGGACCCGTCATGGCTCTATACATGTATAAAGGAGTATAAAGAGGACCTGTCATTGCTCTATACATGTATAGGAGTATAAAGAGGACCTGTCATGGCTCTTTACATGTAAAGGAATATCAAGAGGACCTGTCATGGCTCTATAAATGTATATAGGACTATAAAGAGTACTTGACATGGCTCTATACATGTATAAAGGAGTATAACGAGGGCCTGTCATGGCTCTATAGATGTATAAAGAGGACCTGTCATGGCTCTATACATGTATATAGAGGACCTGTCATTACTCTTTACATGTAAAGGAATATAAAGAGGACCTGCCATGGCTCTATAAATGTATATAGGAGTATAAAGAGGACCTGTCATGGCTCTATACATGTATAAAGGAGAATAACAAGGGCCTGTCATGGCTCTATAGATGTATAAAGAGGGCCTGTCATGGCTCTGTACATGCATATAGGCATATAAAAGGACCTGCCATGGCTCTATACATGTATCCAGGAGTATAAAGGGATCTGTGAATTGCCGGCAGCCACAATGTCTTTTGCGCAAACTAATCAATGTACGCTAATTGTGGTTTTTTTTTTTATACCAAAAATATGTAGTAGAATACATATTGGCCTAAACTGAAGAAAATAGTTAATTTTTCTAAATTTTGGAGATATTTATTATAGCAAAAAGTTAAAAAATATATAGATTTATAGCACAAAAAATAAAAACCGCAGAGGTGATCAAATATCACCAAAATAAAGCTCTATTTGTGGGGAAAAAAAGGACATCAATTTTATTTGGGTAGCGGAACGGGGTGGTGGGCATTAGTATGCTGCCCCCCTAAAATTGCTGCCTGGTACCCATGGTACCACCCGGTCCCATCATAGGGCCGGCCCTGAGTACTTACCTCTCATTCAGTGGTCTGAGGTCCCTCACCAACTCCAGCACCCTCTACCCAGCTTCTTCCAGGTCCCAAGATGCAGCCTGTCTTTATTGGCCAGCGCAGGGTGACATCACTCCTGCCCATGTGGATGTGTGCCAGAACGTAACCTGAGCTGCACATGTGCAGGTCAGTGAACATTCTAAAGAAGACTGAGAACTTTCTTGTTAAAAAAAAAAAAAGAAGAAAACAGAGCAGACAGGTAGGTTTATTTTACCTCATGGGTCGTCTTCAATAAAGAGCCAGCATGTTCACATTTTTTTCTAATTTAAGACTTTAGTTCCACTTTAATGTTTGGTCTGAACATCTAACCATTTACTTGTTCAGCAGGAGCTTAGGTTTTTCTTTTGAATTTTCATCTACTAAAGGATTTTGTCAAAATCTTGTGTATGTTTATTTATACCTTACTCTTTTTCATAAATGAGTTTGGGCATTATGTACCTTTTATTCAGGCATGGTGGGGGGTGGATATCTGGGGACCCCCTATAATTATTCAGATGCCAATTATTCCCTCTACACCCCCACAACCAACGGACCAGGGTTGTGGGGAAGAGGTGCTTGTCCTTATCGAACTGGGCCCCAAATGTTAAAGGAATGTGGTTTGGGCTGGGTGCTCATATTATGGAACTGGTATGGATTTGGGGTGGACCACATGTTATTAATCCTTTACTTGGGGTTTCCCCTTTGGTGACATGGTGACACCATGCATTTTTTTTGTGCAGGGTTCTTTAAAATCTATAGGGGAGACCCTATGTAATTTTTTTGTGAAGGGTTCCCCTTTAAAATCAATATCAGATCCAAAATGTTTTTACGTGTACAGAAAAAGTGACATATAGAATAGAAAAGATGTTAACTCACTTTTCCCTGCGGGCGTCCTTTATTTTGTAAATAACGCGATGGAATCCGTAAAAATACATACCAGACCATCATATTCCTTGATGAGGATCTGTCATGTTTTTCGGGGGTCCTTACTGCAGTATTATAAAAATAAAGGAATTTCACAGGGAAATGTGAATTAATTGCATTTTAAACAGATCTCCTTTCCCCAAGTGGGTTAATGCATTTTAGTGTTGAATTTTAAGCCTTGTTAAATCCACATATCCCTGAAAAACAGTACTTTTTGTCATTTCCTTTTCCCTGGGGCAGTGCCCGATCCCTCATTGTACTATTTAGTCAATCTCTTAGTTATTAGTCCTAAAAACAGTGAAAATTGATTTGACAGATTTGGCTCCTATTGACTTCAAGGGTACAGATATGGCATCTAAACTTAATACATTAGGCCAAATCTCTCTGAACTGAAACCAGGTGTGTTCAGCTTATCCCTAGTTGCTGCCATAGTCTTAGTAAATTTCCTTCTATGTGTACAGCTGACTGTATGGGTCTTGTCATCCAAGACTATGGAGAGATTGTTAATTTCACCAATCTTTATAGCTTTGCAATGCATTTTATTTTGAAAGATGTTTTATCCTTTTGATGGGAGTTGCAACATCCTTTGAATTAAAATACAGAGCAGGAAAGTCGAAATGTTCATCTTATATAAAAAGAAGCAGCTTTATTTGTTAACACCTGGAAAGTAAGGGCCGGCACAGCTGGGATCTTGACGGATTTGCATTCCTTAGTTTTAAATTACTATTAGCATTCCCATAAGACAGAACACTAATAGTTGCAGATGGCTAAAATACTTATGTTAAGAAATGCCTCTAGTAAGCAGAATTGTAGATGGTGTCAATGGAAACATTTATGTATGTAAACTAATGCTGTTGCATACAAGAATACCTCATTCGCACAACTGTGACTTGTCCTGAGTTCACATACAGATATATTGTTCAATTTAAATAAGTACATTACTTACTAGACTAAGAGTGCATGGTATGAAATCAGAATGATGGTATATACATAATGGTATATCAAGACATACACATTTGTATTGTACATTAACCTCCCTGGCGGTATGATTCTGTCTGGAATTACGTACCAAAAGCGGTACATTTATTTTGCAAGGAAATTGGCGTTTTATACTGTAGGCCTGTAATTTTTAGAAATAACTCACTTAAATCTGACCAAGCAAGAGTCTTGTAGGCATCCCGGGTATGATTTTTTTTTTTAAAACAAAATTATAAATTATAATATAATAAATAATTATAAATAATTATAACAAATAATAATATAATTATAATAAAAATTATTCAATAATGTAATCAACTCAAAATCACTGAAATTTGCAGTTGCAGAATTGTCGCTGTCATTATTTTATTTTTTTTATGACGAATTTCCCCGCAAATCGCTATCGCACAATTCTGCAAGTGATTATAATTTATTATCGCTGTTTTCTAGCTGATCTAAAACCATTTTTGACATAAAGGGACACTTTTGGACAATCTACAGTTTGCAGGCAGAAATGACATTTTTTATTATATAAAAGTACATGTAGGGCACTGGGCAGACCACTAGGGACAAGGGGGGTGTGTATTTTTTACATACAGTACTGTAATCTATAAGATTACAGTATACTGTATGTAATGTGTTTGTTTACTTTTTTGAATTTGGCGCCGTTCTCCGTCCCCGTGCATCGTAACGTCGCAGGGAACGGAGATCGGCGTCACACGGGGACTGTGAATCGAGCGAGGAGGTCCCGCTCGCTCACACAGCGGGTGGCATCGCTGGATCCAGGGACAAGGTGAGTAAACCAAGCCTGTGGTTCCAGCGAAAGGTAAGCCCGTCCAGCCCGAGCGTGACTCGGGTTTGCCGATCCTAACATGTAAAACCAACCCCGAGTCGCGCTCGGGTTTACCGTCAGGGGGGTTAAGTGGTGACAAACAATATGTACTGTGCATATGCATGCCCTTCCTTGCAACTACCATTACATAGTATAGAATTTTCATAGCATTTGGCAGTATAGTGGTTAAAGTTATTGAAATTAATTTACCAATGGAGTAGAGACTGCTCACTTAAAGTAAATTGTCACTTAGCAAAAAGGAAGCTAAACTTTTGCAAGGAAAACTAAGAAAAAAATGAAGGGCATTATTAGTGGATTAAGGGCAATACAGATACTGTATACCTTATAAACGGACACTCAGATTGCTAAGTTAATAGTTTCTACTACTTAAGCGCTTGCCAACTGCCTCCTGTATATATATATGTCAGCAGAATGGCACGGCTGCACAAAGCAGCGTACAGGTACATTGCTTTGAATTTGTCGCCGTGTGGGCGCGCACGCCTCTGCCGCAAGCCCTTTGACGTGCCCGTTGGTTCAATGTCCGTCGGTGTCCCGCGATCATGTCACGGAGCTGCAGAACAGGGACATGCCTGTGTAAACATGGCATTTCCCTGTCCTGCCTTGTGACAGGACACTGATCTACTGCTCATAATGATCGGGAGCAGTGATCAATGGTAGCCCAGCCCCTTCACAGTTAGAATCACTCCCTAGGACACACTTAACCCCTTGCTCGCCCTCTAGTGGTTAACCCCTTCCCTGCCAGTGTCATTTACACAGTAATCAGTGCATTTTTATAAATGACAATGGTCCCAAAATAGCATCAAAAGTGTCCGATGTGTCCGCCATAATGTCGCAGTCATGATAAAAATCGCAGATCGCCGCCATTACTAATTAAAAAAATAATATTAAAAATGCCATAAAACATCTGATATTGATTTTAAAGGGGAACCCTTCACAAAAAATGGCATAGGGTCTCCCCTATGGATTTTAAAGGGGAACCCTGCTCAAAACAATAATAATAAAAATGCCATAAAACAATCCCCTATTTTGTAGATGCTATAACTTTTGCACAAACCAATCAATATACGCTTACTGCGATTTTTGTTTACCAAAAATATGTAGAAGAATATGTATCGACCTAAACTGAGAAAAAAAATTATATATTTTTGGGGGATATTTATTATAGAAAAAAGTTAAAAATATAGCTTTTTTTTTTTAAATTCACAGTTTTTTTGTTTATAGCGCAAAAAATAAAAACTGCAGAGGTGATCAAATACCTCCAAAAGAAATCTCTATTTGTGGGGAAAAAAGGATGTCAATTTTGTTTGGGAGCCACGTCGCACGACCACGCAATTATCAGCTAAAGCGAAGCAGTGCCGAATCACAAAAAGAGCTCTGGTCAGGAAGGGGGTAAATTCTTCCAGGGATGAAGTGGTTAAATAAATGAATTCCACAGTATAGTATTAACCACTTAAGCCCCGGAGGTCTTTTTGCGATTCGGCACTACGGCGCTTTAACTGACAATTGCGCGGTCATGCGACATGGCTCCCAAACAAAATTGACATCCTTTTTTAACCCACAAATAGAGCTTTCTTTTGGTGGTATTTGATCACCTCTGCAGTTTTTATTTTTTGCACTATACACAAAAATAGAGCGACCATTTTGAAAAAAAATCTATATTTTTTACTTTTTGCTATAATAAATATCCCCCAAAATATATATATATATATATATATATATATATATATATATATATATATATAACAATTTCCCTCAGTTTAGGTCGATACGTATTCTTCTACATATTTTTGGTAAAAAAAATTGCAATATGCGTTTATTGATTGGTTTGCGCAAAAGATATAGCATCTACAAAATAGGGGATAGTTTTATGGCATTTTTATTAATGAGTATGAAGACACAAATCTATGCGTTTAGGTATTTCCAGTGAAGGGTACTATTGTTAATGTTACATTATACAGATGTTTTCGACAAGTATGCATTTACAAGCTTGTGGCAACAGTTTGGGTAAGGCCCTTTTATATTCTATCATGACTCTCTCCCTGTGCACAAAGTCAGGTCAATAAAGATATAGTTTGACAAGTTTAATGTAGAGAACAGAGCACCTTTAGGATAAACTGGAAAGCCTAATGTGAGCCAGGTCAGCCAGCATAAATGCTAGACCTTACAAATACTCATTTGCCTGAATGGGCACAAATTTCCACAGATACACTCTAAAATATAGTGGAAAAATTCATTGTAGGGTTCACACCAGCTTAAAACACACTTGATCTGTTTTTCATAGCTAAAATTACACCAGTGTCTCACATCCTATTTTTTTTTTTGTTAACTAATCCTAACCTGGGACCATAACTTGGAAAAATTTGCAACCTAAGAATATATATAAAATAAAGGTATGTACAAACCCAGACACTAAATTCAAGTAAGAATTTACTTAAATTCAAAATAGATTTTTGAACATTTTTTTTAAATGTACAGCTTTCAGTGAAATAATACATTGTGATCCTGCCGTGAACATTTCTGAGCATGAACTTCCTGTTATTTTATTCTCTTGTGTGGTCATGCTATCACACAGTCTCCAAGTGGAGACTACAAATGGTCATGCTAATGCACATTATGTAGACATGGTACACTGTTGTCAGTATGTGGAAATACACCCTGCAAAATGTCATGCAGACATCATTGTAGTGTATGAATGTACAGTATAAGACCAGTGGCATGTAGGTGCAACAGATGATAGAAAAGGGTGAAAAGAGGTACTTTATTATAATTACACAGTTACACAGTGCTTTAGCAGCAGGGCCGTCTTTAAGGCAGGGCAAAAGGGGAATCTGCGCTGGGCCCTGTCATTGTTGTGGGGCCCAAAGCAGCTGCCTCATACTTGCCAACTATCCCAGTTTAAATTCCCTTGTCCCTTGAAGTTTTAGTCCTTTGCTGTGTCCTGATATCTCAGTGTGAAGTGCTGCTACTAATGCTGCCCAGCTCTGCCCTATTGTTGTGTACAGATGACTCACCTGCAGACGTGTGTTTACATAACCGTCATTCATATGTAAATAACGGGAGTATTCATATGTAAATAGCTTAGTCCGGCGTCATTCATATGTATATCATGCTCCTCTGCAGTGAAGAGATGATGTGCTGTAACCTCTAGCAACCAATCAGTGAGCAGTATTACTGTACAGTAATCTCTAGCAACCAATCAACAAGAAGAAATCATGTGCTGTAACCTCTAGCAACTAATCAGTGAGCCGTATTACTGTACAGTAATCTCTAGCAACCAATCAACAAGAAGAAATCATGTGCTGTAACCTCGAGCAACTAATCAGTGAGCCGTGATGTGTGTCAGTAAGTGGTAATGATATGCTGCAACCTCTGGCAACCAATCGCAATCACTGCCTGAACTGATACAAACTGATTATAAATTTTGCGCAAACCAACCGATAAACTATCCCCTATTTTGTAAACGCTTTAAATTTTGCACAAACCAACCGATAAACGCTTATTGAGATTTTTTACCAAAAATAGGTAGAAGAATACGTATCAGCCTTAAATTGAGGAAAAAATATGTTTTTTTATATTTTTTAGATATTTATTATAGAAACAAGTAAAAAATATTGCATTTTTTTTCCAAATTTTTGCTCTATTTTTGTTTATAGCGCAAAAAATAAAAACCGCAGAGGTGATCAAATACCACCAAAAGAAAGCTCTATTTGTGAGAAAAAAAGGACGCCAATTTTGTTTGGAAGCCACGTTGTACGACCGCACAATTGTCAGTTAAAGCAACGCAGTGCCGAATCGCAAAAAGGGGTCTGGTCCTTTAGCTGCATTTTGGTCTGGGTCCTAAGTGGTTAAAGCATTACATTTTTAAAGGGGTTATTTACTCATGTAGCCCTGGTTCACACTGATGCTACTTTGAAATCATGCTACTTTACTTGAAGTAGCGCGATTTCAAAGTAGCAAGGTCAGCGCGATTTCAGGTGCTACTTGATAGACATTTGTGTGGCTTCATACACAGATGTCTATAGAAATCGCACCTGAAATCGGCAAAAGTAGTACAACTACTTTTGCAAATCGGTACGGCGCTGCAAAATCGGTGTCGCACCGATTGGAACAGTGCCATTGCCGCCAATAGGCTGCGACTTGTCATGCGATTTGATCTCTCAAATCGCATGACAAATCGCTCCAATGTGAACCTAGACTTAAGCCTGTATTATCTTCAAACAAGTGGTTGGAATAATGAAAGTTCTGAAAGATACTGTAGAAAGTTCTGATATTATTTTTCTTATTTGGTTAAGTAAAAAACAGATCTGCTGTTGTTGAAAGCCGTTAATAATAAGCTAGTTTGGTATTATAAAGGCTTTCAGTGCTTTACATATTTTTGTATTTGCATACTTTGCTTTTTTGAATTAAATGGGTACATTATATTTATTTCAATTTTGGATTTGGCATCCTTGTGACTATTCCGTACTTAAAATGGCCAATAATTATTTATACCAACAAAGATAATCAACATGTTGATGTTCCACTTCCCTTGGTTTAGTTTTACACTTTGGTTTTTAAGCACTACATATGAATTTGCTTGAGAGTTTCTTCTATAAATATCCAATGAACTTTTAACGACTTCTTGTATTAATAGCACACAACAAGCAATTTAAGAGAGCACTCAGCGCTTGGATATCTAAAACTGAAAGTGACACGTTAACCCATTAAGCTAACCTGTTGCTGCTGGAGAAACATTTATTGCCTTGCATTGCTATATGATATACCCTCGTAGGAGTAAGGAGAACAACTTGATCTTAATTCACAAAGTGTTGTAGAACTTCCTTGTAAAATATTTTGGGAACTAGATTTTTATTTTATTATGTGGTCAAATACATTCATAAAAAGTACCATAACCATAAAGAGTAATGATATCAATTGTACGCATTAGGCTAGGTACACACAAGCACAGTGTGATTTGGATCTGATTTTCAAAGTGATTTTGTAGTGCAGCTGCGTAATATGCGTTTTTACTACTGCTGTCAGTTAGGCACATGCTGCTCAATGCTGGCTCCTCCCTCTGAGCTCATGTCACTGTAGGATACAGTAGTGATGTGGGATCAAAGGAAGGAACCAATGGGAGCTGCAGGGGCAGGGCCGCTGATAGGGGGGGACCACCAGTCCTCCTGTAGGGGGCCCAGGCACATAGAGGGGCCCGAGCAACAGGGGGAATTGGCGCGGTCGGCAGGGGCAATTACAGAAGGATGCCCTGTGTGGCGCTCTGCAGCAGCTGAAAGCTGGTTTCTCTCCCTCCTGCCAGCTTTCAGTTCTTGCAGAGAGAGAGACAGACACAAGGCATCCTCCCTGTTCTAGCTGCTTCTTATCTACCCCTGTGTGCCCCTTGTCACTGTGCTGCCCCTCCCTCTTCCTGTGGCGCTGCCGGGTTCCCTATCCTGTAAACGTAATAAATAATTTTTAGAAATTGTCAAATAAAATTATTTTGAAAATTTTAACTTTAAAAAAAAAAACGTAAAAAACAATTAAAAAGGGCTAATTCACACAGGTTATCTGTTATGTTTTTGTCCACTAATAATGATATATTTTGGGGGGGGGGGGGGGGCCTGCCAGGTAGGCTGTACAGGGCCCCGTCATTTCTTACAACAGCCCTGTGCAGGGGACCCAGCAGTTGGAAGTCTTGCTTTCCCATTAGACTTAAGGCAAGTAGTTCTCTGCAACAGTGCGGTGTTGAGTCATGCAAGTAGGCATATACACCATTCTTTAAAGGAATGTACTTAGGCTAAAATATTGTATCTAGTGACAGGGCTTCATTAAATGTGTGTCTGTGCATTTTTTACCAATTTGTTTTGTTTTATCAAGTGCAGCTTTACTAAACATATGTCCTTCTCATTTCCTCACATATTTTTAGAAGATAGTTAACATTTTATTTTATTCCAGAAAAATACTGTCTTTGACTCAGGTTCCTCCGATATTCAAGGAACAGGAAGGTAAAAGAAAAATGTGCAGTTTAGTGTGCAGATTGTACATTCCAGTGATTTAAAGTGTAAGTTCAACTTTACAGAAAAATCTGTAACGTGAACTTACACAGGACCCCGCTCCTAGCCCCCCCACCTTCCGGTCCCACTGACCTGGACCGTGGCAATCTCCGATTCTAAGCCCCAGTATTTCCGTATCAGGAGTCCGGGGCTTAGAAATCCCCTCAGCTGAATGTCCAAAACGTACCTTGTCAGAAGGGTTTCAGAGCATTCTAATTGGTCAGCACCGACCAATCAGCTCGTCCTGTCAGTTGAAAAGAAGACGCGTGGATGCCGAGGAGATTTCTAAGCCCCGAACTCCTGATGTGGATATAGCAGGGCTCAGAATGAGAGATTGCCATTGTCCAGGTCAGCAGGATCGGGGGGGGGGGGGCGAGGAGGGGGTCCTGTGTAAGTTCACCTTACTGATTTTCCTGTAAAGGTGAAATTACCCTTTAAGGTGGGTATGCACACTGATTTTTTTTTCATTAAAACAGTAGATTAACAGCAGAATAAAACTCACTGATTCCCGCATCACCACAAGCCATGTTGATGCAGGGATCTCTCCTGCTGTGTCTTTGTATTGGTGACAGCGGGAGTTCCCCCCCCCCTTCCCATTAAAATACACAGATCAGTGCTTGCAGCCATTGATTGCAAGTGCTATTTGAATGCTGGTTTCCAGCATGACCGTTCGACAGAAGTCAGTGATTAGACCAGCTTCTGTTGAACAAACAGCAGTACACAGTAATCGAATGTCAGTTGGTTGCTGCTGAACCATGCGACTTCGGTATGTGTATACCCAGCTTTAGACTTATGTTTGCACACTCTCCACAGAGATCTGCACCCGCGCAGCGTATCAGAGATACGCTGCGCCGCTGTAACTTACCCGGCTTTAGTTTGAATCCTTAAAGATTTTGCGCCGTAAGTTACGGCGGCGCAGTCTATCTCTGGCGGCGTAACGGCGCGTAATTTAAATCGGCGATTAGTGGGGCGTGTTTCATTTAAATGAAGCGCGTCCCCGCACCGAATGAACTGCGCATGCGCGTCCCTAAATTTCCCGCCGTGCATTGCGCTAAATGACGTCGCAAGGACGTCATTTTTTTTAACATAGACGTGAATTACGTCCATCCCGATTTACGGACGACTTACGCAAATAAAAAAAATAAATTAAAATTATACGCGGGAACGACTGCCATACTTAACATTGCGTACGCCACCAAATAGCAGCTTTAACTATACGCCGAAAAAAGCCGACTAGAGACGACATAAAGGAATGCGCCGGCCGCTCGTACGTTCGTGGATCGTCGGAACGCCACCCAGCGGACGCCGAAGAATTGCATCTTAGATCCAAAAGGCGTATGAAGACGTACACCTGTCGGATCTAACCCAGATGCCGTCGTATCTTGTTTTGAGGATTCAAAACAACGATACGACGCGGGAAATTTGAAAGTACACCGGCGTATCAGTAGATACACCGGCGTACTCGCTCTGTGGATCTGCCCCTTACATTCTAAGGTACTGTATATATGAAGCAGGTATAAAGTGTTTTTGGAATTTGTTTTTGCAAAATAACACATCTTTAAGAGATTTTAAAACAATAGTAAACCAAAAACAAAAATTTAATATATTGCTGCAGTGCTTACCAATTTTTAGATGTGGTGGCTGCATTGGTTTCCTTTTATTAGACTTTTTACCTGTAATTTTCATCTATTGATTCAGTCGCCAAGTCTATTATTTTTCAACTTCCTTTAATAGACCAAGCTGTCTAGCAAAAGTGGTGGTTGGAGGGGTTAGACAAACCGTTTAACACTGAAATGGGTGCTTACAATGGCCAGCTTTTATTAATTTATGTAAAACCTTTATCCCCCCGATCCCCAAAGAAAAAAACTGTTGCTTTAGGGCTTTTTACATGGTTTAAGGTAACATGGCCAGAGAGCATGTTATTGCAAATTGCCAGTTTTGTGATGCTGTAAAAATTGTAGCATCTGTCGCATTTGGCAAGTGAAATCACCAAATGTGACCCATTAAAATTAATGAAGCTGTGCCTCAACCGTGAGCCACGTACTTGGCTCGTGGTTAAAGCTAGGTACCTAAATAGAAAATCCCACTTACGTTTAATAATAAAAAGGGACATTCAGGAGGTGGTAGTATTGAATGTCCATCCACCGTGGATCATATTTCAGAGGGGTATGTAAACGAGCCCTAACTGCTCAAAAATGTTGTAGATGAAGTTAACCTGCCTGGCGGTCTTCCCGAGTCTGACACGGGGTTAGATTTTCCTGCTGCGAGCGGAAACCCCGTGTCAGACTCGGGCTTGCCTCGCTAGATCCACAGGCACAAGTTACTTACCTTGTCCCTGGATCCAGCGATGCCACCGCGCTGTGTGAGCGAGTGGGTCCTCGCTCGATTCACACAGTGCCTCCGTGTGACGCCGATCTCCGTTCCCTGCGACGTTACGACGCACGGGGACGGAGAACGGCGCCAAATTCAAAAAAGTAAACAAACACCTTACATACAGTATACTGTAATCTTATAGATTACAGTACTGTATGTAAAAAAAACACACCCCCCCTGTCCCTAGTGGTCTGTCCTGTGTCATGCATGTCATTTTATATAATAAAAACGTTTCTTTCTCCCTGCAAACTGTAGATTGTCCATAGCAACCAAAAGTGTCCCTTTATGTCAAAAATAGTTTTAGATCAGCTAAAAAACAGCGATAATAAATTATAATCACTTGCAGAATTGTGCGATAGCGATTTGTGGGGAAATTCGTCATAAAAAAAAAAAAATAATGACAGCAACAATTCTGCAACTGAGCAAATTTCAGTGATTTTGATTTGATTACATTATTGAATAATTTTTATTATAATTATATTATTATTTGTTATAATTATTTATAATTATTTATTATATTATAATTTATAATTTTGTTTTTAAAAAAATGTCATACCCGGGATGCCTATTAGAAGCTTGTTTGGTCAGATTTAAGTGAGTTATTTCTAAAAATTACAGACCTACAATATAAAACGCCAAATTTCCTTGCAAATAATGGTACCGCTTTTAGCATGTTTTTTCTGACAGAATCATACCGCCAGGGAGGTTAAGCTTTAAGTTGCTAGTCTAGTCCATCTAAATCTGCTGGTGCATCTAACACTACCATACCCCTAGATTGACAATGCTGCTGTCCAAGGTGTCTCCTCCAGTGGAGTGGAGACACTCTCAGACATGAGGTGTATTGGCCAGATTTGGTGAAAATAAAGCCTAAAAAAAGAAAGTGAATGCATCCACCATATTTAGCAATGCCTGCCTGTTAAGCCCAGTTGTCCCATTCATATAAGCAGTCACTACAGCTTCTATCAATGAAACAGGGTTTAAGAATGGGGTACAGGGAGATGATAGCTAGGTCTGCCCCTTCTATTCATATAGAAGCTGTAGAAGATGAAGAATAATGAGAGCCTGTGGCAACAACTTAGCTGTATTAACCCCAGGGGTGGAGAGGGCAGGACTGGGGAAAATTTTCAATAAGAGAAGATGAATCAGCACAAGGGACACATCCAATGAGGCCTCTCATTGGCCTTCATCAGTAGATCTCATTGGCCTTCATCAGTAGATCTACTGATGAAGGCCAATGAGAGGCCGACACGCGTTTAGAAGGGAGGAGTAGTATCTGTGATGTCAGGCGAAGCACCGTGAGTCTAGATCTGTGGTGAATGAGCTGGTGATTTGATACATGCTGTTTTTATTGTTATTTCTTATAAGTGTAACTTTTTAGGGGGGCTTTTTTAATAAATTCAAAAGCAGAGAACACTACGGTACTTGTGTTTTTTGTTTCATGTCCTTAACCCCAGAATATATAAGTGGAATTGATTATTAAAAAGCGAATGGAGGAAGGTGGTGTTTGGAGACAATTCAAACATTGATTACCCACACAGAGGTGCAGTCTGGAGACTGTAGGAATTACTACCATTGGCAAAGTGGATTGATCGTGGTGGACACATGGAGTGATCGGTCCATGAGTTTTATACTCATCCTTGAGGTGAGCAGGCATTTTAGCAGGTTGTGGTGTACACTGAAAATTGGATCCATTTAAATAGGATTTTTTTCACAGCGGTGACAGCTTTGGAAACCTACATATGAACTGTTTTTTATAATTTATTTATTTTCTTTTTTCATAAATTGTTTTATGGAATATATAATTATTTGTTTATATAAGATTTATAGATACGCAGCGCTGCACTATTTTCACAAATTTAATATTGCAGTAGTTGTGATGTATTACTATAAGTGTTCAGCAGCTGTGTAGACACTCAGAGGGTTATATTTGTTGCTTTCTTTTTTCTCACGTTATTATAGGAGTAATTTATTAGTATTGTGGCGCTGATTGTTTTTCTCACAAAGGACACTTACCTGCCCTTGGATGCAGCACTGTCCTCACAAAAGCCGAATCTTTAATCGGCTTGAGGTCTAAGCATCGTCATCTTGACTAAGGGAAACCGGCAGTGAAGCTTTGCGGCTTCACAGCCGGGTTCCAACTGCTCATGTGCAAGACACGCTGTGCTTTGCGAATGGTCTTACAGTCTTCTGGGACTTGTGATATGTCCCAGAAGGCTGCAGGGGAAGGGGGGTGGGTGAAACTTCTGCTCAGATTGGCACAGCAATCCGGACAGAAGTGGGTGAGCAAGCGAGTAGGGGAGTGAGTACCTGGGGAGTGAGTACCTGTCTAGAAATGAAGTTCCGCTTTAATTACTGACAGAGATTGTGTTAAATGCGTCAGTAGCTCTGCTAGTTCTCATTTCCACATGGTATTTTAATAAATATATAGAAGTACAGCTTAGTAAGTGTAACAGTCTACTAACTGGATTATGACACGTTGGCCAACAACAAGCTATGTCCGCACCTAATTATTGCTTGTTTCAAGCTTGCACATCCCAGAGCTGCAATATGTTTTTTTTTTTAAAGGAACCCAAAAGCACTTTAAATATAAAAATGTATCTAAGACCGCTAATTTTTCCAGTTTAACGACAGTACATTAAAATGCTGAGTCTAATTAAACACCGTAAGTAGCAGTTCTTTAATAAAAACAAACACAATCTGGTTAATACCTCTGACCAACAGCTGCAATAAGGTTAATATGCAGTCACCATTTACTGCGACTTGTATTGTGAGAATATTTGCTTGTGGCCGAATGGATTAGCAGAGAGCTTTCTGCATCTGTTTACTGACAATAAAACGGCAGCTGCGTTGAGCAGCAGACTAACAGGTGGCTAACATTCACGCTGAATGCTAAACTTTACATGGCTTTTTAACAGATTTCTGCGCAACATAAATACTTAATGTATTTTAATGCTGCACCTCCTGCCTCCATTCTTGCTTCAAAATACATTTGGATTCTCTTTCTCAGAGTGTCCTTTCAAAATCTGGAACACGCTTTCGCTGAAATTTTAGCAAATGAATCAGATTTTCCACATCTTGAGTTAATTGTTGCAGATGTGTTTCGAAAAACCTGTTTGGTCACACAATTCAGCAACTGTTCAATATCAGATTTACAAGTGAAAAGCAAGATAATTGTAAAGTGTATCACGTTTGCAGTGATAACACATAAGAAAAAGTACTATGTTAAAATTGAGCAGAAATATAGATTTACTTTATTTAATTATATTATAAGTGGCAATATGTGAAGTCCATTAACCACTTAAGCCCCGGACCAATATGCTGGCTAAAGACCCAAGGTGTTTTTACAGTTCGGGACTGCGTCGCTTTAACAGACAATTGCGCGGTCGTGCGACGTGGCTCCCAAACAAAATTGGCGTCCTTTTTTCCCCACAAATAGAGCTTTCTTTTGGTGGTATTTGATCACATCTGCGGTTTTTAGTTTTTGCGCTATAAACAAAAATAGAGCGACAATTTTGAAAAAAATGCTATATTTTTTACTTTTTGCTATAATAAATATCCCCCAAAAACATATATAATTTATATTTTTTCCTCAGTTTAGGCCGATACGTATTCTTCTACCTATTTTTGGTAAAAAAAATCGCAATAATCGTTTATCGGTTGGTTTGCGCAAAATTTATAGCGTTTACAAAATAGGGGATAGTTTTATTGCATTTTTATTTTTTTTATTTTTTTTACTACTAATGGCAGCGATCAGCGATTTTTTTCGTGACTGCGACATTATGGCGGACACTTCGGACAATTTTGACACATTTTTGGGACCATTGTCATTTTCACAGCAAAAAATGCATTTAAATTGCATTCTTTATTGTGAAAATGACAGTTGCAGTTTGGGAGTTAACCACAGGGGGCGCTGTAGGAGTTATGGTTCACTGTGTGAGTGTTTAAAACTGTAGGGGGGTGTGGCTGTAGGTGTGACGTCATCGATCGTGTCTCCCCTATAAAGGGGATGACGTGATCGATACGCCGCCACAGTGAAGCACGGGGAAGCCGTGTTTACACACGGCTCTCCCCGTTCTTCAGCTCCGGGGACCGATCGCAGCACTCGAGCGGCGATCGGGTCCGCGGGACCCGCGGTCCCGGAGCTTCGGACCGGGTCGCGGGAGCGCGCCACGGGAGCGCGCCGCGGGAGCGCGCCACGGGCGCGCGCCCGCGACCCACGGCTGGGTACAAGTACAGGACGTATATATACGTGCTTGTGCCCAGCCGTGCCATTCTGCCGACGTATATGTGCAAGAGGCGGTCCTTAAGTGGTTAACAAGAGATAAACTGTTTCAGCTTATTTGCTATCAACCATAAAAACCATCAAATGCAATCAAATAAACTGAAGGTAATGTACTTCAATTTTATTTAACACAAATATGGTTCTAAAAAACAGCCTATAAAAAAAAATTAAAAAAATAAATAAGAAAAGAGCATTTGTGTAGGGCAGGGGTCTCCAAACGTTGTGCGACCATCAATCATTGAACCAAAGGATAGGAACGCCCAGTCCCGCAGTCATCGGAACCCGGAAGCCCTGGACAAAATCAGAATATAAAGGTATGTACGGAGAAAAAAAAATGATCTGCCGAAAGTAAATGTCCTTAGTATGCTTAGTATGCTAGATGTAATGTTAAAAAAAAAATTTGGGGGTGAACCCCCGCTTTAAGAGGTCAAATCAACACCTGTTTTTGACCACAGTGACGAGATAATTCAAAAGAGCAGGATAAAGAAGAAAAAAAAATTCTTGAACAAATTAATTTCTAATAGTGTATGTGATTTTTGTTCAGTAATGTAATTTCCTTAGAAAGAATGTTAAAAGCAGAGCAAATGTTGAAGTTAGGTCACTGAATGTATTGAGAATTTTCATACAAATGTGGTTTCAAGCAATGCAATGCTTCAAGGGGTTGTAAAGGATAATTTTTTTTTAGTTTTTATAAAAAACATGTTATACATATCTCCTCTGTGCAGCTCGTTTTGCACAGAGTGGCCCCGAACCTGGTATTCTGGGGTCCCTCAGCGGCTGTCTCGGCTCCTCCCCACAAGAACTAACCCCTTCATGGGAGCTCTTTCCCAGGGGGGTTAGTTCTTGCGGGCGCGATCCTGTGATACAGCCAGCTGCCATAGCCGCTCACTGTATCATTTGGACCCGCCCCCTGCACGCCACATCATTGGATGTGATTGACAGCAGCGCAAACCAATGGCTGCGCTGCAATCAATCCATCCACTCTAGCCAATCAATGGCCAGACTGAGCGGAGAAGAGGACGTCTGGGGCAAGCCCAGCAGGTGAACGGGCTCAGGTAAGTAAAAAAGGGGGGGCTGGGGGGCCGTAACTGTCAGATGTTTTTTCACCTTAATGCATAGGATACATTAAGATGAAAAAACATGAACCTTTATAACCCCTTTAAAATAAAACTGATATACCCTTCATGTTGGGTACTTATTTTACCTTATTTTTGAATAAGTAAAGAAGATTGTTGCGTTCTGGCTTCGTTATTTATTTAGACATACAGTAGACACAAATATTATCCTTAATCCTTAAAGTGGTAGTAAACTCTGTACTACCACTTTAACCTACAGGTAAGCCTATAATAAGGCTTACCTGTAGGTATACAGAATATCTCTTAAACCTTACAGGTTTAGGAGATATTCCCCCCGCAATGCGCCGCTGACTGCAGCGGCGCATGCGCAGCGGGGATCCTCAGCTAAAGGGCCGGCAGCCGCCGGACCATGCTAGAGAGAAGTCTCCCGCGCGCATGCGTGGGAGTGACGACATCGCCGCTCCAGCCAATCACAGCGCTGGAGCGGCGATACCCGGAAGACACGCCGAGGAAAGATGACATCTCCCTCGGCGTGGACCAGGTAAGTTCCTCTCACCTCGTTCCAA
Source organism: Rana temporaria (assembly GCF_905171775.1). Lineage (NCBI taxonomy): Eukaryota > Metazoa > Chordata > Amphibia > Anura > Ranidae > Rana > Rana temporaria. Next base: position 108,462,701 of record NC_053494.1, on the reverse strand, counting down.
GGTAAGTATTTCATAATCGGCTAGTAAGTGGTGCATACTAGCTGATTATGGCTTTTGCTTTTCAGGTTTAAAAAAAAAAAAGAAAAATGACAGCGGGTATACAACCGCTTTACCGTCAACCACAGGTTTTAAAGATTTTCTTACTCTTTTTTTTTTTTACAAAAAAATGTATCTATTTATATGCTATCCTAAGGTAAGTAGTATGAATTTGTATACATATAGTGCAGCACAGAAAGGCAAATGTTTTCAGAGTAATGGCCGGTTCACACTACTGCGACTTCAAAATCGCGTTATTTTACGCAATTTCAGGGAATGGCAGTCTACAGAGCTGAATTTGCATCGCGCATGGATCAAACTCGCACCGGACCCTTTTTTAAAGCAGCTTAGATTTGCAACGCATTGATGTGAACAGCACTCGTGGGAAACTATGTTAGTAAAATGACTTGCGAATTTGAGCAATCACAACGGATCAAATTCGCAATAGAATTTGTAGCAGTGTGAACTTGCCTTAAAGTAGGGTAACAAGGAGGTATATTCTGAAAACTTTTTTTTTTTATTTAATCCAATTAATTTTGTTGCACAAACAATCAACTTTAGGACAGTTATATCACCCCCTGCACATTATAGGATGTAGGGTAAATGAAAAAAAAATACACTTATTATAAATCAACTCTAACCCAAATACTCACACAGCTTCTCCTATACTTCTAAATCATAAGGGCTTTATCACCCCAGAAGCACTCATTTTCAAATTGAGTGCAAATTATACTCAAGAAAAATGGATGTATTTCAATGAGCACCATTGCTGTGATTTTATGTGCATTTAAAAAAAAATAATAAAAAAAAACATATTACATTTTTTAACATGTTAACATACCGAAATGTACGTGAATACACATAAACCAAGCGCATGTAAATCCAAACAAAATAATAAAATAATGCCTACACACGCACCACATATGCAAGCAAAAGTACACGTGGAATTGTGCACTGAATGCAGAGATTGTAAATGAGCCCTAAATAAAATGGATAGCCAATTCTTGAACCATGTATGATATACTTGTGCGTCTTTCTACAGTATACAAATCGTCCACACACAAACACAGTGCTTGCTTACTTTTTAACTTAGAAAAGTTAATTACATTGGCCTAGATTCACGTAGGGCGGCATAACGTTGTGCGGGCTTAGCGTATCTTATTTACGCTACACCGCTGCAACTTAGGGAGGCAAGTGCTGTATTCACAAAGCACTTGCGTCCTAAGTTACGGCGGCGTAGCGTAAATCGGCCGGCGTAAGCGTATGTATTTCAAAGTAGGCAGGTCGTGGGCGTGTTGTATTTAAATTAAGCTTGACCCCATGTAGATGCATGGCCGAACGAACAGCGCATGCATGCTCAGTATCACGTCGTATTTACGCCAAAGGTACGCCGGCTCAATGCCTGTGACATGAACGTAACCTACGCACGGCCCCATTCACGTACGACTTACGTAAACAACATAAAAAGATACGCTTGTTCCTACGTCCATACCTTGCATGGGCTGCGCCACCTAGAGACCAGCTTTATCTTTACGCCGGCGTATGTCTTACGTAAACGGCGTAACTAATTGCGACGGGTGTACGTACGTTCATGAATTGGCGTATCTTGCTCATTTACATATTCAACGTGGAAATCAACAGAAGCGCCACCTAGCGGCCAGCGTAAATATGCACCCAAGATACGACGGCGTAGGAGACATTTACGCCACTTGTATCTTAGCAGAATTTATGCGTAACTGATTCTATGAATCAGGCGCATAGATACGACGGCGGCCATTCGGACTTACGATGGCGTATCTGGAGATACGCCGTTGTAGGTCTTTGAGAATCTGGGCCATTATATTTACACTATTATTTAAATAAGAACAAAATAACAAATCTTGCAACATTACCTACAATTATATCATCTGTAATAGGAAATAACTAATAGCTGCAAACAGATTTCACGGATGTAAAGAGTCCAGTGGCAGCAACATTCTACTTAGATTTGGCAAATGTAAACAAAATGTTAAGCTTGTGAAAACAGGCATAAAATAAAATCTAGAGGAATGAACAGATGAATAAATCATTCTAATCCCCATACAGTGCAACATTTTTATACTTCCTAGTATCACATTTCTTGTGCATGTATGCTTTCCTTGTAAAAGAACAACCGACTTCCCAATGCAAAGCTGTAGTTCAACACTAATGATAAGTACTGTCTGTCGGTGAAAATAAATGTAAATTATGTTCTTATAAAGTTCTATCATAAACAATAACTGGATAACTGTGAGGGATACAACCATTCCTCACAGAGCGTGTGTCTGGTCTGACAGCTGGAACGCCAGGACGCGGCGCTGGGCTTTAAATTCGCCACCGCGGCGGTGATTGACGAATCAAAACGCTGCGATGCACACACGTGACTGTGAGGAATGGTTGTATCACTCACAGTTATCCAGGTGGCTATGCATCTTTCCCCTTGGACCCTCTCAAACCAGGTATTTACTCACAAGTCTGCCTGGCTTGTGTTTTGATTTTTTGGCTACTAGGGATTGTTCATGTATGCTTCTTTGGCATACATTTATTCCCTTATATTATTAGACATAAAATATATATATACATATTTTTTCTATACAGTGATTGTCTACTGCAATCAATTTCCCATCAACTGGCTGTGATAATGCCTTCTCGTGATTTAATTCACAACTGTGGAACATATGGATTGGTTTTATCAATATAAGCTTCTTAGTCTAAAACAGACAGGTACTTATATATATTTTTTGATCATACATCTTTTTTGTATCATTTTGGAGAGATTTTTGGACATATGTGTGTACATATGTATCCCTTATCTTTCAGATATTTATTCCATAAGTGGCTCTACATTCTGCTGTGGTTCTCTTAAGGTGTCTTCGGGTTCTGTATTTGAAGCATTAGCTATTCCTGCGTGATCTGCTGTCCTTTCATGCTGTTGTCTCCTGATATATTTTTACCTTTGGGTAAGTCATTTGGAAATTTATTTTTACTATTTTTGTGCCCCTGTTTATTTATGATTGAGACCCGTGAGCATGCATATTCTGCTAAAATTGATGTAATCTTAATCAACTGTTTTCCCCTCTTTTATATTATCAATTACAACTTATATATTTACCAGTATGCATTGATATGTAAAAAAATTCTTTACAGTCATTTAATTATATGTTTTTTGTTGTTTCTCTTTTTGATATCTAGCATTGTCTGTCGAAAAGCTCCTGAGGAAACTCAAAAGAGTGAAACATGTAGAGCTGACCAAAACAATGCCTCGTCTTGATTTCACATTATGTATTTAATCAAGATTTATTTCTATTTATCATACTCATGTCATATAATTCTTTGTAATAAATTGTTTTTTCTATTTTTATAAAACCTTGATTGTGTGAATCTCTATCTGCACCATTTCAATAGCCCCTGGGTCCTCGTGGAACCCTTTTTTTGTCCCTTTTTTTACTTTTCATCATTCATCGGGGTGAGGTGCTTTTGACAATTGGTATTTGTTCACAAAAATCTTTTTTAACTGGCAATTAATAAAAACTTGTTTGTACTTTTCTTGTCCTTTGGTGCATCTCAGTGTTATTGATTTCCTGTAGTTTCACTGTAGCCACTTTAAGTCTTCATGCATGCACTGCATGGCTATTTTTAAAATAAAAATGCATTTTGAGATTTTTTTTAATTTTATATTTACTTAAAAAATGCTCTGATAAAAACAAAAGAGTATTAAAACGATTGTAAACCCTCACCTTGTAAAACAAGCCATTTAGTTTAAAAATAGAAATGAAAAGCAAAACATTTTTGTTTAGATATATAAAATATTATAAATACCTTCTTCCCCTTTTTTATAAGTGATTACATTCTCTCTGTTCTCCACTGGATAAGAGCTGGGGGGAGGAGAAGCAGCAGCACACTGAGCTTCCCAATGAATGGCTGTGCAGTGGGGGTGTGTCAAGACAAGTCTGAACATTTTAGGAGAGCACACTGCACTACAAGCCGACCTCAATGCACTGTCTAATTGGGCAACTATGTGGCAGATGAGGTTTAATGTTGATAAATGTAAAGTTATGGACTTGGTGGCTAAGAATATGCATGCATCATACATGCTACGGGGAATACAACTGGGGAGATCCAATAGTGGAGAAGGATTTGGGAGTTTTGGTAGATCATAAGCTCAATAATGGCATGCAATGCCAAGCTGCAGTTTCCAAAGCGAGCAAAGTATTTTCTTGTATTAAGAGAGTTATGGATTGCAGAGAGAGAGATATAATTTTGCCCCTGTACAAATCATTAGTAAGACCTCATCTGGAATATGCAGTTCAGTTTTGGGCACCAGTTCTCAAAAAGGATATCGGGGAACTGGAGTGCAGAGAAGGGCAACAAAACTGATAAGAGGCATGGAGGAGTTTAGCAATGAGGGATGATTAAAGGAACTGAATTTATTCACTCTTGAGAAGAGGAGAAAAAGGGGGGATATGATCAACATGTACAAATATATAAGGGGTCCATATAGTTTGAAATTGGTGTTGAGTTATTCACTTTACGGTCAACATAAAAGAAGATAAGGGGGCACTCTATACGTTTAGAGGCCCGGTTGCCAGTGGATTTGGCCTTTGGTACATACTTGGACCATACCTCAGCAACCTCTCACAGGGGGTATGTGGAGACTGCCTATGACAGGGCCCAAGCCACCTCGGAGCGAAGAGGGCTGAGGAACAAAAAGACTTTTGATCTCAAAGTCAGAGTCCAGGATTTGCAACCAGGAGACAGAGTGCTGTTGAGGAATCTAGGTGTCCCTGGGAAGCACAAATTAGCTGACCGCTGGAAGTAACAGCCTTATGTCGTTTGCAAACAGCTTCCCAGGCTCGCCGTATACCAGATTCAGCCAGAAGGCAGCATAGGCTCTTTGAAAACTTGGCATCGCAATCATCTACTGCCCTTATCAGAAGCAATACGCTTACCATTGCTGCCAGATTCACAGACACCTCTGCCAACCTCTCAGGCCTCGCACATACGACCGAACATGTCCAGTTTCCGTGGACATGTTCGGTCGTGTGTAGGGCCGACCGGACAATTTTCAGGGCGACCAAACAGGTTTCCAGCGGACAAATGTTTCTTAGCATGCTAAGAAACATGTCCGCTGGAAGCCTGTCCGTCGGACATGTCCGACGGTCAGTACAACTCATCGGACATGTCCGCTGGCCCGAGAACCCGCGCAGGCCGTCGAAGTGATTCGACGCATGCGTGGAAGCATTGAACTTCCGGGTTCGCGCATGTCGTCGCATCATCGTCGCCGATACGTCACCGCGTCGTCACCGCGCTGTCTGTCCGCGGGGATTTTGGTTTGATGGTGTGTAGACTAGCAGACATGTCCGATGAAAACGGTCCGCGGACCGTTTTCATCGGACATGTCCGCTCGTCTGTACGAGGCCTCAGAGGACTCGACCAGTCACTAGGTCTCAGTCAGTGTCCCAGGATGTGGAGGATGAAGACAGTGAGGATGAAGAAGTGGAATTAGACTGGCTGTGGTCATCTCAATTGTCTGGGTTTGCAACCTCTCTTTTATCTCCACCTGATGTGATGGGTACTGGGGTTCTCAGAACAGAAGCCCCTAAGTTTGTGCTTCAGAATCTGTTTCCTGAAGAGCTAGAAGATGATCAAGTTCCTGCACCAATTGAAGATAGTGAGGAAGTTTCATCTATTACAGGAGGGGATTTGGAAGCTGATATGCAGGGAGAGGAAGATGTAGAAGACATGGAGTCCAATTTGCTTGAACAGGATGCAGGAGAGATTATGGGAGAAACGTAACCTAGTAAGCCAGAGGCACAGGAGCCTAAAGACCAAAGAGAGAAAAGCTATTCACCCACCCAAGACACTAACATATGATCAATTGGGTGAAAGCTCCGAAGAGGCTGTGCTTACCTCAAAAAGGACATTAGAATTACATGGTCCTTCCACTTCATGTTTAGTTGAGGACAACCCCAGCTCACCCCCTGGCACATCTGGCTGGGCCGTTCCACTCAAGGTGGCCTGTAGGCAGAACAACCTCCTTTCCAGAGCATGGCGGGGGGTTCCTCTGCCAGGTTCTTATGAAAATGTAAATTGCCTGGTTCCTTGTGTGCCTTAACTTTGTTTCTCTCCTTGTGTTTTAAAAATAAAGCATGTAACGGGTCACAAATTGCTGCTGTCATTGGGGACCAAAGATTTTGAGTGGGGGGAGTGTATAGCAAGGTATTACCATTGCATGCATATTAACGGACTACAATTTGTGTTTAATAGAAGTTGGCTCCCTCTGGTGTTTGTTACATGCTAAGATTATTAAAGTTAGCTTGGTCCAGTTATTCATGGACAAAGCATTATGGGCATTGTGGTACCAAAGACAGGGACCCTATTGATGTGGGCAGAATTGAGACTACATCGTCCACAAGGCCATTGTACTACCAAGGTGCAATACGCACCTGGGCCTACCCTGGAGAGGACGGATCACCTAGCCTGAGAGGGATCCTTGCGTACATCTTTGCTGAAAGGACCAAAGAGAGACCACCTGAACTCACCTCCCGGAGTCACCTCTTTACTGGTATCCAGAGAACGGCCGTGCGGAGGACCAGAGGCCCCACGCTACATAAAGACTGATCCAGCCAGGCCTTGTTTGGTGAGCGGGCACTTGCCCATCAACATAGTTAACTGTCTCGCAGGAGTGTGACTTCCATATATTTCACTTGTGCTTGCCGGCCTCTGAAACGCCCCGAGTGGGGACACACTGCCTCCTGAGAGCGATACAACAGGGAAATTGGTGCATAACTTTACTGTTACATTGTGGGCATCAAGCGTTTGTCTTCCTTTCACCCTGTTATTGGAATACAAATAAATAAGTGCACCAACGAAGCTAGCGGAAGATTAACTGACTCACCCATTTTCTCTTTTCCTACAAGTCGTTTACTACAGAACACACACACCAGTTGAACTGTCCACTAGGGGGAGCCATACAGTTGGGAGTTTATGTGTTTCTTTTATATAACTGCTTGTATTGCATTGTGATTTTTGTTGGTTTATGCGATACCTGGTGGAGAGGTGTCCCAGTGCTGACGTCATTGCATTGAGAGATTCCTCCACCATACTCTCACTCAGATCAGGTCATTTGCATCTGATTGCAGGGATATTCTGAACTAGCTGTATTCCAATGACACTTGCAGAGAGCTGTATGTATTTAATGTTCTTTGCATAACCATTGTTCTATTGCTTTGCCAAGTAAACATCTTAACACTGGTTAAGCCATATCTTGTGTGGGACTCTGTCTGTAGCAGCTGGGTGACAGGTGAACAGCACCAAGGTAACCATATTTGACTGCATTCATTATTGTGTAGTATAATTGTGGATTTCTATAACCATTCGGGGTCTACAATTACATTATTGTCCATTTGTGCCAAGTGGGGATCGAGACAAATTAAGGGGGGGTTGACATGCAGAGTGCAGGCCCAAATCTAAACCAGCAGCTCCTTGGGGGGTAGTGCTAAACATGCTTACCCTCATTTCATTGAGTAGCCCACAGAGAAATCCCCTCTCTTGAAGCTATGGCAGAAGGCCCCCACAACACTAGTCTCTGCAACTGATTCTAGCTCTATTTCTGGCATGCATTAAGCGGCTTATTTGAATAAAGCAGAATGTTCTGCATGTATGTCAGATCTAAATATGCCGGTACACAGATACAGAAGGAAATTAAGAGGAAATTAAAACAGTATTGGAGGAAGCTCCAGCAGATTTGTCTTCCCAAGTTAGTAGCTATATTGTTATACAGTATTTCAAACAATTTGCTTACTAACATTGAAAAACTGATTGCCTCTGTCCACAACAGCCTTGGCATTTTGCAACTCGGCTCTCCTCTGTCTTGCCAGGACCTTGTTCATGAACAGATAGAATGTAACTAAAATGAAAGATAACTCCTGAAGTTACTCCCCCCCCCCCCCAAAAAAAAATCTTTGCTGAAATCTATCCAATTTATTTATTTATTTATTTATTTATAAAAATGCTTATTGGGAGCGCAGTCATTACCCAAAGGCCTCGATGCGCTCATAGAACCGACATATACAAATACAAACAGTCTCTTATTACTGTACGATAATTATATAAAACCACATACTAACCATTTAAAAACTGAAGTACTAATATCTTACCCTAATTAGGACCATACACTTGAGAAAATAAAAAAGTTTTTAAAAACTTTCTAAATTTTAATAAATCCGTCTCACATCTTATGTATAGAGGTAGAGAATTCCAGAATATTAATCCCTGCGCATCCAGTGTCCTCCCTCCACATGTAGTCTTTCTAAACCTGGGGACAGTCAAATTGACCTGATTAGCAGATCTCAACGCTCTGTTGGGAACAATTGAAAAAGAGTTTGCAAATAAGTGGGCTATTCCTGTAGTTGATCCCACTGTCTCTGTCTTAAACAAACATTTCAATGTATGAAACACAAATATATATATATATATGTATATATATATATGTCCTGCGCTAAGTGAAAAAATAGAACTGCAGCACCCTTCCACCTATCTGGGCAAAAGATATAACAAAAATAAAAACAATATAAAGGTGCCCTTTAGGCCTTGGTTAAACCTATGCATTTTTAGTGCCTTTTCAGTTTTGCAGAAACACACTACAGTCCATTTAACATGGTTTCCTATGGGTCATGTTCACATCTATGCATTTTATGGAAAGGGCCAGCAACTTTTTTTCTAGTTTTTGGTTCCATTGACTTTAATGGATCAAAAATGTGTATTGGAAAATGCAAAATGCACCTGGAATATACAAACTGCAACCTGCATAGGTGTGAACCAGGCCTTAAAAGTAGTAATCACAATAGACAAGTCATACATTTATAAATAAAATACCGGTAATAACTTTATGAATATAATTATATACAGTGGGGAAAATAATTATTTGATCCCCTGCAGATTTTGTAAGTTTGCCCACTTTCAAAGAAATTAAGGGTCTATAATTTTTATCATAGGTGTGTTTTAAATAATAGAGAGAACATCAACCAAAAATATGAATATGACCCTAAGAACACCATCCCTACAGTCAAGGTGGTAACATTATGCTTTGGAGCTGTTTCTCTGCTAAAGGTACAAGCCAACTTTGCCTCAGCCAGAGCACTAAAGATGGGTGGTCGATGGGTCTCCCAGCAGGACAATGAGACAAAACATACTGCTGAGGCAAAAAAGAAGTGGCTCAAGAAGAAGCAAATTAAGGTCATGGAGTGGCCTAGCCAGTCTCCAAACCTTAATCCTATAGAAAATTTATGGAGGGAGCTGAAACTTCGAGTTGCTAAGCAACACCCAAGAAACCTTAAGGATTTAAAGAGGATCTGTAAAGAAGAGTGGACCAAAATCCCTCCTGAGATGGGTGCAAACCTAGTCACTAACTACAAGAAATGTCTTACCTCTGTGCTTGCCAACAAGGGTTTCTCCACCAAATACTAAGTCATGTTTTGCTTGGGGATCAAATTCTTATTTTACTCACTGAACTGCAACTCAATTTATGACATTTGTATCATGTGTTTTTTCCGGGTTTTTGGTTGATATTCTGTCTTTATCATTTAAAATACACCTATGATAACAATTGTAGACCCTTTGGGCAAGATCCACAAAGCAGATGCGCCGACTTAACTCGAGATACGCGGCGTAATTGAAATTTGCGCCGCGCGTATTTTTGCGCCTGATCCTCAAAACGAGTTACGCTTGAAATCTACTTATTTCCGTCCTACCTAAAAAAATGACACCGGCGCTTCTCCGAGTGCAAAATACGATAGACACACCGCTGTTTTGATAGGCAAAGATGCAAATGAGGGAGATAAGGCGATCCACAAAATTAAGTGTGTGCGGCGTAGATTACGCCCTGTGCGCTTCTGTTAGTTTCATGGTGTAAAGTTACACTTTATAAAAGCAGCCCTAAATTTACACATGCCGTGTAAATGTCAGCTAAAGCAACACCATTAAGGAAGAGCTGAGCACACACACTTGCAGGACAACAATCTGTATGCCAACATGCCAGGGGCATCCATGCGCATATCTATACTAGTGACTTAAGTAACCCAGGGTACCCCCTCTTCTGAGGGAACAGCTGCGGCCGCGAGGGGATGACGTCACCAGCAAACCCTCTGAGTCCTCACGCGTATCGTGACAGCCGACGTCACTTAATCATAGGATCTATAATTAAGTGACGTCGGCTGTCACGATACGCGTGGCGGCCGCAGAGCGGAGACACATGATACTACACACGCTGTCTTAACAGCATTGTCTGTGAGTGTATTTGTTTTTTTACTTCATTAAACGTGTTAAATGATTTTATGCTATGGAGGCTTCCCTGTGCTTTATTTTGAGAGCCATCGCTGTGATTGTGTGAGCCTTTCTGGAGTGGATCATTACGTTTTTTGAGCAGCCTTTGATATAGGCTTGAAAAAAGCCTCATTAAGGTAAGAGGCTGGTATTAACATCTTCACACTGTGGAAAGCCGGGCGTCTGTGTTTACAAGCATGTGGGCACATTTCATCATCTTACACTGAAGTAATTACCTGTGGACTTTTCATTTATGAGTGGAGCACATATGCACCTTGCAAATTTATGATTGAATTCTATTTTGGAATTTATTTCACTTCTGCAAGATTGTGCACTGGACACATGTACTAAATATTTTTATTTCTATTTTTATATATTTTTTTTATATATATATTTTTTATATATATATTTTTTTTTTTACTTATTGACACTTATTTTGTGTTTGATCCCTTTGATGGATCGTATGGGACACTTGCACTGCAGGGTTATTTCATTGGGTTTTGATTACCCCAGCATTTTTTATTGAACATTCTTTCAGGAACTTGGACTTTATTTTCACTGATAATTTTATTGACTATTTGCACATTGCACTTTTTTCTGGATGAAGCACTTTAAGGATTTGTTGATTGCATATATTATTTATATTGTCCGATTATTGTTTTTATTATCTGGAATTCTTTTATGGTGATTTTATCACCTCATCAACATTGTGCTGTCATTTGGCACGTTTGTTCACTTGACTTTATTATTATTTCACTCGTATTACCCTCCACATTATGTGATTGATGCTGGGTGGTATTTTTGGTCAAGACCTAGAGTGGAACATATTTAACCCTAGCAGGGGACGGATGCACCTATTTTTCTTTAATGATTCATTTATAGTCTTTGTTATTACTTTCTTTATTTATTAATCACTTTAATGTTTGCAAGCGCCACTACGCCCCCCCCCCCCCCCATTTTTACACTACATGTGTTAGTTTCACATCTTGTCTGCACCTGTGCACTAAGCACAGTGCTTCCAACCCTTTGTTTACATATTGCTATAGCAGCAGCAGCCATGGGTTCACTTGTCCACAAATGGCCACGTGCAGGAAAACAGTAAGTGATAAAATAGCCAAATGTTAAACCAGAAAAAAAAAATCAAGATTATTAACCATAAGCTTGCTAAATGGCTAAAACACTCTTTTAAAAACATAAAGGTGTATGTTTTCAAATTTAGCAGGGTTGCCTGGAGTTCCTCTTTAATTTTCTTTTTACTTATTATTCTATATTGAAAAGGTTTATTTATACTTCTCATATGTAAAAAAAAAATTATTTTAGCCTCAGAAATAAATAACATTTTAAAGCATCATCTAGTAAACAGTTTCCTATTGAAAATGTACATATTTTGCAGTAGCATTTTTGATCTTAAATTTTAATGATGAATATTTTATATGTTTACTAAACATTATATATTCATAATGCCATGAGTTATGAGTTTCCTACACCTTGCTCAAACAGAAAACGCATCGGAAAGTCTGCATTGACTTGAAATCTTCACATTTTCTCAAGTTATTTTTCTATGTTGTCAGTTTGGTCATAAAAGAACCCAGAACAGCATCTTAAAGCGGAGTTCCGGCCACAATTTCACTTTTTAAATATAAATACCCCTGTAATACACAAGCTTAATGTATTCTAGTAAAGTTAGTCTGTAAACTAAGGTCTGTTTTGTTAGGTTGTTACAGCATTTAGACACTTTATAAAATAGACATTGACTTGGGCCATCTTAAGTGTGGGCATCATGAAGCCAGAATGTATGACTTCCTGGATTTCAGCCTTGCAGATCTCGCACATGCTCAGTGCTGCACAAGCAGTGTAATAGGTTTCAGATCAGGTTTCAGCACCTGTACTATCCAAGTCACATGATTCTTCGAGACTGGGGAGTGCACAGGCTCCTGGAAAGTTACACCCACTACATTCCCAGGAGTCTGTGCGGTGTAGGTTAGGAAGCTTAAGCACCTAGGTGCAGGAAGAGGGAAGATTAACTATTCTGCCTAGCAACAACACTTTGAAGGGCTAATGACATTTTTTTAAAACTACTGATGTAATGTTATATTTATGGGTGGAACTCCACTTTAAGAACTGCATGCCTCACAACAATAAGAAAGAGACTGGCATCTATCGGAGAGATACAAGGCAAAAGCCACTGCTGACCAAAGAAAACAAAGAAAATATTGATAATCCCCAAAACCTTTGGACAAATATTCTGTGAACCGATGAGACAAAAGTTGAACTTTTAAGAAGGTATGTGTCCTGTTCAGGGCAGGACTTAGGGTGGTGGGGGCCCCTGGGCTTGAGTGTTGAAGGGGCCCCCTGGAGCCGAGAATTGGGGAGGGGATCAAAGATGTTGAGGGAGGGGGGGATCATAGTTGTTGAGCGGGGGGGCGAATTGAAGTTGTTGAGGGGGGGCGCATTAGAGTTGTTGAGAGGGGGGGCGCATTAAAGTTGTTGAGCGGGGGGTGCCTCTAACCTGTGCACGGATGTGTCGGCTCTCTTCCCTTCAGAAGACATCCACACACCACTCCGGTTCCTCCTGGGGGGGTTTGCAGTTGTTGTCATTAGCCCGGCTGTCGGCTTTCTTCCCTTCAGCAGCCACAGTCCTCCACACACCGCTCCGGTTCCTCCTGCTTCCGTGCTGCCTCCTCTTGCAGTGCGGGAAAATTAACCCTTTAGCGGGACTGCGGGAAGAAGCTGTCTGTGCGGGAAAGTCCAGCTGAATCCGTGCGTGTTGGGAGGTATGCGCGGGGCCGCCATCAGGAATTTTGGGGCCCCTTAAGGCTGCAGCAGAGAACCGGGGGGGGGGGTGTGCTGCCGCCTGAAAATGAGAATGGGGGGCCTTTAGAAAAAAAAAATATATATATATAAAAAAAGGGGGTAGCCATCCGGGGCCCTGGGGACCTCTGGGTCATTTAATAAAAAGAAAAAAGAAACCTCTGGGCCCTTTAATAAAAAAAAATAAACATTTATAAAAAATACATAAAAAAAGGGAGGTTGCCATCCGGGGGCCGGACCTCTGGCCCTTTTAATAAAAAATAAAAAAATATAAACAAAAAATAAACATTTACAAAAAATAAAAAAGGGGGGGTTGTCACATGGGACACTGGGGACCTTTAATAAAAAAAAATGTATAAAAAAAAATGTAAATGTAAAAATATATAAAAAAAAGGGGGAGACCTCTGGGCCCTTTAATAATATATATATATATATATATATATATATATATATATATATATATATATATATATATATATATATAAATATATATTAAAAAAAACATATTTTTTATAAAAAATAAATAAAAAAAGGGGGGGTTGCCGTCCGGGGCCCTGAGGGCCCCTGGGGATCTCCGGACCCCTTAAAAAAAAAAACTCTATTGGGCGGGGCCCATGGGCTTGAGCCCAGTCAAGCCCAATGGTAAGTCCGGCCCTGGTCCTGTTACATCTGGTATAAAACAAACACAGCATTTCATAAAAAGAACATCTTGCCAACAGTCAAACATAGTGGTAGCAGTGTGACGGTCTGGGGCTGCTTTGCAGTTTCAGGACCTGGACGACTTGCTATAATTGATGGAACCATGAATTCTGCACTCTACCATAAAAACCTGAAGAAGAATGTCCAGCCATGAGTTCATGACCTCAAGCTCATGGGTTATGCAGCAGGACAATGATCCAAGACACAACAGCAAGTCCACCATTGAATGGGTCAAAAAAAATACAAAATTAAGGTTTTGGAGTGGCCTAGACCTTACATAAATCCAATTCAGATGCTGTGGCATGATCATAAACTCGAAAACCCTCCAATGGGGCAAAATTAAAACAATTTTGCAAAGAAAAGTGGACCAAAATTCCTCCAAAGCAATGTAAAAGACTTATTGGCAGTTATCACAAAGGCTTGATTGCAGTTGTTGCCGCCAAAGATGGCAAAACCAGTTACTAGGTTTTTGGAGCAATTACTTTTTTGCACACCTGCACCCTCACCCACTGCTGGAGAGAGGATCAATCAATTGTCATTTCTCCTCCGTCCGGCTTGCAGTGAGGTTTGTAGCACCTGCTGCCAGAGGAAGGTTAGGCAGGCAAGCAAGCTCACCAGCATCCAAGCTCCCAGGATCAAGCTTCCAGGTCTCCTTTTAGGGATCCTCCGCACACAGCCTCCAGCCTACGGTCCCTGGCCTCATCTGGCTTCACCTCCCCCTAGCCCCCCAGGCTTGCCATTTTCTTCACAGGTGTCGACCGCAGCCACAAAGACCGTCCAGCTACAGCCCTGGCTGCGGCCTGCAGGCACACACACCCAGCCCCCTCCCTTTCTTCCACAAAAACCTGCTGCCTTTTCCTTTCCTAACAGGGACTGCCAGCCTGGGATCGGAGCATCACCCCCAGCACCACTGCTGAATAAGGTAAGCCCCACTACCTCCCGGCATCCACAACACCCCCCTCTGGACCCCCGATCTCGCGGAGGCTGCTTTAGGAAAGTCCGCAGGCTCCGGCCGCGGGCTATCGGCCTGCCGCACTTCACTGGATCAAATCCCGTTAGTTCCACAAAAAAAACTCCTGTCACAGTCCCCCCTCGCCCCAGGAGGATCTCCAATGCCACCTTCCTGTGCCCTGGAGCCTCCACCAACGAACGGCTGCACTCACCCAGCAGCACAGTCCCCGGCTTGGACCTAGTCCCGACTGGTGGCCATCTTACTACACCCAAGGAACAGGGATATCCCTGTTCACTCACCCCTACCCCCCCCCCCCTCAGCAGCCAAAATCCATACTATCGCAGGTAGCATCTACCGGGAGATTGCCTCCAAACACAGCGGAGAACCTACCCTCCCCCCGAGCACCCCCTTTTCTGCATCCCATCTGCATCTATCTTTTTGGCCGTGACTACACAGCAAGACGCTCGGCCACAGAACACAGGACATAGGATCCACAATCATCAGCTCTAACAGGTAATAAACCCGGTGACCACCGCCTTTAGCAGTTGATCATTTTTTTTCCCCCGTCGCTGCAGATTGGCATTGCACGGCTAGGGTTTTTTTCGCCTTCCTCTGGATCAACTGGGGGGGGGAGGATTAGTTGGGGGCCCACCTGGAAATTTGAACCATCATTGATTACCACCGTGATCAACACTTAACCACTATCACCAGCCTCAGCGATTCTGCGATTATGGTCAATTTGCAATACTCTGCAAAAAACCATTTGGGGGAAAAGGACAGCCGCCTCAATACTACCAGCGGTCACAAAAAAAGTACTAAGGAAAGAGCAACTGTTAAGAACCGATCGACAGTCAAAAATCACACGCCTACATTGCAGCATACATCATGCACCTTGCTCAACACAAGATCGGCAGTAAAACACTGACAAGAAATTCATGATTTCATCTTACAACACGACATTGACTGCCTCTTCATCACAGAAAGCTGGCTAACAGCCGACTGTAACACCATTCTAGGAGAACTGGTGCCAGAGAATTATCGCATTCTAGCAGAAAACAGAGTGGGGCAAAGAGGAGGTCTGGCGGTGATCCACAAGGCTCACCTCTTGGTCACTAAACCAGACCTACAGAACTCACTTCCATTCATGGAAACCCTCACTCTGCAATTGCAAACAAATCCCCAGGACACCGTTCATATACTACTCTGCTATAGACCACCTGGACCAAAAACGCAGCTCCTCACCTCTTTGACAGAATTCATTTCCACCTATACCTTAAACATCAAACATCTCCTGCTACTCGGGGACTTCAACCTCTGGGCCAACTCCTCACAGGACCCTGTCGCCGATGCCTGCATTGACCACTTGGAAGGATTAGGTCTGCAGTAACTAGGATGTGGGCCCACACATGCTTCAGGTCACACGCTTGATCTCATCTTCAGACAAGATTTGGAAATTAACATACTGGAAGATAAGCCTCTACCATGGACAGATCACCATGCAATCAAATTTATAATCACGACAAACGCCCCCTTAAAAAAATCAATAAAACCGGTGACAACACATTGGACAAGATCTCAAAGGAAACTCCACTCGGAACTCTTCAAAACTACATTAGGGAACAAAATAAAAACAATTCAACAACATCAAACAGCGACAGAAATACACAACTCCATCAACAAAGCTCTTCTTCAGACAGCTGACATGGTAGCGCCGAAACGCAGAACGTGCATCCGGAAAAACAATTCCAACTGGTTTAACAACGAGCTCACGTTATTGAAGCAAGAGCATAGAAGAGCGGAAGCAGCCTGGAAAAGAAGCTCTACAGAGGAAAACCACATTATTTACAAGGTAAAAACTAAGAAATATCACAAAGAAATCTTTAAGGCCAAAAAAGATAATTTTTCTAATATCATCGCAAATGCCCTGAACTGCCCCCGCAGTCACTCAGTTCATGAACCCATTCTGCTTAGAGGCCTTGAAATTTGAATCACAAGAATTTTGCAACAAATTATCAGATTATTTCATTAACAAAATTGACAAAATCCATGAAATTATTCAGCAAAATAAAACCCTCATTGACCCCACTTTAAATCAAGAAGCTAATATCCACACAAATATGCCGCAATCAACTAATTTCACTTTAAAGCCCATCTCCATCGATGCCACTAAAAATATCATCAATACTCTGCGAGATAGCACAGCGCCTAATGATATCATCCCCACCAAATTGCTGAAATAATGTGCCGATATTGTGGCAACCGGGTATCACGGATCTCATAAACTAGTCATTCAAGGAAGGCATGGTGCCAACCCTGCTGAAACAAGGCATAATCAAACCAATTATAAAAAAAAACACCCTTGACACCATAGACACAAACCATCGTCGACCCATAACAGGCCTAAATGTCTTCTCCAAGATAATGGAGAAAGAAGTTGTACAACAGCTACAACATCATTTAGACACCCATAAATTACTTGATCCGTTTCAATCAGGTTTCCGTCCTGGTCACGGAACAGAAACAGCACTACTCAAAATATGGGATGACGCTCTAGAAGCAGCAGACGAAGGAGAATCTTGTCTTTTGGTACTGTTGGCCCTAAGCGCAGCATTTGATACCGTAGACCACAAATTCTTACTGACTCGCCTAGCTGAAGTAGCTAGAGTCGTGGACTCAGATTTGCCCTGGTTCTCCTCCTTCTTGGAAAACCGATCACAAATAGTGAAACTTGGTCCTTTCACTTCTGAAAAACGCACAGTGTCATGCAGAGTCCCTCAGGGATCCCCCTTTGTCGCCTGTATTATTTAATATCTATCTCTGCCCTCTTTTTGAAATCATCAGTAACCAGAAGTTACTCTGCCACTCCTACGCGGATGACAAGCAACTATATTTTCGCATCTGCAACAATAAGGATCATTATCTCGGACTCTGCCCTACAACCGGGCCTCACCCAGCTGCACAGCCCCCGGCTCGGGCCTAGTCCCGGTCGGCGGCCATCTTGCTACAGCCCAGCAACTGTGATATTGCTGGGACATAGCCCCACTCCCCTTCCCCAGCCCTAAAGCTGGGATTTGGCTCCCACCCCCACATCCTCAGGTCCAACAGTTCCAATTCCAGGGTCCGCTGTCACTTAGTGTTTGATCCAGGGCTCCCCCGATCACCCTTGTGGGATCAGGAAGGAATTTTTTCCCCCCGGGCACGGCAGATTGGCATAGCACGGCCAGGGTTTTTTTGCCTTCCTCTGGATCAAACGGGGAGGAAGATTTGCCAAGTGGGGAACCCACTTGGAAATCGCCCTTTCCATCATCATCGAATACCTCCCCGATCAATTATCACTTTCCCTGTCATTTTTCTGCGATTATGTCTAATCTGAGATACTCTGCAGAAATCATTTGGGGTCTAAAGCCATTCACCTCAATATTACCAGCCGTCACTAAAAAAGCTCTAAGGAATGAGCAACTGTTAAGAATCAATCGACGATCGACAGTCAAAAATTACACGCATTTACCCCAACCAAAGCACATATCATGCGCTTTGGTCAATACAAGGTCGGCAGTAAAACACCGACAAGAAATCCATGATTTCATTCTACAAAACGATTTAGACTGCCTTTTTATCACAGAAAGCTGGCTCACAGCCGACTGTAACACCATTCTAGGAGAATTGGTGCCAGAGAATTATCACATTCTAACAGAAAACAGAGTGGGGCAAAGAGGAGGAGGCCTGGCGGTGATCCACAAGACTCACCTCTTGATCACTAAACCAGGCCTTCAGTACTCACTTCCATTCACGGAAACCCTCACTCTGCAACTGCAAACAAATCCCCAGGACACTGTTCACAAACTCCTGTGCTATAGACCACCGGGTCCAAAAACGCACCTGCTCATGTCATTGACAGAGTTCATCTCCACCTATACCCTAAACACCAAACATCTCCTGCTGCTCTGGGATTTTAACCTCTGGGCCAACTCCTCGCAGGACCCCGTCGCCGACGCCTGCATTGACCACTTGGAAGGATTAGGTCTGCAGCAACTAGTATGTGGGCCCACACATGCTTCAGGTCACATGCTCGATCTCATTTTCAGACAAGACCTGGAAATCAATATTCTGGAAAATGAGCCGCAACCATGGACTGATCACCATGCCATTAAATTCACAATCAACATAAATGCCCCCTCAAAAAAAACGGTAAAACCGGTGACAACACACTGGACTAGATCTCAGAAGAAGCTCCACTCGGAACTCTTCAAAACTACATTAGGGAACAAAATAAAAACAATCCAATTACATCAAACAGCCACACAAACTCTTGATGCTATAAACAAGGTTCTACTACAGTCAGCCGACTTAGTAGCGCCAAAACACACAACGTGCATCCGGAAAAACAACTCCAGCTGGTTTAACGACCAGCTGTCGTTGCTAAAGCAAGAGCGCAGAAGAGCTGAAGCAGCCTGGAAAAGAAGCTCTTCAGAGGAAAACCACACCATCTACAAGGTAATATTTAAGAAATACCATAAAGAAATCTTTGAAAATATTGTGCAAATTGCACTAAAAACAACTAATAATGTGATTCCAAATACATAAATCAAAAATCAAAATCAATCAATTGAATATTGCAACCAAATTCAGGTGAACTGGTGACTAACGTAACTACTAATTAACGTGATTAAATTACCACAACCACATATGAGAAACAACTAATGTTCATTCAATTAGTAGAATGCTGATAACAATGGGTTAAACGGTCAGTGTTTTCACAGCAGCATTGACTTCACAATCCAAATGATCAGAGACCACACAGCCTGATAATGTATGCACTGAGAACAGCTCCAACCTCCGCTCCACACCAATCACAGCAGGATGTAATGAACCATGGGGAAATGAAGAGAAAACCACAATAGTGTAACTCAGTAACCACCATGCAAATACCAAAACTGCGCTCAGATGCACTCACGATAACCCCGCTTTGTGATAGCCGCTCAGTAACACTGGTTGAGATCCTCACTCGGGAACTCCGAAAGGTCTTGTCATGGCAGGCTCCTCCCCCACGCGTTGCGTCACTTTCCACATGACTTAATCATGGGTTATAAAGAATATGCACACCTGCACCCTCACCCAACCTGCAGATCTCCAGTAAGACATGGATGCAGGATTGCAGACTTTTTCCCACCCAAATCTCTTTGGAGTCTCCAGGCTCCAGACTCTCATCCAGGACTACCAAACCCAGAAACAACTGAATCCCTAGTCCTCTCTACAGAGACACAATACTTTGGAGCCCCTCAGACTGTAACTTTGAGGATCATGTGTCATTTCCACCTGCATTAATCCAGTGGCAGGAACTAGCACTGTCACACTACTTAAAGGGTAAGTACACCTCTAACAAAAAAACTGCCTTTTACCTTTACCAAAAAAAATGCCTATGCAGATAAGGGGTTTGTGTAGATAAAAATAAACTGTGCAGCTCTGACTAAAGTTGAATAATACCCTTGCTATAGGTGAAGGTCATTTACATACCCATTGAAGACTGACTGAAATACTCTCAGGATGTTTCTAGGCTGTTGCTACCTGAATCCTAGTTGTCACTGCTCACCTCCTCCAATCACAGGAGTGGGATCTTAAACGCGTAACTGTGTATATGCGTGCTGTAAATAGGCACTTATATGTGTCTCTGCGCATTGTAAGTGTTACTCGTTTAAATTTTTTTATTACAGTGGTTGTAAACCCTTACAACACACTTTTTGCTACAGGTAAGCGTATATTAAGGCTTACCTGTAGCTACCCAGGATCTCTCCTAAACCTGCACGATTTAGGAGATATCACCTGTGCCTGCATGTGTCAAAGTCATCGGGACATGCGCACAGAAGCAATGGCACATCATGCTGTTGCTTCAGTTAGACTGTGCCGTTACCGGCGGCTCCTGTGCGCATGTGTGGGAAGGACATCATCGCGGCTCCGGCCAATCACAGCGCCGGAGCCATGATACCCAGAAGTAACCCCAGAGAGCGATGTCGTCGGCCGGTGCTGTGTATTGGCACCGCAGCGAGGGCTTTGATCTCAGGTGAGTATTACATAATGGGCTAGTATGCTGTGCATACTAGCTCATTATGCCTTTGTCTTGCAGGTGTTAGTTTTTTTTTATTTTTACAAAGTGGGTTTACAACCACTTTAAATAGGCACTGGTAATACTACACAATTGGATCTTCTTTACATATATCTCTTTAAACTTTTGTTGGACAAGAGCTGCTGAATATGGAGATATGGTCTTGGTTCTGCTGATCTGTTGCCTATGTGATTAAAAGTGCTTCTGACCTCCTTGATTATTTCAAGGGGTCCACTGCATCAGGTGAGGAGACACGTGGCACATGGGTGATATTTTTTGGTGATAGTTCATGGTGGAAGATTTCTGATACTGTGGAAGATTTACCATTATTGGAGGCACATGAACTGTGGTGGCTGTTTTTTTTTCTGGACACTTGTGTGTCCAAAAACCAGTGAAGGTCCTTATGTGAAGAAAAAAATAGTGTCCTTTCCCATTGACAACAGTTGCGACACATTGTGCTCCCCAAGGGATAGCTAAGACAAATATATCTTCTTACCAGATATTAAGGCCTTTTAAGGCCTGTACGTGCATCAGTGAGTAATCAACCCTCACTTCGGGTAAATGCCATCTTAACTGTTCAGCCTCTCTAGGGACACCAGTGATGCATATAACGGTCCTTTTAGAACCTCTGACCCGATCATGCGATAAGCCAGAAAAGAGAGGAAACAAACTCACAAGAGTTTAATAGCATATCTACTTACAGCAATGATTGATTTCACAGGCATATATTGTAAAAAACATCAGTCAAACCCCTCCATGAGTGCTAAGACATGACTGCTATTCCTTGCCTTGCCTCACATACGTTTCGTCCAATAGAACGTCTTCTGTGAGGCAATGGAACGTCTACTGCCTCACCTTAAAACTCTTGTGCTTTTAAATGAATGCTGTGCAATGAGTTTGTTTGCTCTCTTTTCTGACTTATCGCATGATCGGGTCTGAGGTTCTAATAAGACCATTATATGCATCACTGGCACCCCTAGACAGGCTGAACAGTAAAGCTGGCATATATCCGAAGTGAGGAGTGATTACGCGCGAACATCAGTACATTAATATCTGGTAAGAAGATATATTTTTCTTATCTATCCCTTGGGAAGCACAAGGTGTTGTACATGTTGTCAATTGGAAGGACACTATTTTTTCTTCACATAAAGGACTTTTATTGGGTTTTTGGATACTCATCTCATCACAACATTTCATTTAATGTTTTTTGGATCAGTGTGGTGGACTTTATATTGTTGATTTACCCTCTGTTATCATTATATTGAGGAAGCACTATATCAAAATTTGACAGCACAACACTTTTTCTTTATATATGTACAATTATACATGTGGAACTGGTGTTACTTTTTATGTTAATAAAAAAAAACTTCTCTAATAAAAACAATCGGATTAAAAACAATTATATGCGGTATGTATTAACTTAGGCAGTTTAAACTGAGCATGTGATGAAAAAGCAGAAATGGTATGTAAAACTTTACCTACCTGTAAAAGTCAGGTCCATCTCTAAATTACAAATAAGGAAAAAACAACTCTTTCAGAGAAAAATCTCCAAACCTTATACATGGAATTGATGAACAGATGGAAACAATGCAAGCCAACATGCCAATCTTGAATTTCCAAGAAAAAAGACAAAAGAATTCCATGTGTGCGTGAGCAGGACTAAGACATCTATAACAGACTGAAGCTCCAGATGGAACATGGTTAAGTATGTTCTGCACTAAATAAGATCTTGTGCACGCTGGACTTTTCAGTGGGGGTCACACTCAACAAAGTTTTATTGTGTTTGCCAGGGAAGGTCTTCTCCTAATATAAACCTGTCATTACTGAAATATATTAGCTTGGCTGTTATGGTGATAACACGGCTTTAGTGCTTTCTGAACTCACAGATGAAACAAGCATTCAGTTTAGAAAACTTGGAGTAAACTCAGAACCTCATTACCTACACACATATTGAGCTACTAGCTCCAAGTACCAAGGCAAGAGTTTAATGATAATTGCCAGTCTGCCAGACATTTTTATTTTCAGAAGGAATGGTCAGAAATGGCAGCATCAATGTGCCTATCATGAAATGAAAAATGATGATATAACTGGATTTTGTACCTACCTGTAAAATCCATTTCTTGGTGTACATCATGGGGCACAGATCAGGCAATAAATCATGACTATCTGTGTTATGCACCACCTATAGGTGAATGGACACTGGCAGAAACAAACAGACAGGAAGTCCTCCCTTATAAAAACCCTTTCAATACAGGAAGTACCCCCGTTTTTCAGCAAGCAATGAAACTGCGGAAAGGGAGCGGGACCTTTTGTGTCCCTTGAGGTATTCCAAGAAATTGATTTTACAGGTTAAAAAATCTAGCTTTCTTTATCATATATCAAACTGCGGCCAAAAGCAGCATCTTCAGCAGCCCTTACGTCCACCTAACAAAACCTCTTAAAGGTATGTACTGAAGACCCGGTTGTAGCGTTGCAGACCTGAGCCACTGACACCAGATGACAGATAGCTCAGGAGGGCCCACTACTCCGAGTAGAGCAGGGGTGTCAAACTCAATTTCATCGTGGGCCGCAACAGCATTATGATTGCCCTCAAAAGGGCCGGTTGTATCTTTAAGATCAGATGTCCAGCTCATCCCTTCCCCTTACATTAGATGTCAAGAGCCACCCCACCATCAGAAGCTGACTCCCCCACTCTCCCTTACATCACAGTGTACACCCCTTTCCTTATGCTACTGCTGGGAAGAAGCTGGATAAGGAGGGCTGGAGCTCTCCTGCAGCTGCAGGAGAGGTGCGAGGGCCACATTAAATGTCTTGGAGGGACGGATTTGGCCCGTGGGCCTTGTGTTTGACACCTGTGGAGTAGAGTGAGCCTTTAATTGGAAGGGTGAAGCCTAACCCTTTAAACCATAGGCTTGGGCAATAAGCTGACCCATCCAACTGTGAAATGGTCAACTTAGAAGCTGCCTGACCTTTCCTAGGATCCTCAGGCAGGAGGAATAACAAATCTGACTGCCTGACTGCTGCAGACATCTTCAAATAAACCTTGACAGCCTGAACCACATCGAATGTGTACAGAGCTTTCTCTTCTGGCAACTGAGGACTATGATAAAACGAAGGTAAGAAAATGTCCTGATTCAAATGAAAATTTGAAACCAACTTCAGTAAAAAAGCTGGAGGAGGATGCAGAACCATCTTGTCTTGGTGGAGAACTAAAAATGGCTCCTTACAGAAAAGAGCAGCCAAGTACGACAAGCTCCTCGCTGAAGTGATTGCCACAAAAAAAAAGAAAAAACACTTTCCAAATGAATAGGTCTAATGGGTTCTCACAAATTGGTTCAAAGTGTGGTTTCTGCAAGACAGGCGGAAATGTGCAGGTTACCCCCTGAACAAAAGTATATATCAATGCCCAGATAGCAAGCAATTGTGCTGCAAGTTAGAAAATGAATTGCTAAGCTATTGCTAGATGTGCCAGGCTTCACAACTTTGTTATGGATAAGAGAAGCCGCACTAGTTTACGTCCAAAAGTCCAAATCAGTTTAGTTGATTGGAGAACATATAACTAGTTCTAATGCCGCATACACACGATCATTTTTCAGCATGAAAAAAACGTTGTTTTTAAAAAACTTCCTTAAAATGATCGTGTGTGGGCTGCACATTGTTTTTCAGTTTCTGAAAAACAACATTTTTTTTTTTTCGAACATGCTGCATTTTTTAAGGTCGTTTTAAAAAATTACGTTTTTCGGGTTGTAAAAAATGATCGTGTGTGGGCTAAAACAACGTTTTAAACCCGCGCATGCTCAGAAGCAAGTTATGAGATGGGAGCGCTCGTTCTGGTCAAACTACCGTTCATAATTGAGTAAGCACATTCATCACGCTGTAACAGACAAAAAAGCGTGAATCGTCTTTTACTAACAAGGAATCAGCTAAAGCAGCCCAAAGGCGAATAGAACTTCCCTTTTAGAGTGCCGTTGTACGTGTTGTACATCACCGCGCTTTGTTCATAATTTTTTTTAAACGATGGTGTGTGGGCAACGTCGTTTTTAATGATGAAGTTGGAAAAACTTAGTTTTTTGGAAATGCTGAAAAAAAAGTTTTCTTTCATGCTGAAAAATGATCGTGTGTATGTGGCATAATGTTTTTGAAATGGTGAGATTAATTCATCTAATGTAGACACCACAGTGCTTAATTCAAAAAGCGCACCGCCACAAGATAAAAAAACTTGCTTACTAGATGGCAAGCAAACCAGGCATGTGGCTTTAGCCCACCCGAGACCTTTGCTTGCACGGATGATCTTAGGAAACCCTGGGTAGATGGTTGCACTGCTTCTTACACCGATACCACCATGCGATCCGCAATCATAACATTCAGCATTGGACCCAAAAAGAGAAACTGACCATAGCGTAATATCTAGTTCCTAATTTATTGTTTCGAGTAAAAAAATATTGCACTTACATTTTAAAGGTTTAAAATTTGTGCATAAATAAGAAGCCAGCCGGCTACAATACAAACTCCTGTCCTCCTAGCGAGATGTCAGCACATACCCTCCTCCAGATGCGTTTCGTCATACACAAGGTTGACAACAAGTTTGTTGCCCATTTGTAGCAAGTCTGCATTGCATGACTCCAGATCAACTGTCTTTGTAAACATTCTACGAGTCTGCTGCAAGTTCTGATTAAGTTATGTTGTGCAATAGTCATCGCACCACAGGGGTCACTGTGGCTGAATTTTCATGCTGTAGACTTGCAAAGGTCTTGTTGTAAACTCATCATTGCAACTTTGCTCTTGCTAGAGACTTGCCACGCAGATTTGCTACAAATTGGAAAAGTGTCAACTAGAACTTGTGCTTCAAGTGCTCGGCAAATGTGAAATTTGCCAGTAAAAATGTGCTGCAAGTTAACAGACTTACAATTCAACACTGCCACAAATCTCTGGCAAGTTATCCTTGCTATATGAGTGCAATGAGAAACAATAAGTCTCTGGAAAAAACTGACAGGGTCAATATTTGGCCTTTACTGGTACTTAAAGGGTCACTAAAGGAAAAAAATTTTTTTAGCTAAATAGCTTCCTTTACCTTACTGCAGTCTTGGTTTCATGTCCTCATTGTTAGTTTTTGCTTTGATTTTGCTGTAATTCCTCTCTGTTCTGGACACTTCCTGGTTGTCTGTTTCCTGATAACCACAGTACTGGGAGATTTCTCACTGTGGTCACTAATCAAGGAGGCGTGATTACTGTGTGTCTAAAACCCCTCAGCACCAATCCAGTTTCGTTTTACAAACCATCACTGCCCTCTATTGGCTCTCTGGCTCTGTACTTCAGAGAACCAGGAAACAACAGCAAAAACGAAACTAAACTGTAGGTACATTATATGATTGTTTTTTATCTGTTTTTAATCATTTTTAAAAAGGAATCAGTTAACTATTATGTCTCTATACCCTGTAAACAGTCATTTCAGCTGAAAAATTGTTTTCCTTTAGTGACCCTTTAAGGCCAAATTCATTTCCACCCCCGATTGGAGGAAAGCCAAAATCTGAAACTTGTTGTATGTACCAGGCCACATAAGACCTCTAAATCCTATGATGAATCTTTCTGGCCTTGTTTGCCTTTGGTAACGTAGATACAATCGCCCCAGAGACTCCTCGATCCTTCATTACCTAGGTTTCAATAGCCAGGCCCTAAAACCAAGCAACTGTAAAGCAGGATGCAATACTGGCTCCTAAAATAGGAGATCTGGCCAAGTCAGAAGTGTCCAAGGGCTGTCTACCTCCAAATTCATAATGTCGGACTGTCGGCATACCATACCCTCCTGGGCCAAGCTCATGTGAATAACATTACCTGCAATTCCTCCTCCCGACTCCTGACAGACACAGAAGGAGCTGAATTCATGGGAAGGCAGGCGAACCTTAGTAATCCTTTATGTTACTGGCCGCTTCCTGTATATGGATTCATCGGGTAGTGTACGGGTATTCCGTCACTTCCTCGATGCCGCAATGTCTCCTGGGAGCTTTTGTCATTATTCCCAGGAGACATGGCAGAGGTCTGCCGCAAGTTATCAGGGGATTTAGAAAGAACTTGCTTAAAGCCAGTAACATAAAGGATTACTAATGTACAGTGGATCGAAAAAAAAAACATGCGGTTTAGTAATTATGCATATGAGCGTATAATTTTTTAATTTTTTTTGGTGGGGGAGGGGATCTTGGGTGGGAGTTCCCACACTTTTTTCCCCAGGATTTAACCCCTGATCACTGTGTTTAGTCATGGCTCCGACAGTGCTATGTGCCCAGATTGGGCAAAGCTTTCATTGCTTCTGTGCGGCGTTGCAGTGCATTGTGGTCATTCGGTGGGCTGGAAAAATGGTCGAATGCCCTGATAATTTGGGTGTTTGTAGAATGGGCGAACAGCCAATGTTTGGCCCAAACTCATGCTTTGGCCGAACCGATCTAACTACTATTATTGATTTTATATAGAATCTCGAGAAGAGTATTGTACGTATATTTCTCTCGGGTTGTCTGAAAAATCCTTCTTCTGTTTTCAACATATTTTGGCTACTAAGAAGGCTACTTTGCAGAAAAGATCATCCAAAGAGAGTTCTTTGAAGGGTTCAAATGACATTTCTGCAGGGCACAGAGAATCTAAGCCAAGAAACAGCTTAAAGCGGGGGTTCACCCTAAAAAAAATTCTAACATTACATCCGCCTGCGCAGTCAGCTCTACACGGCGGGCGCAGGCGCCGTATAGCGCTGACTCGCAGCTCGGCTATTTACTAAAAATATCTGGTGACGCGCCTTGTGTTTCACCAGACGTCAATCATCTAACACAGGAATAGGAACGCCCAGTCCCACGGGAATCAGAACCCGGAAGCCGGGGAGAAAATCACAAGATAACGGTATGTACGGCAATAAAAAAAAAAAAAGACCTGCATATTGTAAATGTCGTTAGTATGCTGGATGTAATGTTAGAAAATAGTTTTTAGGGTGAACCCCGCTTTAAATAAGGATTTTTACCAGGGAAAATTAAGCAGTATTTTTAACAAAATAGACAAGGACAAAATATGTCCCTTAAAAGTGCATAAGACCAAATTCTGGTCAAGTCCCAATTGTAGAAAGACCAGAATTTGAGGCACAGAAAAATCTCTGAGATTGAAATGCCTATGTTCACACAAGGCAAAGAAGGATTTTCAGGTACGATACGGTACATTTTTCTGGAAGTGACTTTTTGGCTTTGAGCCAGGGCCATCTTTTCCATTGGGCACGCTGGGCAGTTGCCCGGGGGCCCCGCTTGCCTGGGGGGCCCCACCGGCTGCCCAGCAACTCCAGTAAAAAATTGTGGAGAGTGACGGGTTAGAACTGCCCATGCCCAGTTTGCGGAAATCACAGAGAAGATCCGGTCCTCCACGAGTGCGGGGGGTTGCTGATGTAAAAAAATGTAAGGGGGCACTGATATAAAGGTTCCCCCTCCTATATTAGTGACCCCCCTTACCTTAGTGTATTTACTCACCAGAGTGTCCCCCACATCAGAGTTCCCCTTTACATCAGAGTCTGCAGGATTCCCCCTTACAATGCAAGGGGGAACTCAGTCTGCGGACCCTGATGTAAGTGGGAAAGAGAAAGCAGTGGACTCTGATATAAGGTTGTCTCTGGTCACCGGAGCCCCCCTCCACATCAGAGTTCCCTCCTTAGATCATGATCTGCAGCGTTCCCCTTTACATAAGAGTTCCCTTTCACTGTAAGGGGGGATCCTGCAGACTCTGATGTAAGAGTAAACTCTGTGCTGGCTGGGTTATAGTAACCTGACCTTCATGTCAATGAAGACATTTTTTTTTACTTTTGTTTAACTTAAACACATTGCTAATAGCACTAGCTACTGTATGTGTTTATAGTTTAAATACTGACATTTGCATTGTTCGGCACTGAAAACTGTAATTTTAGGTGATTTTTTTGCACTGGCAGTAAAAAATGTGGTTCTGCCAGTAAATTTTATGATTTTTGTCAGTAAATTCTCGTGCATGATTGTGTAGACAGGGCCCCTGTGCACTGTATTGCCCGGGGGCCTATAATGCTCTTAAGATGACACTGCTTTGAGCAATGCGGGAATAACAGAATTAGAGACAACCCTGTCTCTCAAGCCCTGGGTCTTTGACTGAGAAGCAGAATGGAACAGGAGTGTCAGGATAAGAACTCACCGAGGCCGAGATGCCGAGGGCGGCTACCTTTGCGACTCTGCGCACTTCACCCCCTGAAGGTGGAGACAGCGGGAAAGGGTGCAAAGAGGCACCGGTTACCAGCAGTGGATGGTGGGTTGATAGGAGATCACTGAAGAGTTGGTCATTGGACACAGAAGAGAGCTGTGGCAGGTACTGGCAGTGATTTAGGTGCAGGCAAAGTTCAGGTAACTGAAAACTAGTCCAGGTCAAGACTGTAAGCAAATCCGGGAAACAAGCCAATGGTCAAGGGTTAAAGAAGGTGGGAAGTCTGAGGTCCAAGCCAGAGGTCAAAGTGGTACAGACAGCAGCAGATCCGATGAAGCAAGCCGGGGGTCGGGTACAGGAGAAGGCGTAGAGAAGTCAGGTCCAATCCGGGTCAAAAAACAGGTCACAGTTCAGGTTTCAGGAATTGTTCACACAGGGTAAGCTAACAACAAACCAGCAACCCGCCATAGGCTTGGGGCTGGTTTAAATAGGCCGGGCTGGGCCTTGATTGGTGTGCGTGGATGGGCGCGCGGGTGCGCACGTGCCGTAGCACAGAACCACGCTGGAACGCAGAAGCGCACGGGCACGCGCCGTAGCGCAAATCGGCTGCTAGAGCTACTGGTTCCCTGACAGTGCCCCCCCCCCAATGGGCGGACTCCGGACGCCCAAGCTGGACATCAGTTCTGGGTGGTCTTGATGAAAGGCTTATATTAGCCGCGGAGCATGTAAGTTCCTTGATGGTTCCCATGAATTATCTTCCGGAGGGTACCCCTTCTATTTGACCAGGTACTGAAGCTGTCTTCCTCTCTTTCTGCAACCCAGAATGGCCTCAACTTCAAATTCCATCTCACCTTCAACTTCAACTGGTGAGGGTGGAGATTCTTCTCTCTCAGGGAAAGACTCAGGAACGACAGGCTTCAACAAGGAGACATGGAAAACGGGATGAATCCTGTAAGAATTAGGCAGAGCTAATTCAAAAGCCACATCATTAATCTTCCGTTTGATTTTAAAAGGCCCGATGAACCTCGGACCTAACTTCTGAGAAGGTATGTGTAACCTGAGGTTTGCGGCCGACAACCAGACTTTTTCCCCTATTTCAAAGGTCGGGCACTCCTTTTTCTTCCTATCAAAAAAAATGTTGTGGCCCTCTTGAGCCTGGTGCATCATCTCCTGGAGTTTCTTGAAGTTTAGTTGAATGGAGGTTATGTGCTCCTGAACGGCTGGAACTGACCTCTCTGGAATAGAATTAGGAAAAAATGAAGGGTGAAACCCGAAGTTGGACCAAAAGGGAGTTTGGTTGGTTGTGGAATGGATGGAGTTATACGCAAACTCTGCGGATGGAAGCAGCGAAGACCAGTCATCCTGGGAAGCTGTACAGAAACAGCGGAGATATTGCTCCAGAGTCTGGTTCATCCTCTCTGTTGGACCATTGCTCTGTGGGTGATAGGCCGAAGAAAGACAAACTTTGATCTCCAGAGATTTACAGAGTACTCTCCAAAATTTGGAAGTAAATTGTACGCCTCTGTCAGAGACAATGCTCTTGGGAATCCCGTGAAGCCGGACAACTTCTTTAAAGAAAACTCTGGCTGTTTCTGTAGCAGAGGGGGTGCCCACCATGGGCAAGAAGTGTGCCATCTTGGAAAGACGATCGATAACTACAAAAATCGAGGTAAAACCCCCGGAAGGAGGGAGGTCCACAATAAAGTCCATTGAGACTTCTGACCATGGAAGGTGCGGGAGACCAGTTCTGCAGTCTTTCGAGCCCCGAAGTGGCCCGCCAGTTTGTGATCGTGGAAGGTACTAAGGACTAGGTGCCGGGTTTCTGAGGGAACAAAAATCTTGTCTCGGGACCAGAGTAACTCGTCCCGCCTTTCAAGGGGAAGAGTCCCCTGGTTGGAGCAATGCCTGGATGTGTCTTTAACCACTTAGGTGTTTTTCAGATTTGGTGTTTGCAAGACTAAAACAGTTTTTTTCTGCTAGAAAATTACTTAAAACCCCCAAACATTATATATATATTTTTTTCTAACACCCTAGAGAATAAAATGGTAGTCATCGCAATACTTTTTGTCACACCGTATTTGCGCAGCGGTCTTACAAGCGCACTTTTTTTGGAAAAAATTCACTTTTTTGAATTAAAAAATAAGACAACAATAAATTTGGCCCAATTTTTTTATATATTGTGAAAGATAATGTTACGCCGAGTAAAATGATACCCAACATGTCACGCTTTAAAATTGTGCCCGCTCGTGGCATGGCGTCAAACTTTTACCCTTAAAAATCTAGATAGGCGACGTTTAAAAAATTCTATAAGTTGAATTTTTTGAGCTACAGAGTAGCTCTAGGGCTATAATTATTGCTCTCACTCTAACGATCGCGGCGATACCTCACTTGTGTGATTTGAACACCGTTTTCATATGCGGGCGCTACTCGCGTATGCGTTCGCTTCTGCGCGCGAGCTCGTCGGGACGGGGCGCTTTAAAAAAAAATTTTTTTGTTTTCTTATTTAATTTTATTGATTTTATTATTTTTTACACTAAAATATTAAAAAAAAAAAATGATCACTTTTATTCCTATTACAAGGAATGTAAACATCCCTTGTAATAGAAAAAAGCATGACAGGTTCTCTTAAATATGAGATCTGGGGTCAAAAAGACCTCAGATCTCATATTTAGGCTTAAATGCAAGAAAAAAAAAAAAAGGAAAATTTGTCATTTAAAAAAATGACAAAAAAAAATTGTCTCTTTAAGAGGCTGGGCGGGACTGACGTTTTGACGTCACTTCCGCCCAGCAGAGCTATGAGGACGGGTGGGGGCCATCTTGCCCTCACTCAAGTCCTCACTCTCCAGGCGGCAGCATCGGATCTCCTCCGCCGCTACCGACGGCTCCGGTAAGCGGCGGAGGGCGCGGAAAAGCGGCGGGAGGGGGGGGGGGGCCTCTCCCGCCACCGATAACGGCGATCTCGCGGCGAATCCGCCGCGGAGACCGCCGTTATCGTTTACACGGCTGCCCGCTGAAAACATGGATATCTCAGTTGTGGCAGCAGCTGCTGCCGTTACTGAGATATCCATGTTTAAAAACAGGACGTACATTTACAATACGCGGGTCGGGAAGTGGTTAAGAGAGGTTAGGAGAACCGGTTGCGAGAGCAATAGGAAATTTTGCGATGATAGAATGGTACTGGGCTCTGATGCCAAGGGGGTTTCTGGAAACATTCTGGAAAGAGCATCCGCCTTTCCATTCTTGGAATCGGGTCTATAGGATATGAGAAAATTAAACCGGGTGAAGAAAAGAGCCCAACGGGCTTGTCTGGGTCTCAACCGTTTTGCTGATCGTAGATACTCTAAATTTTTGTGATCCGTGAAGATCATAACAGGGTGAACTGCCCCTTCCAGCAAATATCTTCACTCTTCC
Source organism: Rana temporaria (assembly GCF_905171775.1). Taxonomy (NCBI): domain Eukaryota; kingdom Metazoa; phylum Chordata; class Amphibia; order Anura; family Ranidae; genus Rana; species Rana temporaria. The sequence continues at coordinate 108,430,167 of NC_053494.1, read as the reverse complement.
AAAGCGAATTTAATTGCTAACAGCTCTCTGTCACCAACATCATAATTCCTCTCTGGCGGATTCAATTTTTGAGAGGCGAAAGCTACAGGGTGTAGAAGAGCTTTTAGTCCTCGCCTTTGGGATAGGATAGCCCCCACAGCTGTCTCGGAAGCATCAACCTCACGTATAAAAGGTAGCGCCGGGTCGGGGTGTCGTAGAACAGGTGCTGACGTAAATGCTGATTTGAGTTTAAGGAAGGCTTCCTGGGCCTCCTGTGACCAAACGAAACGATTGCCTTGACGTGTAAGTTTGATAATGGGTGCTACAATGGCAGAGAATCCAGTGATAAACCGTCTATAAAAATTAGCAAAGCCGATAAAACGATGTACCCCTTTTTTGTCCTCGGGAGCTGGCCAGTCTTGAATGGCTTGAACTTTTTGTGGGTCCATGGCAACTCCGCCGGTGGAGATGATGAAACTGAGAAATTGTACGGTACTCTTTTCGAACTCACATTTCTTGGCCTTCAGGTACAATTTATGGTTCCTAAGGATAGTGAGGACTATTTTGACATGTTCCCGATGAAGCTCAATGGAAGCGGAAAAAATAAGGATGTCGTCCAGATAGACCACCAAAAAGTCATCCAAGTGTTTCCGAAAAATGAAGTTGACAAGATGTTGGAAGGTAGCTGGGGCGTTGCAGAGGCCAAATGGCATTACGAGGTACTCAAAGTGTCCAAACCTGGATCTAAAAGCGGTCTTCCACTCATCCTCTGCTCTGATCCAGATGCGGTTGTAGGCGCCCTGAAGGTCCAGCTTGGAAAAGACCTCGGCAGACTGAAAGCGTTGGAAGAGCTCAGGAATGAGGGGTAGCGGGTATCTGTTTTTAACAGTCATTTTGTTCAATTCCCTGTAATCTATACATGGTCTTAGGGTACCATCCTTCTTCTCCACAAAGAAGATTCCTGCTCCCGCAGGGGAGGAGGAAGGACGAATAAACTGTTTCGCAAGATTATCGTCAATGTAAGCCTTGAGGGCTTTTAGTTCAGTCTCTGATAGAGGAAAAATACGGCCAAAGGGAATCTCTGCGCCTGGTAAAAGATCGATAGGGCAATCATAAGGCCTGTGAGGGTGCAGGCGGTCGGCCTGTTTATCAAACACGTCTGTGAATTCTAGGTATGCTGGAGGAACATGTTGGAGATTTGCTGATGTGGCAGTGACGATGGAGCAGGCGGTGGTAACCGGTGAGAGGCAGTGTTGAGAGCAGTAAGATGAAACAAAGTTGACCTCCTTGCTACCCCAGTCGATATGCGGTTGGTGTGTCTGTAGCCAAGGGAGGCCAAAAATAATAGGGAATATGGGAGAAGGAATTAAATCCAACTGCAGGAGTTCCTGGTGTCCGGAGTCGGTGATGACCAAAACAGGATCGATCTCTTGTGTGACTAGCCCCGAGCGGGGGAGAGAGCCATCTGCCTGGCATACCTGTAGGTGGTGATCCATAGGATGAAGAAGGACACGTAGCATCAAAGCAAGGGCGGAGTCCAAGAAGCTACTGCAAGCGCCCGAATCAATTATTGCTGGTAAGCGGGTTACCCCTTCTGGTAGCTGTAGAGAAACAAAGAGAGTAAGGTAAGTCTGTGGAGCGCTGACAACACAGCAGTTGGAAGTGAGCTTGGGTACACACTTACTGGGTCTCACCGGACAGGTGCGAAGGAAGTGGCCGGTGCCTCCACAATACAGACACAGGTTGGCCTGACGCCTGCGCTGCCTTTCTTCAGCGGTGAGAGGAGAATGGACTAGACCAAGCTGCATAGGTTCCGGGTCGGGGACAGGGTTGGTGGAAGGAACTGGAGGAGGTGGATGCATAGAGACTGGTCTCGGAGGAATCCAGCTTGGACGAGACGTTTGGAAGTGCTCGGAGCGTCATTCCCGTAGACGTCTATCCAATTGAGTGGCAGACTGAATTAAGTCCTCCAGTGTAGCAGGGGTTTCAGTTCTGGCTAGCTCGTCTTTAAGAGCTTCCGAAAGTCCCTGCCGGAACTGATACTTTAGTGCTGCTTCATTCCAGCTGGTATCGGCTGACCACTTCCGGAATTCGGCGGTGTAGTCTTCAACTGGTCTCCTTCCCTGACTTAAGTTATGAAGGATGGTTTCAGCCGTAGCTGTGCGTTGCGGATCGTCATAGAGTTTAGCCATTTGTTCGAAAAAAGTGTCGAGTGTATCCAGCACTGGACTTCTCTGTTCCATGAGGCCATGTGCCCATGCCTGTGGTTCCTCGGAGAGGAGGGATATGACGAAGCCCACTTTTTCCAAAAAGAAAGTTCTGGGCTGCAGTGCAAGGTATAAAGAGCAGGCTTTTTTGAAGGCACAGAATTTTCTGCGATCGCCTGCGAATCGCTCGGGTGTTGGAACTCTGGGTTCTGGGTGAGTCACTACTACGGCTGGGTTTGCAAAAGCCTGTGGGGCTGCGGCCCCAGTGGCGGGAGCCGTGGCTGGAGCGGAGGGGCCAGGTAGTCCAGCAAGCTGCTGAAGGCGGCCATCGACTTGAACGTAACAGTCCTGCAATTTCTGTACCGTTTCCGTAAGTGCAGAGACCTGTTGGCAGAGGGTCTCGAAAGGCGAATGCGCCCTGTCGGCCTCAGACATCAGGCTGGTTTGTACTGTCAGGATAAGCACTCACCGAGGCCGAGATGCCGAGGGCGGCTACCTTTGCGACTCTGCGCACTTCACCCCCTGAAGGTGGAGACAGCGGGGAAGGGCGCAAAGAGGCACCGGTTACCAGCAGTGGATGGTGGGTTGATAGGAGATCACTGAAGAGTTGGTCAATGGACACAGAAGAGAGCTGTGGCAGGTACTGGCAGTGATTTAGGTGCAGGCAAAGTTCAGGTAACTGAAAACTAGTCCAGGTCAAGACTGTAAGCAAATCCGGGAAACAAGCCAATGGTCAAGGGTTAAAGAAGGTGGGAAGTCCGAGGTCCAAGCCAGAGGTCAAAGGGGTACAGACAGCAGCAGATCCGATGAAGCAAGCCGGGGGTCGGGTACAGGAGAAGGCGTAGAGAAGTCAGGTCCAATCCGGGTCAAAAAACAGGTCACACTTCAGGTTTCAGGAATTGTTCACACAGGGTAAGCTGACAACAAACCAGCAACCCGCCATAGGCTTGGGGCTGGTTTAAATAGGCCGGGCTGGGCCTTGATTGGTGTGCGTGTACGGGCGCGCGGGTGCGTGCGCAAGCGCGCGCACGCGCCGTAGCACAGAACCACGCTGGAACGCTGGAACACATCTGTAGGAGAGATGTGGGGTCTTATTGACCCCACATCTCTCCATAAAGAGGACCTGTCACATTGATTCTTATTACAAGGGATGTTTACATTCCTTGTAATAGGAATAAAAGTGATCAAAAAAAAATATGTAAAAAAAAGTGTAAAAATAAAAACATTAAGTAAAAAAAAATAATAATAATAAAAAAAAATTTAAAACACCCCTGTCCCGGTCGCTCGCGTGCAGAAGTCCCGCCCACATATGTAAACACCGTTCAAACCCCACATGTGAGGTATCATCGCGTGCGTTAGAGCGTGTGCAACAATTCTAGCACTAGACCTCCTCTGTAACTCAAAAATAGTAACCTGTAAAAAAATTAAAGCGTTGCCTATGGAGATTTTTAAGTACCGAAGTTTGGCGCCATTCCATGAGTGTGCGCAATTTTAAAGCGTGACATGTTAGGTATCTATTTACTCGGCGTAACATCGTCTTTCACCTTATACAAAAAAATTAGGCTAACTTTACTGTTTTGTTATTTTTTAACTCATGAAACAGTTTTTTTCCCTAAAAAAAGGCGTTTAAAAAATTATTGCGCAAATACCATGCGAGAAAAAAAGTTGCAATGACTGCCATTTTATTCCCTAGGGTGTCTGCTAAAAAAAAAATATATAATGTTTGGGGGTTCTGATTAATTTTCTAGCAAAAAAATTGTGATTTTTACATAAAGGAGAAAAGTGCCAAAATAGGCCCGGTAACGAAGTGGTTAAAATTATGTAGGCCTACATCTAGATTACCTGAAGCTGTTGTATATGATACTTTACGGGATGTTGTGGCAGGTTCCCCTTTGTCAACATCCCTCGGGGGTGTGGCTTGTGTGTTTTCGGCCTCCTGCCTTGCTGCTTCATTGCGCCCTACGAGATTGAAGAAAAGGTAAACATGATTTTAAAAGATTAGAGGCCTGAAATACAAATTAAATATGTTTATTAGAAAAATTATGGGACTATTGTTGGTTTGAAAAACCCTTCTAAAAGCAGAACACAGTATTGTAGGCATTCCCAATGCAATTTAAATTCTTTGGAGATTTGTAGCTATATCCATAAAGATTTACGCCGGCGTATCAGTAGATAAGCCGACGTAACTCTGAATCTGCGTCGTCGTAAGTTTAAGTGTATTCTCAAACAGAGATACACTTAAACCTATCTAAGATACGACAGCTTGTGCCGTCGTATCTTAGGGTGCAATATTTAGGCTGGCCGCTAGGTGACGCTTCCGTTGATTTCGGCGTAGAATATGTAAATGCATAGATACGCCGATTCACGAGCGTACGTGTGCCCGTCGCAGTAAAGATACGCCGTTTCCGTAAGAGATACGCCGCGTAAAGATAAAGCTGCCCCCTAGGAGGAGTAGTCAATGTTAAGTATGGCCGTCGTTCCCGCGTCGAAATTTGAAAATTTTACGTTGTTTGCGTAAGTCGTCCGTGAATAGGGCTGGACGTAATTTACGTTCACGTCGAAACCAATACGTCCTTGTGGCGTACTTTGGAGCAATGCACACTGGGATATGTACACGGACGGCGCAAGCGCCGTTCGTAAAAAATGTCAATCACATCGGGTCTCAGTTAATATACATAAAACACGCCCCCCACATCCTCATTTGAAATAGGCGTGCTTACGCCGGCCTATTCACGCTACGCTGCCGTAACTTAGGAGGCAAGTACTTTGTGAATACAGTACTTGCCTCTCTGACTTACGGTCGTGTAGTGTAAATACGATACGCTACCCAGCCGCAAAGATGCGCGCTCCTACCTGAATCCAGCTATTGGTGTAGTTTTCTACATGGAAGCTAACCAAGTATCCACTGGATCAGCTCACCTCTGTGTGACACCCTACATAGGTTGTTCTTGTGACAAACAATTGTGCTACTGAGTCCACATGTGTAACCAACTGCTGAGCAGGGAAAGGACGAGACTGAACGTCAGGGGCGGGGTATCGTGCGGAGCGTCACGCGTGCGTAGTGTAAAAAGGGATCCGACGTGTTTAAAAACGGCGTTCCCAGTCTGTGGAATAAGGCGGAAGTCACGATCGTTTCATACGACGGTACGTAACTGTATTTTTGTCCTTATTAGTGAACAGTGGATGAGTTTGTGGGCTAGATATGGTGTTAAAGCTTATTAGTAGTAGTGGCTTGACTGACATTAGGTTTTTGATTTTAATTTTGACTTGCAGAAATAATGAAGGCCTTCAAAGATCCAGAATTCCTGACAGAATTCATACAGAGATGGAAGGAACTTCCTGTACTGTGGCAAACTAAAAACAAACTTAATAAAAACAAAGATGCCAGGAAGAAAGCAAAGGAGAGCCTGCTTGAATTTGTAAAGACAAGGGTCCCCAACGCCACAACAGAGTAGGGTGACCACATTTCCAAACTGCCATTCAGGGACACCCCCCCCCCCCCCCCCAAAAAAATACGTTTTTTTACATATTTTTTTTGCCAGTTTTGGGGGCAGGGGCGTATCATGAAATCAGCGGGCCCGTGACAGGGGACTGGGTGACAGGGGACTGGGTGACAGAGGGCTGGGTGACAGAGGGCTGGGTGACAGAGGGCTGGGTGACAGAGGGACAGAGGACTGGGTGACAGAGGACTGGGTGACAGAGGGACAGAGGACTGGGTGACAGGGGACAGGGTGACAGGGGACAGGGTACTGGGTGACAGGGGAATGGGTGACAGGGGAATGGGTGACAGGGGAATGGGTGACAGGGGACAGGGTGACAGGGGACAGGGTGACAGGGGACAGGGTGACAGAGGGCTGAGTGACAGGGGAGTGGGTGACAGAGGGCTGGGTGACAGGGGACAGGGTGACGGAGGGCTGGGTGACAGGGGACTGGGTGACAGGGGACTGGGTGACAGGGGACTGGGTGACAGAGGGCTGGGTGACAGGGGGCTGGGTGACAGGGGACTGGGTGACAGGGTGACAGGGGACAGGGTGACAGGGGACAGGGTGAAAGAGGGCAGGGTGACAGAGGGCTGGGTGACAGAGGGCTGGGTGACAGGGGAGTGGGTGACAGGGGAGTGGGTGACAGGGGAGTGGGTGACAGAGGGCTGGGTGACAGAGGGCTGGGTGACAGGGGGATGGGTGACAGAGGGCTGGGTGACAGGGGGCTGGGTGACAGGGGAGTGGGTGACAGAGGGCTGGGTGACAGAGTGTCTGGGTGACAGAGGAGCTGGGTGACAGAGGAGCTGGGTGACAGAGGAGCTGGGTGACGGAGAGCTGGGTGACAGAGGGACAGGGTGACAGAGTGACTGGGTGACAGAGGGACTGGGTGACAGAGGGACTGGGTGACAGAGTGACTGGGTGACAGAGGAGCTGGGTGACAGAGGGACTGGGTGACAGAGTGACTGGGTGACAGAGGGACTGGGTGACAGAGGGACTGGGTGACAGAGTGACTGGGTGACAGAGGAGCTGGGTGACAGAGTGACTGGGTGACAGAGGGGCTGGGTGACAGAGGGACTGGGTGACAGAGGGACTGGGTGACAGAGTGACTGGGTGACAGAGGGACTGGGTGACAGAGGAGCTGGGTGACAGAGGGACTGGGTGACAGAGGGACTGGGTGACAGAGTGACTGGGTGACAGAGGGACTGGGTGACAGAGGGACTGGGTGACAGAGTGACTGGGTGACAGAGGAGCTAGGTGACAGAGTGACTGGGTGACAGAGTGACTGGGTGACAGAGGGACTGGGTGACAGAGGGACTGGGTGACAGAGTGACAGAGTGACTGTGTGACAGAGTGACTGGGTGACAGAGTGACTGGGTGACAGAGTGACTGGGTGACAGAGGGACTGGGTGACAGAGTGACTGGGTGACAGAGTGACTGGGTGACAGAGGAGCTGGGTGACAGAGTGACTGGGTGACAGAGGGACTGGGTGACAGAGTGGCTGGGTGACAGAGTGACTGGGTGACAGAGTGACTGGGTGACAGAGTGACTGGGTGACAGAGGAGCTGGGTGACAGAGGAGCTGGGTGACAGAGTGACTGGGTGACAGAGGGACTGGGTGACAGAGTGACTGGGTGACAGAGGGACTGGGTGACAGAGGGACTGGGTGACAGAGTGACAGAGGAGCTGGGTGACAGAGTGACTGGGTGACAGAGTGACTGGGTGACAGAGGGACTGGGTGACAGAGGGACTGGGTGACAGAGTGACAGAGGAGCTGGGTGACAGAGTGACTGGGTGACAGAGTGACTGGGTGACAGAGGGACTGGGTGACAGAGGGACTGGGTGACAGAGGGACTGGGTGACAGAGGGACTGGGTGACAGAGTGGCTGGGTGACAGAGGAGCTGGGTGACAGAGTGACTGGGTGACAGAGGGACTGGGTGACAGAGGGACTGGGTGACAGAGGGACTGGGTGACAGAGGGACTGGGTGACAGAGGAGCTGGGTGACAGAGTGACTGGGTGACAGAGGGACTGGGTGACAGAGGGACTGGGTGACAGAGGGACTGGGTGACAGAGTGGCTGGGTGACAGAGGAGCTGGGTGACAGAGTGACTGGGTGACAGAGTGGCTGGGTGACAGAGGAGCTGGGTGACAGAGGGACTGGGTGACAGAGGGACTGGGTGACAGAGGGACTGGGTGACAGAGGGACTGGGTGACAGAGGAGCTGGGTGACAGAGGAGCTGGGTGACGGAGAGCTGGGTGACGGAGAGCTGGGTGACGGAGAGCTGGGTGACAGAGGGACAGGGTGACAGAGTGACTGGGTGACAGAGGAGCTGGGTGACGGAGAGCTGGGTGACAGAGTGACTGGGTGACAGAGTGACTGGGTGACAGAGGGACTGGGTGACAGAGGGACTGGGTGACAGAGGGACTGGGTGACAGAGGGACTGGGTGACAGAGTGGCTGGGTGACAGAGGGACTGGGTGACAGAGGGACTGGGTGACAGAGGGACTGAGTGACAGAGGGACTGGGTGACAGAGGGACTGGGTGACAGAGTGACTGGGTGACAGAGGAGCTGGGTGACGGAGAGCTGGGTGACGGAGAGCTGGGTGACGGAGAGCTGGGTGACAGAGGGACAGGGTGACAGAGTGACTGGGTGACAGAGGAGCTGGGTGACGGAGAGCTGGGTGACAGAGTGACTGGGTGACAGAGTGACTGGGTGACAGAGGGACTGGGTGACAGAGGGACTGGGTGACAGAGGGACTGGGTGACAGAGTGGCTGGGTGACAGAGGAGCTGGGTGACAGAGTGACTGGGTGACAGAGTGACTGGGTGACAGAGGGACTGGGTGACAGAGGGACTGGGTGACAGAGGGACTGGGTGACAGAGGGACTGGGTGACAGAGTGACTGGGTGACAGAGGAGCTGGGTGACGGAGAGCTGGGTGACGGAGAGCTGGGTGACGGAGAGCTGGGTGACAGAGGGACAGGGTGACAGAGTGACTGGGTGACAGAGGAGCTGGGTGACGGAGAGCTGGGTGACAGAGTGACTGGGTGACAGAGGAGCTGGGTGACGGAGAGCTGGGTGACAGAGGGACAGGGTGACAGAGTGACTGGGTGACAGAGTGACTGGGTGACAGAGTGACTGGGTGACAGAGTGACTGGGTGACAGAGGGACTGGGTGACAGAGGAGCTGGGTGACAGAGGAGCTGGGTGACAGAGGAGCTGGGTGACAGAGTGACTGGGTGACAGAGGGACTGGGTGACAGAGGGACTGGGTGACAGAGTGGCTGGGTGACAGAGGAGCTGGGTGACAGAGTGACTGGGTGACAGAGGGACTGGGTGACAGAGGGACTGGGTGACAGAGGGACTGGGTGACAGAGGAGCTGGGTGACGGAGAGCTGGGTGACGGAGAGCTGGGTGACGGAGAGCTGGGTGACAGAGGGACAGGGTGACAGAGTGACTGGGTGACAGAGGAGCTGGGTGACGGAGAGCTGGGTGACAGAGTGACTGGGTGACAGAGTGACTGGGTGACAGAGTGGCTGGGTGACAGAGTGGCTGGGTGACAGAGGAGCTGGGTGACAGAGGAGCTGGGTGACAGAGTGACTGGGTGACAGAGGGACTGGGTGACAGAGTGACTGGGTGACAGAGGAGCTGGGTGACGGAGAGCTGGGTGACGGAGAGCTGGGTGACAGAGGGACAGGGTGACAGAGGAGCTGGGTGACGGAGAGCTGGGTGACAGAGTGACTGGGTGACAGAGGAGCTGGGTGACGGAGAGCTGGGTGACGGAGAGCTGGGTGACGGAGAGCTGGGTGACAGAGGGACAGGGTGACAGAGTGACTGGGTGACAGAGGAGCTGGGTGACGGAGAGCTGGGTGACAGAGTGACTGGGTGACAGAGTGACTGGGTGACAGAGGAGCTGGGTGACGGAGAGCTGGGTGACAGAGGGACAGGGTGACAGAGTGACTGGGTGACAGAGTGACTGGGTGACAGAGTGACTGGGTGACAGAGGGACTGGGTGACAGAGGAGCTGGGTGACAGAGGAGCTGGGTGACAGAGGAGCTGGGTGACAGAGTGACTGGGTGACAGAGGGACTGGGTGACAGAGGGACTGGGTGACAGAGTGGCTGGGTGACAGAGGAGCTGGGTGACAGAGTGACTGGGTGACAGAGGGACTGGGTGACAGAGGGACTGGGTGACAGAGGGACTGGGTGACAGAGGAGCTGGGTGACGGAGAGCTGGGTGACAGAGGGACAGGGTGACAGAGTGACTGGGTGACAGAGGAGCTGGGTGACGGAGAGCTGGGTGACAGAGTGACTGGGTGACAGAGTGACTGGGTGACAGAGGGACTGGGTGACAGAGGGACTGGGTGACAGAGGGACTGGGTGACAGAGGGACTGGGTGACAGAGGGACTGGGTGACAGAGGGACTGGGTGACAGAGGGACTGGGTGACAGAGGGACTGGGTGACAGAGGGACTGGGTGACAGAGGGACTGGGTGACAGAGGAGCTGGGTGACGGAGAGCTGGGTGACGGAGAGCTGGGTGACGGAGAGCTGGGTGACGGAGAGCTGGGTGACAGAGGGACAGGGTGACAGAGTGACTGGGTGACAGAGTGACTGGGTGACGGAGAGCTGGGTGACAGAGTGACTGGGTGACAGAGTGACTGGGTGACAGAGGGACTGGGTGACAGAGGGACTGGGTGACAGAGTGGCTGGGTGACAGAGGAGCTGGGTGACAGAGGGACTGGGTGACAGAGGGACTGGGTGACAGAGGGACTGGGTGACAGAGGGACTGGGTGACAGAGGGACTGGGTGACAGAGTGACTGGGTGACAGAGGAGCGGGGTGACGGAGAGCTGGGTGACGGAGAGCTGGGTGACGGAGAGCTGGGTGACAGAGGGACAGGGTGACAGAGTGACTGGGTGACAGAGGAGCTGGGTGACGGAGAGCTGGGTGACAGAGTGACTGGGTGACAGAGTGACTGGGTGACAGAGGAGCTGGGTGACGGAGAGCTGGGTGACAGAGGGACAGGGTGACAGAGTGACTGGGTGACAGAGTGACTGGGTGACAGAGTGACTGGGTGACAGAGGGACTGGGTGACAGAGGAGCTGGGTGACAGAGGAGCTGGGTGACAGAGGAGCTGGGTGACAGAGTGACTGGGTGACAGAGGGACTGGGTGACAGAGGGACTGGGTGACAGAGTGGCTGGGTGACAGAGGAGCTGGGTGACAGAGTGACTGGGTGACAGAGGGACTGGGTGACAGAGGGACAGGGTGACAGAGTGACTGGGTGACAGAGGAGCTGGGTGACGGAGAGCTGGGTGACAGAGTGACTGGGTGACAGAGTGACTGGGTGACAGAGTGACTGGGTGACAGAGTGGCTGGGTGACAGAGTGGCTGGGTGACAGAGGAGCTGGGTGACAGAGGAGCTGGGTGACAGAGTGACTGGGTGACAGAGGGACTGGGTGACAGAGTGACTGGGTGACAGAGGAGCTGGGTGACGGAGAGCTGGGTGACGGAGAGCTGGGTGACAGAGGGACAGGGTGACAGAGGAGCTGGGTGACGGAGAGCTGGGTGACAGAGTGACTGGGTGACAGAGGAGCTGGGTGACGGAGAGCTGGGTGACAGAGGGACAGGGTGACAGAGTGACTGGGTGACAGAGTGACTGGGTGACAGAGGGACTGGGTGACAGAGGGACTGGGTGACAGAGTGACTGGGTGACAGAGTGACTGGGTGACAGAGTGACTGGGTGACAGAGGGACTGGGTGACAGAGTGACTGGGTGACAGAGTGACTGGGTGACAGAGGAGCTGGGTGACAGAGTGACTGGGTGACAGAGGGACTGGGTGACAGAGTGGCTGGGTGACAGAGTGGCTGGGTGACAGAGTGACTGGGTGACAGAGTGACTGGGTGACAGAGGAGCTGGGTGACAGAGGAGCTGGGTGACAGAGTGACTGGGTGACAGAGTGACTGGGTGACAGAGGGACTGGGTGACAGAGTGACTGGGTGACAGAGGGACTGGGTGACAGAGGGACTGGGTGACAGAGTGACAGAGGAGCTGGGTGACAGAGTGACTGGGTGACAGAGTGACTGGGTGACAGAGGGACTGGGTGACAGAGGGACTGGGTGACAGAGTGACAGAGGAGCTGGGTGACAGAGTGACTGGGTGACAGAGTGACTGGGTGACAGAGGGACTGGGTGACAGAGGGACTGGGTGACAGAGGGACTGGGTGACAGAGGGACTGGGTGACAGAGTGGCTGGGTGACAGAGGAGCTGGGTGACAGAGTGACTGGGTGACAGAGGGACTGGGTGACAGAGGGACTGGGTGACAGAGGAGCTGGGTGACAGAGTGACTGGGTGACAGAGGGACTGGGTGACAGAGGGACTGGGTGACAGAGTGGCTGGGTGACAGAGGAGCTGGGTGACAGAGTGACTGGGTGACAGAGTGGCTGGGTGACAGAGGAGCTGGGTGACAGAGGGACTGGGTGACAGAGGGACTGGGTGACAGAGGGACTGGGTGACAGAGGGACTGGGTGACAGAGTGACTGGGTGACAGAGGAGCTGGGTGACGGAGAGCTGGGTGACGGAGAGCTGGGTGACAGAGGGACAGGGTGACAGAGTGACTGGGTGACAGAGGAGCTGGGTGACGGAGAGCTGGGTGACAGAGTGACTGGGTGACAGAGTGACTGGGTGACAGAGGGACTGGGTGACAGAGGGACTGGGTGACAGAGGGACTGGGTGACAGAGTGGCTGGGTGACAGAGGGACTGGGTGACAGAGGGACTGGGTGACAGAGGGACTGGGTGACAGAGTGACTGGGTGACAGAGGAGCTGGGTGACGGAGAGCTGGGTGACGGAGAGCTGGGTGACGGAGAGCTGGGTGACAGAGGGACAGGGTGACAGAGTGACTGGGTGACAGAGGAGCTGGGTGACGGAGAGCTGGGTGACAGAGTGACTGGGTGACAGAGTGACTGGGTGACAGAGGGACTGGGTGACAGAGGGACTGGGTGACAGAGTGGCTGGGTGACAGAGGAGCTGGGTGACAGAGTGACTGGGTGACAGAGGGACTGGGTGACAGAGGGACTGGGTGACAGAGGGACTGGGTGACAGAGGGACTGGGTGACAGAGTGACTGGGTGACAGAGGAGCTGGGTGACGGAGAGCTGGGTGACGGAGAGCTGGGTGACGGAGAGCTGGGTGACAGAGGGACAGGGTGACAGAGTGACTGGGTGACAGAGGAGCTGGGTGACGGAGAGCTGGGTGACAGAGTGACTGGGTGACAGAGTGACTGGGTGACAGAGGAGCTGGGTGACGGAGAGCTGGGTGACAGAGGGACAGGGTGACAGAGTGACTGGGTGACAGAGTGACTGGGTGACAGAGTGACTGGGTGACAGAGGGACTGGGTGACAGAGGAGCTGGGTGACAGAGGAGCTGGGTGACAGAGTGACTGGGTGACAGAGGGACTGGGTGACAGAGGGACTGGGTGACAGAGTGGCTGGGTGACAGAGGAGCTGGGTGACAGAGTGACTGGGTGACAGAGGGACTGGGTGACAGAGGGACTGGGTGACAGAGGGACTGGGTGACAGAGGAGCTGGGTGACGGAGAGCTGGGTGACAGAGGGACAGGGTGACAGAGTGACTGGGTGACAGAGGAGCTGGGTGACGGAGAGCTGGGTGACAGAGTGACTGGGTGACAGAGTGACTGGGTGACAGAGGGACTGGGTGACAGAGGGACTGGGTGACAGAGGGACTGGGTGACAGAGGGACTGGGTGACAGAGTGGCTGGGTGACAGAGGGACTGGGTGACAGAGGGACTGGGTGACAGAGGGACTGGGTGACAGAGTGACTGGGTGACAGAGGAGCTGGGTGACGGAGAGCTGGGTGACGGAGAGCTGGGTGACGGAGAGCTGGGTGACAGAGGGACAGGGTGACAGAGTGACTGGGTGACAGAGGGACTGGGTGACAGAGGGACTGGGTGACAGAGGGACTGGGTGACAGAGTGGCTGGGTGACAGAGGAGCTGGGTGACAGAGTGACTGGGTGACAGAGTGACTGGGTGACAGAGGGACTGGGTGACAGAGGGACTGGGTGACAGAGGGACTGGGTGACAGAGGAGCTGGGTGACGGAGAGCTGGGTGACGGAGAGCTGGGTGACGGAGAGCTGGGTGACAGAGGGACAGGGTGACAGAGTGACTGGGTGACAGAGGAGCTGGGTGACGGAGAGCTGGGTGACAGAGTGACTGGGTGACAGAGTGACTGGGTGACAGAGGAGCTGGGTGACGGAGAGCTGGGTGACAGAGGGACAGGGTGACAGAGTGACTGGGTGACAGAGTGACTGGGTGACAGAGTGACTGGGTGACAGAGTGACTGGGTGACAGAGGGACTGGGTGACAGAGGAGCTGGGTGACAGAGGAGCTGGGTGACAGAGGAGCTGGGTGACAGAGTGACTGGGTGACAGAGGGACTGGGTGACAGAGGGACTGGGTGACAGAGTGGCTGGGTGACAGAGGAGCTGGGTGACAGAGTGACTGGGTGACAGAGGGACTGGGTGACAGAGGGACTGGGTGACAGAGGGACTGGGTGACAGAGGAGCTGGGTGACGGAGAGCTGGGTGACGGAGAGCTGGGTGACGGAGAGCTGGGTGACAGAGGGACAGGGTGACAGAGTGACTGGGTGACAGAGGAGCTGGGTGACGGAGAGCTGGGTGACAGAGTGACTGGGTGACAGAGTGACTGGGTGACAGAGTGGCTGGGTGACAGAGTGGCTGGGTGACAGAGGAGCTGGGTGACAGAGGAGCTGGGTGACAGAGTGACTGGGTGACAGAGGGACTGGGTGACAGAGTGACTGGGTGACAGAGGAGCTGGGTGACGGAGAGCTGGGTGACGGGGAGCTGGGTGACAGAGGGACAGGGTGACAGAGGAGCTGGGTGACGGAGAGCTGGGTGACAGAGTGACTGGGTGACAGAGGAGCTGGGTGACGGAGAGCTGGGTGACAGAGGGACAGGGTGACAGAGTGACTGGGTGACAGAGTGACTGGGTGACAGAGGGACTGGGTGACAGAGTGACTGGGTGACAGAGTGACTGGGTGACAGAGTGACTGGGTGACAGAGGGACTGGGTGACAGAGGGACTGGGTGACAGAGTGACTGGGTGACAGAGTGACTGGGTGACAGAGGAGCTGGGTGACAGAGTGACTGGGTGACAGAGGGACTGGGTGACAGAGTGGCTGGGTGACAGAGTGGCTGGGTGACAGAGTGACTGGGTGACAGAGGAGCTGGGTGACAGAGTGACTGGGTGACAGAGTGACTGGGTGACAGAGGGACTGGGTGACAGAGTGACTGGGTGACAGAGGGACTGGGTGACAGAGGGACTGGGTGACAGAGGGACTGGGTGACAGAGTGACAGAGGAGCTGGGTGACAGAGTGACTGGGTGACAGAGTGACTGGGTGACAGAGGGACTGGGTGACAGAGGGACTGGGTGACAGAGTGACAGAGGAGCTGGGTGACAGAGTGACTGGGTGACAGAGTGACTGGGTGACAGAGTGACTGGGTGACAGAGGGACTGGGTGACAGAGGGACTGGGTGACAGAGGGACTGGGTGACAGAGGGACTGGGTGACAGAGTGGCTGGGTGACAGAGGAGCTGGGTGACAGAGTGACTGGGTGACAGAGGGACTGGGTGACAGAGGGACTGGGTGACAGAGGGACTGGGTGACAGAGGAGCTGGGTGACAGAGTGACTGGGTGACAGAGGGACTGGGTGACAGAGGGACTGGGTGACAGAGTGGCTGGGTGACAGAGGAGCTGGGTGACAGAGTGACTGGGTGACAGAGTGGCTGGGTGACAGAGGAGCTGGGTGACAGAGGGACTGGGTGACAGAGGGACTGGGTGACAGAGGGACTGGGTGACAGAGGGACTGGGTGACAGAGTGACTGGGTGACAGAGGAGCTGGGTGACGGAGAGCTGGGTGACGGAGAGCTGGGTGACGGAGAGCTGGGTGACAGAGGGACAGGGTGACAGAGTGACTGGGTGACAGAGGAGCTGGGTGACGGAGAGCTGGGTGACAGAGTGACTGGGTGACAGAGTGACTGGGTGACAGAGGGACTGGGTGACAGAGGGACTGGGTGACAGAGTGGCTGGGTGACAGAGGGACTGGGTGACAGAGGGACTGGGTGACAGAGGGACTGGGTGACAGAGGGACTGGGTGACAGAGTGACTGGGTGACAGAGGAGCTGGGTGACGGAGAGCTGGGTGACGGAGAGCTGGGTGACGGAGAGCTGGGTGACAGAGGGACAGGGTGACAGAGTGACTGGGTGACAGAGGAGCTGGGTGACGGAGAGCTGGGTGACAGAGTGACTGGGTGACAGAGTGACTGGGTGACAGAGGGACTGGGTGACAGAGGGACTGGGTGACAGAGTGGCTGGGTGACAGAGGAGCTGGGTGACAGAGGGACTGGGTGACAGAGGGACTGGGTGACAGAGGGACTGGGTGACAGAGGGACTGGGTGACAGAGGAGCTGGGTGACGGAGAGCTGGGTGACGGAGAGCTGGGTGACGGAGAGCTGGGTGACAGAGGGACAGGGTGACAGAGTGACTGGGTGACAGAGGAGCTGGGTGATGGAGAGCTGGGTGACAGAGTGACTGGGTGACAGAGTGACTGGGTGACAGAGGAGCTGGGTGACGGAGAGCTGGGTGACAGAGGGACAGGGTGACAGAGTGACTGGGTGACAGAGTGACTGGGTGACAGAGTGACTGGGTGACAGAGTGACTGGGTGACAGAGGGACTGGGTGACAGAGGAGCTGGGTGACAGAGGAGCTGGGTGACAGAGGAGCTGGGTGACAGAGTGACTGGGTGACAGAGGGACTGGGTGACAGAGGGACTGGGTGACAGAGTGGCTGGGTGACAGAGGAGCTGGGTGACAGAGTGACTGGGTGACAGAGGGACTGGGTGACAGAGGGACTGGGTGACAGAGGGACTGGGTGACAGAGGAGCTGGGTGACGGAGAGCTGGGTGACGGAGAGCTGGGTGACGGAGAGCTGGGTGACAGAGGGACAGGGTGACAGAGTGACTGGGTGACAGAGGAGCTGGGTGACGGAGAGCTGGGTGACAGAGTGACTGGGTGACAGAGTGACTGGGTGACAGAGTGTCTGGGTGACAGAGTGGCTGGGTGACAGAGGAGCTGGGTGACATAGGAGCTGGGTGACAGAGTGACTGGGTGACAGAGGGACTGGGTGACAGAGTGACTGGGTGACAGAAGAGCTGGGTGACGGAGAGCTGGGTGACGGAGAGCTGGGTGACAGAGGGACAGGGTGACAGAGGAGCTGGGTGACGGAGAGCTGGGTGACAGAGTGACTGGGTGACAGAGGAGCTGGGTGACGGAGAGCTGGGTGACAGAGGGACAGGGTGACAGAGTGACTGGGTGACAGAGTGACTGGGTGACAGAGTGACTGGGTGACAGAGGGACTGGGTGACAGAGGGACTGGGTGACAGAGTGACAGAGTGACTGGGTGACAGAGTGACTGGGTGACAGAGTGACTGGGTGACAGAGGGACTGGGTGACAGAGGAGCTGGGTGACGGAGAGCTGGGTGACAGAGGGACAGGGTGACAGAGTGACTGGGTGACAGAGTGACTGGGTGACAGAGTGACTGGGTGACAGAGTGACTGGGTGACAGGGACTGGGTAGAGAGAGATTATACAGTCCAGATTACAATTTGCAGGGGCAGCAAAGGTGACAGAGAAAGGGGGGTGCACCATGCAACCCCCCCCCTCCCCCCTCCCTCACTGTCACCTCTGCTGCCCCTGCAAATTGTAATCTGTACTGTATAATATCTCCCCCCATTGCATGGTCAACCCCCCCCCCCCCCTCCCCTGCACCTACCTTTTCTGCCCCTGCTCCAAGGATGGCCGGCGCCGCGGCGCAGCGGAAGTCGGGACTCGCGGGAGGTCGGGACTCAGGACGGGCGGCGGATCGAGTCCAGCTGAGCAACCGAGGCCTGGAGGGGAGGAGGAGGAGGTCTTGGTCTGTGCCGCGGTAGGTGAGTGACTCACTTGCCTGTTACGCTGCTGCTCTCTCTGCAGCAAGAACCGCGGCTGGCCGCTGGAGGAGGAGGAGATGGGGGTGGAGTCGGAGGCCGCAGAGAGAGCGGGACACTGCGGTGACGTCACTGGTTGCTACAAGCCAAGCGGGGCTTCCCTAGCAACCAGTGATTTAGAATCATTTAATTACAGCGGCAGTGAGTGTGGCAGGCAGTTGATTCCGGGACTCTCCATTGTCCCGGTTTGAAGGCTCCCGGGACACGGGACAAAAGTGTATATTACGGGACGATCCCGGGCAAACCGGGACACGTGGTCACCCTACAACAGAGACTGTGAAGGCAAAAATTAATTCCATTAGGGGCACCTACAGGACCCAACGGGTACAAGTCCTGGCTTCAATGAGATCTGGGGCTGCAGCTGACACCATCTACAAGCCTAACCTGTGGTACTATGGCCAGCTGCAGTTCCTGGATGACTACATTGAGGGCAGGCCATCCCTGTCTACCCTTCCCCCAAGAGGTAGCTCCCATCTTCCCTGCAGTCAATCCTCCAGTCTTCCCTGCAGGCAAGAGCAGGCAACCTCAGAGGAAGAGCCAGAGTTCCTGGAGGACCCTGATTGTGACCCATGGAGCCAGGTATTGCATTTTGCTACCAATTTTGGAAAATCAAAGTATAATAATGATGTCAAATTGATGTTACTAGTTTTATAATTCCAAAGGAATGAACAAAAAGTGTTGAACATATCAATAGACAGTAGTGGCAAAACATGATGGGGACAAGATAGAAAAATGAAGGGGTCTGAATGATTGTGTGTCATTTTCTTGTACGCCATTAGGGGGGTAACGCAATACACCTGGACGGGGTCCCGGATGTCAAACACCCTTTTTGCCAAAAATCATTTTGTCACAAAATAGACTACATTTCTATTTTGGGTAAAGGCCCCCTACTTCTCTATTTCAGCCGGCAGCAACCCCCCCAGCTCCAGGGGGCCCGTGTCTGAAGCTGTGTAAGGGGCCACATAATTAGGGATGGCGACCCTGTGTGTAATATATATTAGCTTTTAATTTGCATATGTCATGATTTTCAAAATGTGTGTGATTAATGAAAACAACAAATAAACTATGTCCCTTTTTTTTAAACACAGACAGAGCAAAGCCAGGAGGAGGCAGGCCCCACAGAGAGCCAGGGGGAGGCAGGCCCCATAGGGAGCCAGCGGGAGGCAGGCCCCACATGGAGCCAGGGGGAGGCAGGCCCCACAGCTGATTGCTGATGACACTGCACCTCTGCGACTTCTCCAGAGGTGACTTAACACAGCGCTGCAGTGGGGAAGGGGATGTTTGAAGAAAGTCACTCCAGGGGACACAGTCAGGTACAGTCAGGAACTGAAATTAAAATAATGCTGCCCTCCGCTCACCAGTGAGCCATCTTGGTGCTGCTGATCGTGATATTGCTCCGCACAGCGTCCCACCGCCTTTGAAGGCCTGCTAGACCCCGCCCACAGTGGGGAATTAGTCCCAGCTCCTCCCAGAGAGGGAAAGCTGATTGCTGATAACACTGCACCTGTGCGACTTCTCCAGAGGCGACTTAACACAGCGCTGCAGTGGGGAAGGGGATGTTTGAAGAAAGTCACTCCAGGGGACACAGTCAGGTACTGAAATTAAAATAATGCTGTCCTCCGCTCACCAGTGAGCCGTCTTGGTGCTGCTGATCGTGATACTGCTCCGCACAGCGTCCCACCGCCTTTGAAGGCCTGCTAGACCCCGCCCACAGTGGGGAATTAGTCCCAGCTCCTCCCAGAGAGGGAAAGCTGATTGCTGATGACACTGCACCTGTGCGACTTCTCCAGAGGCGACTTAACACAGCGCTGCAGTGGGGAAGGGGATGTTTGAAGAAAGTCACTCCAGGGGACACAGTCAGGTACAGTCAGGAACTGAAATTAAAATAATGCTGCCCTCCGCTCACCAGGGAGCCGTCTTGGTGCTGCTGATCGTGATACTCAGCAATCAGCTTTCCCTCTCTGGGAGGAGCTGGGACTAATTCCCCACTGTGGGCGGGGTCTAGCAGGCCTTCAAAGGCGGTGGGACGCTGTGCCAGAGGGCCCCCCCCCCTTTTGTGAGTTGGGCACAAATTTTACCATGCAGCAGTCAAGGTGAGCCTTGTACCTAATTTGATTGTGATTCTTGGTAGCAGTTGCTTTTATAGACAGAGGCCCAGATTCTCGTATATCGGCGCATCCTTATGCGGGCGTAGCGCATCCAAGATGCGCTACGCCTTCCTAACTTAGAGAGGTAAGCTCCGTATTCCCGAAGCACCGGCGTTCGAATTTGCGCCGGCGTAGTGCAAATTCGTGGGCGTATGTGGGCGTAAGTGAAAGTAGGAAGGAAGTGGGCGTGATACATTTAAATGAACCGTGACCTTATGCAAATGATGGTCTGAACGGACAACGCATGCGCCGTCACGTGACCGGGTGCCCCCCCGCCCCTATGCGCATGCGCACAACGCGATTGGCGAGTTGCTCCAAACAAGTGCATAAATACGCCCAGACATGCGCCCATCGTGTGCAAAAGTACACCTGTTAGTTTACTGTTGGTGGTGAGCTTACTTTTGCAGTGCTTTGCCATGTCTGCTGAGCGTACAAGGAGAAGGAAAAAGAATTTCTCTCATGATGAGAGGGCCATCATTCTCGCAGGCATGGAGAGGCACTATGACCGCCTCCATGGGTCCAGGAGTAAAACTACAAGCAAGGGGCGAAGGGATGAGATCCTGCAGAGGATAACGGATCAAGTGAATGCTGTGGGCAATGAGGCGAGGAGGCCCCATCATATAGGCAAAAAAATAAATGATCTTAGGAGGAGGGTCAAGGACAAGATGGCCCTCATGGCGAGGCATGCCAGGGGCACTGGTGGGGGACCTGCCTCAAGGATCCGTCTGACACCAGATGAGGAGGTAGTTGCCCGGTGCCTTACCAGGGTGCAAGTTGAGGGAATGCCGGGCTATGATTCTGTTCATCCGCCCTTGAGGACAGGTAAGTGTTTATTTCAACTATCTGGTATGTAGCATGTGTGTGGGGGGAGGTAGGGAATATGTGACAAGTTTGTGGGTCCACCAACATGTGAATGTTTTGTGTCATCCACAGGTGTCCAGGATGAAGCTGGCCCGTCTCGTGCCCCTGCCCGTCCCACACCATCCCCTGATGCTGATGCACCTGCCCGTCCCACACCATCCCCTGATGCTGATGCCCCTGCCCGTCCCACACCATCCCCTGATGCTGATGCCCCTGCCCGTCCCACACCATCCCCTGATGCTGATGTCCCTGCCCGTCCCACACCATCTTCATCTGATGAAGATGCCCCTGACCCCCAGGGAAGGCAAGCGGCATTGGTGGAGGAGAGTGGTGGCCACGCCTCCATTGAGGAGGTTCTGCAGGATGCGGAGCATTTGGGGGAGGAGGTGTCACTGTCCCTTTTCATGGAGTATTTGGGAAGCTTGGCTGGTCCATCCCGGACCTCAAGCCCACGATCCTCCATATCCTCGGACTCCATCTCCAACCCAGCCACTCCCTCTGTCTCCATCCCCAACCCACCCCCTCCATCTAATCCCTCCCCCTATGCCAGGCCTGAAGCCTCTCGTGGACCAAGGAGGTCAACGCCGAGAACCAGGGGGGTACCCGAGTTGCTGTCTGTGACCCTGACCACTGCGCAGGAAGACCAGACCCGCCTTATGGGTGCGATGAGCCAGGACTTCACTCGAGTGGCTGACAGCCTTGGGGAGAGGGGACATGTTACCGATGTGATTCAGGACATTGCAGGCAACACCACTGCAATTATCACATGTTTGCGGGATCTTGAAACCACCACAGCAAGCCTGGTGAAAGATGTGCAGACCCTAAATGAGTCCGTCCAGGGGCACACAGCTGCCATTGTTGGTGTTCAAACCGAGACCAATAACCTCCTGAGGAGGATAGCGGTGGCATTAGAGGGCAGGCCTCCAGCCCCGGTGGATGCTCCTCTGCCTGATGCAACCCCCCCCCTCAACCAGGCAGTTGAGGAGCCGGGGCCGGGGCCGTGGCCGAAGGCAGGCCAATTAGTTATTTTTTCGTGATGATTATTGCTCGGGTAAAGAGTTTTTTTATTTATTTTTCTAAGTATTGCTCTGGTAAAGAGTATTTTAAGTTATTGTTGACAAATGCACACGGTGAGGCGTGCAGAATAGTGTGACTGGTGTGAGAATGGGGGGGGGGGTTGACACTCCTGCCAGCAAAGGGGTGTCACCCTCTGCCATGTGAAAGGTGTATGAATGTACAGTAACATAATTGGAGCCTTGGCGCGGCGTTACTGCTCCCTAAAACAATGTGGTTTGATTGGGTCTAATCCAATTCGATGTGCATGTGGGGGGGTGTGTGCTAGGGACCACAGTGGTGTGCACGCGTGCATTCACATTGTGCCATTTTTCATGTGTGTGTTTAACGTTCAAAGAGACGTTCAACGAGGCATCTCCTGATTGCTGATCCCTCAGCAGACGGGGTACCCTCAGGCAGGGGGGGATTGTTGGGTTGGGGGCTCAGGTCATCACGTAGTTCAATCTCCAGGCCCTTTCTCACTGCGAAGTTGTGCAGAATGCAACATGCCCCGATGATCTGGCACACGAAGTCTGGGGAATACAACAGGGTCCCCCCAGACTTATCCAGGCATCTGAAACGGGACTTCATTTGGCCAAAGGTTCGTTCCACCACTGCACGGGGTCATTAGATGAGGTCCAAGTGCATATGCAGAGTCACCTGGAAGGGAAAAGACAGGAGGATGTTAGTCATGCATGTGTCCCTCGTAATGTCTGCGTCATGGGGGGGACAGTCATACCTGACACCCATGTCACTCACCAACCAGCCAGCTGTCCCCATACACGTTCTGGTCAAACTCCATTGGGATGTCGCTTTGGCGGTAGATGAAGCTGTCATGACAGGATCCGGGGTGTTTGGCACGGACGTGCCATATGAGGCCATGGGCATCCACGATCACCTGGACATTGATAGAATGCCAGTGCTTCCGATTGCGGAATAGGTGCTCTGTGTCACGGGGGGGCTGTAGTGCCACATGGGTGCAATCAATGGCCCCGATGGTGCGTGGGAATCCTGCAATTCTGACAAAATCTGCCCTTGCCTTATTCCGCTGGACCTCCTGGGTGGGTCTGACGATTTGGTTGGACATGTGTCTCAGGATTGCGGGGACAACCTGGTGCACACATCTGCTCATGCTGGTTTGTGACATCCCAGCCACACCTCCACTTGTGCGCTGAAAAGATCCAGTGGCCAGGAAGTGGAGTGTTGCCAGGACCTTGATCAGTGGCTGCACTGCATGTGAGCGGTGTGTTGGGCTGGTAAGGTCATCCTGCAGGATTGTGGTTATTTCCTGGATGGCTTGAGTATTAAATCTGAAGAGGCGATACACCTCTGCTTCCCCGATGGCCAAGACGTCTAATGGCGTTCGGTAAAAACGCTGCCGTGCCCTCCTCCTTCTCCTTCTCATTCTAAGCGCCTGGGCGCACACTAGTTGTGCTATGACCATGCCTGCCCCTGGCATGTTGGCATACAGAAGTCTTGTCCTGCAAGTGTGGTTGCTCAGCTCGTCCATAAGGGTGCTGCTAAAGCTGCTCTCCAGCTGACCTGCACACGTCTGGTGCAAAGTTGCCCCTGCTTTTATGAGGGGCAAGTTTACACCGGACGAACAGCTTACGCGCACCGCTCGTAGCCTGCGTCGGGCGGTCGTACGTTCGGGAATCTCCGTATATCCCTCATTTGCATATTTGATTATGAAATCAATGGGAGCGCTGGGCGTTCTCGGCGTAAATGTGCGCCTACGCTACGCCGGCGCACAAACGTTGCGCCGATCGAAACAAGACTAATTTCTGGCGTACCTGGTTCTGTGGGTATGGTGCACCGATACGACGGCGCATCTGTTCAATTGCGCCGCGCATATCAAGGTGCCCCGGCGTAACGCCTTTGAGAATCTGGGCCATAGTACAGCTAATTATAACAGATTAGTCTTCCTGATAAGAGTTTTAGTATTTTTTACATTTATTTATAATGGAAACTGGTGGTAGGCAGGACGTTATGGTATTGACCATCCATGATATTCCTCAGAGTCAAAGTCAGAGCAGAACTGTGTACTCTTCTGTCCAATTAAAAACCTTTAATATGGAAGGACATGTTCCCGTTAGAACCTTGATGAAATTGAATAAATATAATTTGCTTGATTTTAATTTTAATCTTATAGCTGAGAAAATCTTGTCAGCACCAAAAGTTGCTAATGCAGATACTTTGATAGATGAAAAAACCCTAGCCCATAAACAAATTAATTCTACAATAAAAGGAGGACTTCTTAATGCGCGGTCTGCGGTAAAAAAAAATGCTAATCACGGAAACCTGGTTCTCTCCTGCTTCCCCGCCCAGACTGGACGAATTGGTCCCGCCTGGGTATAAGCTACTATCTTGTGACCGTAGCTCGGGGAGAGGTGGAGGAACTGCCTGCATATACAAGGCTAAGTTGAAAATTATAAAAACTTGCACGCAGGATTCTTATGCGTCTATGGAGACACTTTTCCTACAGTGCAACTTGAGCCCTGAAGTAACCATAGGAATGGCAGTGATTTATCATCCTCCTAATGCCAAAGCTAGGTTTGGCGAGGAGATGTGCGAACTCCTAACGACCCAATCCCTGCGATATGCCCAATCTATAGTCTTGGGAGATTTCAATTGCTGGGATGACGATGCAAATAATTCAGAAGCCCAGCAGTTGATTGCATTTGCAAACTCCATTGGCTATAGCCAAGATGTCATAGGGGCTACCGATGAAGCGGGCCACACCCTGGACTGGCTTTTCCAGTCAGGATGTATAGAGAAAGTACATCCCCCGAAAGAGATTATATGGAGTGATCACAAATTAATATTATTTGATCACAGCCATAAATTTCTCAAAAGGTCACCTCACGTTCCTAATAGGAACAGTATTCCAAAATTTTCGAGAAATCTTACTAAAATATCTATTAAGGCTTTTAGTAACCACTTTTTGTGGAATATTGACAAGGCATCTTTTGAGTCTACTAAGGTCGCAGAGGAGAAAATATTTTTTTTTAATACGGCTATTACAAAAGCGCTTGACTATTTAGCTCCTCTAAAGAGAAATCATTGCATTAGGCAAGCAAACAATAATCCCCTCTGGTTCACCCAGATGACCAGAAGTTTAAAATGGAAGTGCAGAGCAGCGAAGAAGGCGTGGAGAAAAAATCCGGCGCCCGCCTCCAAGGAGGTATATACCGCAGCCCTGAGGAGCTATAAACTAGATATAAAAACCGCCAAAAAGCATTTTTTTTCTGAAAAAATTGCTAATGCTAAAAATGTAGCAGCTGAACTTTTTATAGTTGCGAAAAATTTAGCTAATCCAGCATGTAGACAGCTGGAAGAAGAAGCTTCACCAGAGTTCTGTAATATTTTATCAAATTATTTTAATGAAAAGATAGAAATTATAAGGAATAATATCAAAGTAGTAGATATCGAGGAATCTTGTCCCATTTATGAAGGTACAAGATTCTCTAGTTTTGTGGACGTCTCTACTTTAGATAGAGCCTCGTCCTCTTCAGTTGATCCCTGCATTGCGCAACTGGTGAAGGACGCTGCAGAGACATTGGCCCCCTTTATTGCCGACATTGTAAATACTTCCTTCTCCACCGGAACAGTGCCGGGTATTCTGAAGCGGGCTGTGATTATCCCCCTGCTGAAGAAAGCTAACCTGGCACGCTCCGTGTTGAGCAATAATCGTCCCATTTCAACTCTACCGTTTCTGGCAAAAATTATGGAACAAGCCACAGTGTGGCAAATTCAGCCCCATCTCGAGTCCAATTCCATTTTGGATGATTTCCAATCTGGATTCCGACCAGGAAGAGGTCCTGAAACCACCTTGACCAAAGTCCAGGACGATCTTCTCTGGGCCTTGGACAGAAATGAGGCTTCGGCCTTGGTAATGCTGGATCTGTCGGCAGCATTCGATACTATCGATCATTCTAGACTACTTGATCGTTTAGGGACTGTCGCAGGCATTGATGGTACAGCATTGGCATGGATGACCTCATTCCTGCTGGACAGGGTTCAGAGAGTAAGGCTGGGACTGCACTCCTCTTCTGATAGACCCCTGTCCTGTGGAGTCCCTCAAGGATCGGCCTTATCGCCGCTCCTGTTTAACATTTACATGAGGCCTCTGCTGTATATCATCCGCCGCCACAACCTATCTTTTCATGTTTATGCTGACGACACCCAGTTCTACATTCCTCTGCCCAAGGATGGGGGGACACAGATAACTCTGGCCACCTGCCTATGCTCAATGGCTCCAAAACTGAGTGCATGGTTTTATGCAATCAGTCATGGGCGGGCGGTTTCCCTACTTGGCCGGACTCGTTTTCATCGATCCCAGCACCAGTCACCCAGGTCAGGGATTTGGGTATCATCTTGGATGAGAGATTAACGCTACGACCACAGGTAAACCAGTTGGTGAGTTCTTGTCACTTCCACTTGAAACTCCTGAGGTCGACTTTTCGCTTCATTGAAGAATCGCACAAGATCTCTATGGTTAATGCCATTATCGGAAGTCGATTAGATTACTGTAACGCTTTGTACCTGGGTTTACCTAATAACATCATGCACAAACTACAGCTTATTCAGAATGCCGCTGCAAGGCTACTCACGGGTGTTGGTCATCGTGACCACATCACGCCATCGCTGAGAGCCCTGCATTGGCTACCCGTGAAGGAATGGGTTCTGTTTAAGACTGGTTGCATGGTGCACAGGGCTACCCATGGCAAGGGGCCAGTGTACCTGCAGGAAAAATTCACCAAGTATGTGCCCAACCGTACCTTAGGGTCGGCTAATTCGGAAACTTTGGTGATCCCTAAATTTCGAAAGAAAAAATGCGGAGGGAGGACGAGTGCGGTCCAGGGAGCACAGTTTTGGAACTCCCTGCCTCTAAAATTAAGGCTTGAGAATGATCTTTTTAAGTTCAGGAAGCTTCTAAAAACTGAGCTTTTCAGTCAAGCCTATGGAATTACATAGGTTTTTATAGTTCTTTGGTCTACTAACAATTTTAAATTTTGATCTGTTCCGCTGCCTGTGTGTTTTTTTGGTTGTTGTTGTATTGTTGTTCTCAGCGCATCGAGGCCTACGGGTAACTGACTGCGTTTTGTACCATTTTGTACTTTTAAGAATTTTAATAAATAAATAAGGGAGCCAGGGGGAGGCAGGTACAACTGCAAGGCAGGAGGTGGCAGAACCCACTGGGAGCCAGGAGGTGGCAGGCCCCAGTGGGAGACAGGAGGCACGCCGGCATGATTCCATCTCCCGGATCCCTCCTCTCCGCACACCCGCGAAAAGGGCCAGGAGGCTTCTCCAAATGGAGGAGGAGACCCAGGCCATGTTTCGCGAAGCAACTGCGGCCATCCGAGAGCCACCCACTGAAGAAGAGGGGTTCGCAGCGCTCATCGCAGCCAAGCTCCGAAATCTGGAGCGGGGCCAGCGTGTGTGCTGCGAAATGATCATCTTCAAGGCCATAAGCATGGCGTCACTGGGGCAGCTCGATGACGACACCGACATTGTGCGGATTGCTCCTCCTGTCCTTGCTACTCCTCCTGCTCCTTCTCCTCCTCTTCCTGAGCCTGCTCTGGCTCCTGGCACAATCTCGGCTCCAGGAACCCAGCCCCTGAGGACTCGGGCTGCAGGGAAGACTGCAGGGAAGAAGTCCAAGAAATTAGATGGTGCCCCTGATGGAATATTTTTGTGGCTCACAGCCTGGAATGTTGGCTTGGTGAACCCTTGTCTTTATAAATTCAAGCACGCTCTCAAGTTTTTATTAAGTTTGGATTTTTGGTTGCCAGCATTGTATAATTTTTATTTTTTTATTCGGCCTGAATAAATGGCTTTTTGTTTTGTCGTCCAAATTTGACCATGTGTATTTTTTCAAAAATAGAGAGATCATTAGTGAGTGGGCAGACACATTTCAAAAACAAACATTTTGACATTAACAAGGTACAACAACCTCCTTGTGGGTAAATTCAAAGAAATAATTATGTTGTTGTGGTCACTTCACACACTCCAAAATCAACCCAAAATATATATTTAGCAAAAAGTTTTCCAAAAAAATTCTCCAAAAAAACAAGATTTTAAATATATATTTTGAATTTTGGAGATGGAAAATACGCCTAAAAAACACAACACAAAACAAAACATTATATAACAATAAATAATAAAGTAAAAAGCTTGTCATAACTATGTAACAAGATCAGCCGCAACGACGAGCATTTTAGTGTAGCATTTAAAAGCATGGTGTAATGCAGTGCATTATTTTCTTCTATAATTTGAAACCTAACTAACGAATGTGCTTACACCATTCTGAACAGTAGTTTTACCAGAACGAGCGCTGCCGTCTCCTAACTTGCTTCTGAGCATGCGCGGGTTTTTCATCACAAAAAACGACTGTGTGTACGCGGCATTAGAGAATGAAATAGTGGTAGTTCCAATTTTTTATGTCACACGATAATACCACAAAGGTCTAGGAAATTCAAACTTTCAGTAAAAAATACACTAAAGTAAATTTTAGGGCACACAAACGCAATAAATTACCCACGTTTTATTTTTTTGTAAAAGATCAAACCTTATATGGCAACAAACTTTATTTTCCATAGGCAGCACTTTAAAAGCCCCCTTTAGGTCATCAGTTTAGTGTTACGGAGGTGGTTTGGTGCTAGAAATATTGCTCTCACTTCGGCATGCCTAGCGATATGTAACATGTGTATCGCAATTGTCGCTTTCATGTGTAGGCGCCCCCGACATGTGCTGTTTACGTTCGTACGTGCAAAAATGCTAGGGAGGGGGGGCCTCAAAAAAAATTGCGGGGGGGGGGGGCGTATTTATGTACTCATGTGTAACTGTAATTTTTTACAATTTAGAAAAACATTTTTTTACTTTTTTTCATCAGTGGGCAGGGTTTCCGAATCTCAGTCCTCAAGTACCCCCATTCGCCCATGTTTTGGTAACTTCCCTTAGATAAAATAGCTCTTATTAATACCAATATCAATGACATCAATAATGTCATTGATATACTGTGGCAGGGCAGCCCGGCTGTGTGAAACAACAACTTCAGGGTCTGGGGCATGTGCGTCGCTGGCGACCCGTTCCCACTGTAATTAGTCACAGTGAGAGCCAATCAGCGGATCTGGCAGCAGCGATGATAATCAGGAACACAGATGTCTCTCTTTCTGCAGTCAGTCCATCCTCCACACAGTAAGAAATCACACCCAGGGAACACACTTAGCCATTTGATTTCCCCAATGTTAACTCCTTCCCTGCTAGTGTAATTTATACAGTAATAGTGCATTTTTTTTTTTTTTTTTAGCAGAGATCACTCTTTTGGTGTCACTGGTCCCCAAAAAGTGTCACTTAGTGTCCGATTTGTCCGCCGCAAAAAAAAATTGCCACTATTACTAGTAAACAAAAAAAACGGCTTAAATCTATGCCATAGTTTGTAGATGCGATAACTTTTGCGCAAACCAATCAATATATGTTAATTGTGATTTTTTTTCCCCAACATATGTGGCAGAATACAAATTGGCCTAAATTGATGAAGAAATTCGATTTTTTTTCATATTTTTATTGGGTATGTCTTATAGCAGAAAGAAATAAATATATGTGGAAAAAAAGGACATCAATTTTGTTTGGGTACCACGTCACACTACCGCATAATCATCAGCTAAAATAACACAGTGACTTATCGCAAAAAATGGCCTGGTCAATAAGGGGGTAAATCATTCAAGGGCTAAAGTGGTTAAAGCAGCTGTGCAAAGTAACCTGAAATTATGGCCCAATTGGGGTACCGAGGACTGAGGTTGAGAACCACTGGCATAAGGGACAAAAAGTCTCCTATGTGATGATTTTTTTGGTGACAGGTTTTCTGTAATGAGACATCCAGGGCCTGTGTTCCCCTGAATGTAATACAATGCAGATGGCTTTACATTACATTCTTTCCCGGGTATGCTGGCCAGGGACACCGAAAGGTGGACCTGGAAGTGACGTCAAACACGTTGCTTTCCGGGTCAGCAACAAGGGGGGCGGAGAGCAGATGTGTGTATGCTCTGCACTATCCGCTCTACCATGCAGCCCTTTACTATGTTGGTCCCAGGCCCGCAGATGGGCAAGAAGAGCTTGGGATACATGGTGGGGGGAACCTTTGCTAGTGGTGTGTGTGTGGAAGCAATCGGGCAATGTGTGTAAAACCCCCCACTGTCAGGGGTCCATAGGACGTACGGACCTGGAAGAGAAAGGGTTAACGTGATTGGTATTTTCTTTTGAAAATGTGTTGACAAACAGGTTTAGGCCCCTTTCACACTAGTGGACTGATCAGGTCCACCTGTCAGTTTTTCAGCGTGGACATGGATTAGCCATCTACCTACTCAGTGGGGAAAAGCGGACAGGCTCCCTGCTGAGAAGGGGCCTTATACTTACCTACTCTGTGCAATGGAATTATCCTCTTCTTGGGCACCCTGCCAGCACTTCTGGCTCCTACTCTTCTTGGTGTGCACCCATAGAAAGTCGCTTGCTATGGAGGTACACCTGCTCCTGAGCCATGCTGCCTGTGTCCATAGATACAGACAGTGCAGTTTGGCCCTGATTCCTTTGTCACAAGATTTGACTGTCAACAGCAGGAGCTAATGGTCTCAGCAATCCCTGTGAGACTGGCAAGTGAGAGGACGGAGGTGCTGCAGACTGCAGAGTGCTAGATCAAGTGGGTACTCAGGTAAATATAAAGAGGAAGGATGAGGGGACATACTGAAACCTAAACATTTCTTACCTTAATGCAAGGAATGCATTAGGGTAAAAAATGTTTAGGCTTTAGAACTACTTTAGCATTAATAAATTATCTTTGCAGATGGTTCTATTCTTTTTGTTGTCCTCACACACACCTCTATATACTGGCTGTAGCTTCCCCCTCTTTTAAAGCCCATATTATGGGTAGTCCTGGGGGGTGGAGGTACACACCTCAGCATGATTGGGCATGCTGAAGTCATGTGGTGCCTTTCCTGAGTTTTGACTGGATGTTACTCAAAACTCATGAATAGGAGAGTAGGAGTAGGAGTGCAGAGATGGCCAGGGAGTCTTGTGACATTATGAACCCTCCCACCGAGCTCCAACACAGAGACCCACCCACTGATTGCAGAGTTTTGAGGGATTCCTATTGCTGAAGGGGGTGACATTTACAAGGTAGGGATACATGCAGGAGGCTTGCATGTATGTATACATTAATACTGTGCCATTAGTTTATACTGGGTGAGTGGTGGGTTTACATTGACTTTAAGCTTTGGTATCTCTCACCATTATGATTGAACAATGAGCACTGCTTGTTCATTCATAATAGCAAAAGATCACTCAGAGCTGTGGCCCTGTGTAAAGTATCTTCCAATGTCCTGTATGAAATAAAAGCATTTTGAAGATACATGGCACACAGAGGATCACTGTTTCTTTCATGCTACCCTGAGATGATGAGGCAACCTCGATGGACAGCCTCTATAAAGTATTGGCCATATTCTTTGTCAATAAACCTTTCCATCAGTACTTTGCCTTGGACAATATTGTTTGTATCTGTAGTGCAATTCTTTCTTAATTGGCAGAACAGACTTCTGGGAATGTTACTAGTCTAATTCGGATGATGACAGCTTTTTAAATGCAAATAGTAGTTCCCTGAGGACAGTTTGAAATTACTTTCTTGCAATTTAGGCTGGACTCAGGCAACCTTTGTAAGTGGAATACATTTACACAGTATTTAACAAATGCATGCACCCTTGTTGCTCTGTAGTACTGCTTACTGATGCCTGTGAATGGAATCTGTTCAATATAGTGTGGCAATAGCCAGTTTTTTTCTTTTGTTTTTTAGCAAACATGCAGTAATGAGAAGTTTTGGATTTGGAATGATAAAGTGAAGATACATGGTCAACTATGCTACACTTTGTGATTCTGACATCTAATATAAAGATTACAAGAAACATCATGATCAGTGTGAGATCTACTGTAGGTCATACATTGGGTATGTGAAAAACAAAAGACAATATATAGATAAGCAAAAAATAGATAATTTCATTTCAAGTACTAGGTTAAACAGAAGCTTTAACGGTTTTCTGTTGAATGTTCACATGCTTATATAGACACATTTTTTTTATTTTAACCACTAGATCCCCAGGCCTATTCTGACACTTCTCACATAAGTGTAAAAAGCTTTTTTTTTTGCTGTAAAATTACTTAGAACCTCCAAATGTCTCACTTGTGCCAAGAGGCCGCAGGGGGGAAGGAGGAAGGGAAGAAGTTCCGCTCCATTTGTCTAGGTTGCCAGAGCAGAAGTGGGAGTGGGTACCTGTCATAATCAGGTGCCCTTTGGATATTTGCCAGCACACCAATGATCAACAGATGCCGTCCAAATGCTCAAGTTTTTTTTTTACTGTCATGCATTTTATGCATGAAGGTATAAAACCTTCTGTGTGCAGCAGCCCCCCTCAAATACTTCCCATCTCAATACAGATGTGCACAACAGGAGCAGGTCTCCGGGTCGCTTCTTCCTCATTGGCTGAGACAGCAGCAATCACAGCCTATGAGCCAATGAGAAGGGCGGGGACAAGACACGCTCCATGTGTGAATGGACACACAGAACATCGGCTTGGGAGCGAGCTTACTATGGTCCCCCCATAACAAGCTGCTTGGTATGGGGGCACTCGGCAGGAGGGAGGGTCCAGGAGCACTTGCGGGGGACCTGAGAAAAGGAGGATCAGGGACCTGAGAACAGGAGGCAGGCAATGGCAGCTAACTTATTTTTCTCAGTAAAGATTTATTTTACGGATTCAATAATAGCTCAAGGTATTGTTTATGAACCCCTTTACTTGCATAGCAGAGTTATCGACTCTGGTTTCTGAGAATCATTAACTAGAGTGCAGTGTGCTTCAATGGGGAAAGGGAAATCCTTGTCACAAAGTCTGTAGGCTCCAATGATGAATGAACAAATCCATCTGGAGATAGTGGAAAAAGAAGCAGATTGTCCTCTATGGGGACCCTCAGAAATAGTGAAGGGAAACTGAAAGGATACACTCAAACAACACATACCACATCCAGACAGAGGGGGAAATCTCTTTAGGACACCATTAGGCCCCATACACACGAGAGGATTTATCCGCGAATACGGTCCAGCGGACCGTTTCCCCGGATAAATCCTCTCGAGGATTTCAGCGGATTTCCATGCGATGGAGTGTACTCACCATCGCATTGAAATCCGCGCCGAAATCCTCTGGCGATGACGTGTCGCGTCCCGTCGCCGTGATTATGACTCGGCGACATGCGAGACGCTGTCATATAAGGAATTCCACGCATGCGTCGAATCATTACGACGCATGCGGGGGATCCCTTCGGACGGATGGATCCGGTGAGTCTATACAGACCAGCGGATCCATCCGTTGGGATGGATTCCAGCAGATGGATTTGTTTAGCATGTCAGCAAATATTTGATCTGCTGGAATCCATCCCAGGGGATAAATATCCGCGGAAACAGATCCGCTGGAGTGTACACACCATAGGATCTATCCGCTGAAACCCATTCGCTGGGATTTTTCAGCGGATGGATTCTATCGTGTGTATGGGGCCTTAAGCCCAGAACTCTCATGCAAAGGTGGCTATCTGTCAGGATTTTAGCCCCCAAACATGGAAGCGGCACATTTGAAGCTTTTACTTTGTAAGAAAGACCCTGGCTAGAGAAGTATCCAGGAAGAGGCCTAGATATTTCATTTTCAAGCAATCAGCTACAGCTCTGATTCTTTAAGTAACCAATCTTCAATAGGATATTGCTGAGCAAAATGCTTTGGTGTAAAGACTTCCTCCGGATTAGGCTGATCAGTATACATAACAGGTTGCAATTGTAAGTGAACAGGTTTTAAAAGGTTGGGGACTGTTAGGTGAACCAAAGCTGGTAACCTTAGGTATGGCTGATGCAGGCTGTTACAGGTCTAGACATATGCACTAGGCCGATATATAGTATCCATAAGTTGTGGGGTGAAGACAGCATAGAGAGACTCATTTTGTACCAAGTTATCCAACACAGAAAGGATACATTACTCATCATTCTCAGATAACTGTACATAAACATCAACAGGGAAATCAGAGGAGGAAATATGGAAATCTTTGGACAAGAGTGTGTAAATGCACATTTGTAATCCCTGCATTCTAAGTCAGCTTACATGGCTGGAATTTTCCCAATAAACTCAGGCATAGTAGCTAAAAATTCCTCTATGGATAAAAAGGAGGGAGAAGCTGCCCCTGATGGGGTGAAAAAGGAATGTTGAGACTCAGGCAGGGGACAGTGATCCAAGCTCTCCGAGTCAGGTTCTTTAAAAGTTACACTTCAAAGCCTCCCTGGAGCTGTTAAAGGATTGTATGTTGGCAAAGGCCAAAGAACCATTGTCCTTGCACTTGTGACCACAAGGGGTACTCACAACAGTACTGAAGTAGCAGGATGAGTAAACACTGTCTGTGGCTTGTCCTTGGAGGCAGCAGGGTAATTCAAGTACCATCACAAAGGATATGAGATGCAGGTGCAGGAGGAGGTGGGAAATGGCACATGCACGTGCAATAAGACTCTCAGTAAGGGAGCTGTGTGGATGCAGTAGGGGAAGCCAGTTAAAGCCAAGCATAAAAGTCCTAATGGGGCTGCACCTGATCTCAAGGTTGAATTGCAACTAGAAGTGTCACAGCCGGCCCCAGAACAAAATCTTACACAGAGCTCCCCTCCCATCACCAGCCTGTAGTTTAAAGTGTTGCAGCTGACACTAGACAAAAAAATGAAATCTGGTAAAGCATTGGAAGTTGGAGATGCTTGTTCTTTACAGCAGGGTCCAAGTATGGCCTCAAAGACTATGAGGAGGATTAGCCAATTTGGAAAACTATAAAACAAGCCCCAGTGTCTGTGCAATATCTGAGGAATCTTGCTAGTAGAAAAAAATCTTTACAAGAAATGGTTTGCTTCTCAAAGAGCAGAGAAAATATGTCTGATCTCTTAAAGTCACCAGCAATAACTAGAGCATGTTGGGAGTAGGAGGGGTTATACTGGGCTGTCCTTACAGCTTTGTTTGCCAGTTTCCAGTCTCCTGGAAGGCAGCTGCATAACTCCATGTACCCGAAAACTACTTCAGTGTCCTGTAATGCAGTTAAGAAAAGAGCTAAACAAAAATGAGCTACCAGATATGCATGAGTGCACAGGCTACAGTTTATGGTCCAAGTTCGGATGGGTCGGGATGTGGAATGTGTATCTCTCAGTTCTCGGGTGGTTAAGGCACGGCTATACACATGTATTTTGGAGTGTGTTCCTGTTACAAAGTTGGGATGGTGTTTTATGTGGGAAGAAAAGGGGGGAAAAAAAGATATTGTGTATGTAATGAATAACTGGACAATGTTGGTTCATTCTGATGTATATGTGTATGATTTGTTTACATCTCAATAAACTTTGAATTTCTTGTTAAAAAAAACAAAAATGAGCCGAGTCATTTAAAACACATGTACCCTCCATGGCTTATTCATGGTTACAACAATCCCATGATAAGGAGTCATATGGGTTTAGAAGACTGTGGGAATCAAACCTGGAAATTGAAATAAATAATGAGCAATGGCATAGGGCATGTGTGATGGCCCATAAATGTTCGCTTAGCACTTCCAGTATATCCAAGAAATTTCATACAAGCTTCTTACTCAATGGTATGCAACGCCTGTTAGACTTATGCCGCATACACACGATCGGTTTGTCTGATGAAAACGGTCTGATGGACTGTTTTCATCAGACTAAACCGATAGTGTGTGGGCCCCATCGGTTATTTATTCATCGGTTAAAAAATTAGGAACTTGTTTCAAAATGATCTGATGGATAAAAAACCTATAGAAAAAAACGATCGTCTGTAGGCACGTCCATCGGTTAAAAATCCACGCATGCTCAGAATCAAGTCGACGCATGCTTGAAAGCATTGAACTTAATTTTTTCCAGCACGTCATTGTGTTTTACGTCACCGCGTTCTGACACGATCGTTTTTTTAACTGATGGTGTGTAGGCACGACTGATCATCAGCCAGCTTCATTGGATAACTGATGGAAAAATCCATCAGACCGTTTTCATCGGATGGACTGATCGTGTGTACAGGGCATTAAAGTGATTTTTAAAAGAAAACATAACAAACATGTTACACTTACCTGCTCTGTGCAGTTGGTTTTGCACAGAGCAGCCTGGATCCTCCTCTTCTCGGGTCCCTCTTTGCTGCTCCTGGAGTGTCCTGGAAGGCTTAGACATTCATGGACATCGCTGGACAGAGATGGGGCTCAGGTAAGTAATTAGGGGGTGCTGGGGTGGCTGCTACACACAAAAGGTTTGTTATCCTAATGCATAGAATGCATTAAGATAAAAAAAACTTCTGCCTTTACAAGGTGGCACGCACAGTCTTTGGACACCTGTTAGCGATGTGGACAGAATAGGATGCATTTTGGTGGCACTGTCCTCCCTCTTATTGCACTATTTTTGAAAAAGACACGCAAACTAGGTCTCCACATTACGGAGACTACGATTCCACTTACACCAGCTTGTTACCTTCTCCACATGTTTCGTTCGGAAATACAAGTGCTATCTAACCAAAGCATTTCCTTAAGCTGTTAAATCTTTGATTACTTTAAATTGCAAATCCACACATACACCTAAAATTAAGAAATGGCTCCAAAAAGCAGATGCCATGGAGAAAACCTTAGTTATTGCTAATGACTCCACAGATCGTTTTCATAGAACATGGACCCCCTGGTTCCTATTTACGCTCTCCCAACTGACTATACAGCCTATGAGTTATAGTAATATTTTGACCTATTGTGTTTCCTATGTTCTATATTCCTGCAAATACTGCCACGTGGCCTGTGAGTTACTTGCCTCATTTACGAATTGTCTTTCTGAACGATCTAAACTTTTTAAGTCTTTCTTATCTTTTATTTTTCTTTCATACAGATTTGGTATTGTTTGATTTTCTTGTGATTGCTTCTATGTATAATGGTAGTACTACTGACCATTAGCCAACCATTTCTACTTCTGATTGTAACCATGAGCTGGGTGACCTTGGTAGGGCTGTTTTGGTCCAGAATAATTTGTAATAAATGCTAACTTTATTATTGCAACACTGTCATAATTGCATTCGCCATCTTGGGTTTCCCTTGTTTTTGGCTGAAACTTTCAATATACTTTTTTTGAACTTATAAAACAAGTACATTGGATGTTTAGTGAATGTCAGATTAATTACTTTATAAATATGAAGTGTTTTGAAAAACTGATGTTAAACTATTTCAGTTATTAAAGACCTTACCAAAACGTTAAAAGGATAACTAAACTTACAAAAAGAAGGTATAAAAGTGCAGTTTTCTAATCCTTAAATTTGGTGCCTGCATTAGTTACGCTTTTCCAGTCTAAAAACATTCACAGCAAGTACAGAAACATTGATCAGCTCTTTGTTCTGGTCGCCTCCAGTTAACTGAACAGGAAGCAAAAACAATGTTATCTCCTTTATGTAAACTCTATACACACACGCACATAATTTATACATAAATATGACTCATTCTGTTGGACAAAACACAACACTAAAACACACTTCAATACAGTATATAACAGTTGTATTTTTTCCTTGTCAAAAAAGGTTTATTGATTACACAGTAATAAAATGAAAATACAGTACTTGCATGTACAAGGATATGGATAAATAAGCTCTATGTTAAACAATAAAAATTATATATATAAGTAACATAAAATATTTTATCCATGTTAAACTACATCACACACACTTAATTTACTGTTCTATGTTACTTTACTTTAACATGCTAGTATAGATATTGTAACTTTTAATACCTAACAAAGGTTATCCTATAAGAAATTATAAATACATAAGTCTAGCAAGTAATATTGTAGAGCTAATATAAGTAGATAAACATTATAAAATAACTTAAAAAAAAAGGGGGAAAGAAAAGAAGTAAGAGAAAAGGGACAAAGGAAAGGAAAGAAAAAGAATAGGTTCACAAGGTCAGTCCAGGCACCAGAGCATGGTTCGGCGTAGTTATTTAATGTGTGAATAAAAGTGTGGTTTCATGGTTTTATTAAGTAATCAGTTACCATGGCTGAAGAACTGAGTCATTCAAATTTGGGGGTAAATGATTCTTTATCCATGGGTTCCATATTTTCTTGAATTTAAGGATATGGTTACATTCAATAATTTATTCAGATTTTTGTTTAGGCTAATACCAGTAATGGCGATTTCCATGCTTTAGCCATTGTTTGTTTAGCCGCGGTTGTAAGTTGAACAAAAAGCTTAAATTGAGAGACTGTTAGATGGATCTGTACAGCCCCTGAAACAGAGGGCTGAATGATTGGGTGTGTATTTAGCCACTCTGATAGGTACAAGGTACCAGCAGGTTAGGACTTTATAATTAGCTTCAATCGCCATTACATTGGGCGAGGAAGTTTTAGTAGTTAACCATATTCCGGACCATTCTGCGTCATCCAGATTTCGTCCCAAATCTTCCTCCACCTCTGGACATAAGTTAATTTATCAGGCTTGGAATTAGTCATAAGTTGATTGTAAAGAGATGATATAATTTATTTAGCAAGTGGGTAATTTTTGTACATTGATTCAAAAGTGGAAAGGTGAGGTAAGGGTGATTCAACATTTGTAAAAGGTGTAAAAAAAAATAAAAAAATTTGAAGGTATCTGAACAGTTCTGACTGCGGAAAACCATAGCTAAGTTCTGGAAAGGATCAGAAGGATTTAGAAGTGACGAATTCATGATGTGTTAAGAGGTTAGCAGTTGACCAGGCTTTAAATGATTTAGGGTATATCCAAGCCGGGTAGAAGGCAGGATTTTTGAGAAAGGATAATAGGGGATTGTGTTTTGATTGCAATTGATGCTTTGTTTTCATGCTGATCCAAAGAGATAAAAAATATTTAGTTATAGGGTTACATAGTTCACGACGGCCTTTAGGTTGAAGCCATAATAAGTTTGAGATTGAAAATGGATCACATTCTGATGCTTCTATTAATACCCATAATGGTATTTCCTTTTTTGTGTGATACTTGGTAATACTAGCTAGGTGGGCCGCTTTGTAATAGTTGGCGAAGTTGGGGAGACCAAGCCCTCCGTTAGCGCTAGGGACATATAATGTATGTGCAGGTATCCGTGATTTGCTAGGGCCCCAGATAAATGATATTACTCTTTGTTGCACCAGTCTCAAATAATAAGATGGATAGAAATTGGTAATACTCAAAACAGGTATAATAATTTAGGCAAAATGGTCATTTTAATTGCACTGATTTTTCCTATCCAGGACAATGGGAGTTGCGACCATTGTTTTAATAAATCGTTATGTGTTTAAATAAAAGGGGTTAATTGGCTGAGAATAGATCTGTATGAGAGGCTGTCAGGTGAATTCCTAAATATGGAATGGACTTGTATGCCCATATAAAAGGGGAGTGCTACTTTTGCTGGAATCAATTCTGCATCAATTAGTGAGATATCGAGAGCCAGACATTTCTAATGCCGCGTACACACGATCATTTTTCGGCATGAAAAAAACGTTGTTTTAAAAAAATTTCATTTAAAATGATCGTGTGTGGGCTTCACATCATTTTTCAGGTTCTGAAAAACAACAAAAAAAAAATTGAACATGCTGCATTTTTTAACGTCGTTTTAAACAATGTCATTTTTCGGGTTGTAAAAAATGATCGTGTGTGGGCTAAAACGATGTTAAAAACCCGTGAATGCTCATAAGCAAGTTATGAGATGGGAGCGCTCGTTCTGGTAAAACTACCGTTCATAATGGAGTAAGCACATTCATCACGCTGTAACAGACAAAAAAGCGTGAATCGTCTTTTACTAACATGGAATCAGCTAAAGCAGCCCAAAGGCGAATGGAACTTCCCCTTTATAGTGCGTGTTGTACGTCACCGCGCTTTGCTAGATAATTTTTTAAAAACGATGGTGTGTGGGCAACGTCGTTTTAATAATGAAGTTGGAAAAACATATTTTTTTTCAACATGCTAAAAAAATGATCGTGCCATTAGGGTTAATGGCAAGACCAGAGATTGACGCAAATCTACTTAAAGCGGGGGTTCACCCAAAAAAATGTTTTTTGACATTACATTCAGCCGAGTTGTTAGAATGACAATCGGCTGTTTTTTTTAATCTCCTTGCCGTACATACCGTTTTATATACATTTGTTCACCGCGGCTTCCGGGTATGGAATCTGCGGGACTGGGCGTTCCTAATTGATTGACATGCTTCCGACCGGCGCATACAGCGCTTCACGAGTTGCCGAAAGAAGCCGGACTGCGAGTCGGCTCTATACGGCGCCTGCACACCGACGTTCGGCTTCTTTCGGCAACTCGTGACGCGCTGTATGCGCCGGTCGGAAGCATGTCAATCAATTAGGAACGCCCAGTCCCGCAGATTCCATACCCAGATTCCATACCCGGAAGCCGCGGTGAACATATATATATAAAACAGTATGTACGGCAAGGAGATTAAAAAAAACAGCCGATTGTCATTCTAACAACTCGGCTGAATGTAATGTTAAAACATTTTTTTTTGGGTTAACCCCCCGCTTAAAAATAGGTAAGAGATTAGGGCCGGAAATTTGTGGGGATGACAGGAAAAGAAGAATATCATCCGCAAATATGCAAAGTTTATGTTGTAGGCCTCCTACTTCGATATCGGTAATTGTGGGGTTGGTTCTAATATATTGGGCTAAGGGTTCTAGGATAAGAGCAAATAAAAGGGGGGATAGTGGACATCCCTGCCTTGTGCCTCTTTCGATATTGAATGATTCGGATTTGTATCCTGCATATTTTATGTATGCCTTAGGCTTATTATATAGTGCAGTTATCCATTTTATGAAATATGGGCCAAACCCCCATTTTTGTAAAGAGTATTGCATGTAAGGCCATAAAACGTGTCGAATGCCCTCTTGATGTCCAATGAAAGAAAGCAAGAGGGGATATGAAGTGTTTTGTCAATATGTGACATAAGCACCGCCCTGCGCACATTATCGCCCGCTTGTCTATGCGGCATAAAGCCTTTTTGATCTTTATGTACTAAGTTGCTTATTAATTGGTTAAGGCGTTTTGCTAAAATTTTTGCTAGCAGCTTAATATCTAGCTTCAGTAGAGAAATGGGGCGATATCCTGCGGAGGAGGTAGTATCACAAAGTGGCTTCGGGATCATACATACTATTGCCGTTAATGATTCTTGTTTGAAAGAGTGGTCATCTAACAATACATTAAATGCGTTGGCTAAAATAGGGGATAGAAGTTCTGTAAACGGTAGTATAGGGCCGAATAACCATCCGGGCCCAGTCTTTTATTTAACTTTAATTCTTTGATAGAAGCAGTTACTTCACCTGTTGATATAGGTTCTTTTAAAAGTGCTTTTTGGTCATGAGATAGTTCTGGTAAAGAGATATTAGAGAAAAAGGAATCTGCTTCGGTATTATTGAAAGTTTGAGTTGATTTGTATAAAGATGCTAGATGAGTTTTGCATTTATGTACAGTTTTCACTGGGTGGGTTACTAGTGTAATTGTATCACGGGCAGACTAGTACTTACCGAGGCCGAGATGCCGAGAGCGGTTCACCCTTGCGACTAAGCGCACTTCAACCCCTGGAGGTGAGACAGGGGAGGAATGGCACAAAGAGGCACAGGCTACCCAGCAGGTTCAAGTAGACTTGTATCAGGGGCTTTCAAGTGATCAGGCAGCTGTGTCAAACTGGCAGGTGCGTGGCTTGCTGGAAGAACTTAACCAGAGAGTCCAAAACCAGGCTGAGGGTCAAGCACAGGCAGGTAAGGTAGTCCTAACACAGCCGGAGGTACTGTGTAGGGAACACACAAGGCAAGTCCAGGTCACAGGCAAAAAGGTCAAGGCAAGGAGATAAGAGGCAAAGTCCAGGTCACAGGCTGAGGGTCAAACACAGGAGACAAGTGGAGTCTGTAGTACACGTCGAGGTCAGGCCCAGGAGAAGATCAGCAGAGTCGGAGGCAATCCGGGTCACAGCAGATAGTCAAACACAGAACAAGTTACAGGAAACAGGAAGCTGAAGACAAACCAGCAATTCCTGTGAGCACTTCCTGAGCTTTTATAGACAGTCAGGAAGTCATGTGGTGCGTGAGTGTTTCACTGTCAACTGCCATCTAGCATTCAAATGGAAGTAGAACATGACTCTTTACAATGTGTTTCTCTGGCAAATTGTCTTTTGACACCTTTAACCACTTGCCGTCGCCGCACCGTCGAAATACGTCCACAAGGTGGCTCTCCTAGGCGAGAGCACGTAATATGACGTCCTGCCTATTAACTGCCACTAGGGGCGCGCGCGCGCCCCCCGCTCGCCCACGACTCCCGTGCGTGTGCCCGGCGGGCGCGATCGCCGCCGGGCACACGCGATCGCTCGGTACAGAGCGGGGAACGGGAGCTGTGTGTGTAAACACACAGCTCTCGTTCCTGTCAGCAGGGGAAATGCTGATTTTCTGTTCATACAATGTATGAACAGAAGATCAGTGTTTCCCCTAGTGAGGCCACCCCCCCCCACAGTAAGAACACACCCAGGCATACTTAACCCCTTCCCCGCCCCCTAGTGTTAACCCCTTCACTGCCAGTGGCATTTTTATAGTAATCTAATGCATTTTTATAGCACTGATCGCTATAAAAATGCCAATGGTCCCAAAAATGTGTCAAAAATGTCCGAAGTGTCCGCCATAATGTCGCAATACCGAAAAAAAAAATCGCTGATCGCCGCCATTACTAGTAAAAAAAAATATTAATAAAAATGCCATAAAAATACCCCATATTTTGTAAACGCTATAACTTTTGCGCAAACCAATCAATAAACGCTTATTGCGATTTTTTTTAACGAAAAATATGTAGAAGAATACGTATCGGCCTAAACTGAGGAAAAAAAATGTTTTTTTATATATTTTTGGGGGATATTTATTACAGCAAAAAGTAAAAAATATTCATTTTTTTCAAAATTGTCGTTCTATTTTTGTTTATAGCGCAAAAAATAAAAAACGCAGAGGTGATCAAATACCACCAAAAGAAAGCTCTATTTGTGGGAAAA
The DNA here is from genome assembly GCF_905171775.1 of Rana temporaria. NCBI lineage: Eukaryota > Metazoa > Chordata > Amphibia > Anura > Ranidae > Rana > Rana temporaria. The sequence continues at coordinate 108,387,263 of NC_053494.1, read as the reverse complement.
AAAGGACGCCAATTTTGTTTGGGAGCCACGTCGCACGACCGCGCAATTGTCTGTTAAAGCGACGCAGTCCCGAATCGCAAAAAGTACTCTGGTCTTTGGGCAGCAATATGGTCCGGGGGGTAAGTGGTTAAGTGGATTGGTTTGTATAAATTATTTATTGAATTTAGTGTTCGTGCTAGATGCGCCTGGTTTGTTGGTTTTCATATAAAAATTGGGCCAGATTCACAGAAGAAGTACGCCGGAGTATCTGCTGATACTCCGGCCTACTTTCAAATTTGCCACGTCGTATCTTTAGTTTGAATCCTCAAACCAAGATACGACGGCTTCTGGCTTCGATCCGACAGGCGTACGGCTTCGTACGCCTTCGCATCGTAGGTGTAATACTTCGGCGCCCGCTGGGTGGAGTTCGGGTATGCCAATTAGCGGTTTACGGTGATCCACGAAGGTACGCGCGTTCGTCGCATTCTCTTACGTCGTCGCTAGTCGGCTTTTCCCGGCGTATAGTTAAGGCTGCTATTTCATGGCTTATATTTAGACTTGCCATATTAAAGTATGGCCGTCGTTCCCGCGTCAAATTTTTTATTTTTTTTTGCACAAGTCGTCCGGGAATAGGAAAGGACGTAACGCACGTCGCCGTTCAAAAAATTACGTTGGTGCGACGTCATTTCGCGCAAAGCACGGTGGGAAATTTCAAAACGGAGCATGCGCAGTACGTTCGGCGCGGGAACGCGCCTAATTTAAATGATACATGCCCCATTTGAATTAGGCGGGCTTGCACCGGACGGATTTACGCTACACCGCCGCAAGTTTACAGGCAAGTGCTTTGTGAATCAAGCACTTCCCCGTAAAACTTGCAGCGGTGTAACGTAAATGCAATACGTTACGCTGCCGGAATTCTACGTGAATCTGGCCCATTGTGTCTAGTGCGTTTATAGGTTTTCTCTACTGATTCTGTAAGAAACAAATCATATTCTATACAGACAATTCTTTCACCGCTCCAGGTGAGTCTCGTGGATCATCAAGGGTAGTTTGAACCACCAGGGTGCCGGCAATGCTGATTATAGCAAAAAAACGAAAAGAACTCTGGACAGCCGCACTCCAAAATGACTTAAAATAAAGTTGGTCTTTTAATGTAAAAAGTACATACAGGCACTGCAAACAACGGATACAGAATGGCCGACGCGTTTCACGCTGCAATTCAGCGCTTAGTCATGGCTTATATTCTATACACGTTATTTCCAATTGAGATTTCGTGGTGGGTGAGGGATTATTTTGAAACAAAATGGTTGCAGCATTAAAATTATTTTCTAGTTTTCGGGGGAGGATTTTACGTTCCCTTTTGAACAGTGCCATTTGTCTCTGTATATTGCCCCACAATACCGGTTTGTGGGCTTCCCAGAGTGTTAGGGGGGATATTTCTGGTGTATTGTTGTGCAACAAATATTCTTTTAAAGCCTGCTCAACTTTCTGGCATTGTGATAGGTTTTTATAGCATTATGTCCGGTAGGTACCAAGTAGGGTCGTGTGCCTTTGGTATAGTGGAAGCTATGGTTGTAACTACCACATCGTAGTCTGACCATGGGATGGGGAGTATATCAGATGTGAGTATCTCTGGTATCATAACAACAAAACCTGGGGAATGCCCAGGGAAAAACCAAAGCCTCCTTACCGACCAGCCTGCAGAACAACCAAATTAACCTGTCCAACAGTATGCATTAAAAACAAGGGTTTTGTCCGCACGCATTTGCAAACGCATGCGTGAGCCACAGAGCCGCGCCAAGGCACCCTGTAATCTGTGGTCCTAACACTAAACAATGAGTGTCCCCACAGTGGAGGCACATGCATTCTAATGGATAGATGGCGGCAGGTGGACTGAAGGGGAGCCACCCCTCCTTAAAGGTACAGGAGCACACCAAACACCCAGCATATAGCACAATGGCTGCAAAGGTGTTGGTGCACTGCTGGACCAATATAAACACCACAAGTGAAACAAAAATGTGTCCACCGCCCTCATCTATTGCTGGCAATCGCAGTAAGTGGCATAGGAAGGCTAACACAGATACCAATAGTTAAGAAAATATGGTCAATGCGGGTGAAAGATTGATGAGGGTGTAAGAAGTGGGCCTATCTTTTTGTTGTCGAGTTGTTCTCTCTCCAAGTGTCAACCAAGTTGTACCTGGAGAGGAGTTGAGAGAAAGACAATTTGGTCAAGGTATTGGGGGGAGTGTAGGGTCAAAAAATGGAAGAAGAACCTGATTAGAATCTCCACCCATAATCACTGTTCCAATTTTATGTGTATTTACCACTTCCAAAAGATGTGAGAGGAAGGAGCGTAGTATGAGACAATAGTAACTGCTGTATCAATTATATGTCCCCGAAGTATTAGGTATCGTCCTTCCGTTGTCTTTAATTTTCGAAAATAAAGTGAAAGGGGTGGATCGGTGGAAAGCTATAAGGGTTCCCCTTTGTTTGGAATTCGCTGAGGCAGTAAAAATGTGTGGGTAAAAAGGAGACATATATTTAGGGGTGGAGTTATTGGTGTAGTGTGTTTCCTATAGACATACGATGTGTGTCTTGCATGCATGAAAAGTGTGCGAAATGCTTTGGTCCTTTTTTGTGGTACATATATACCTTGAACATTCAGGGATAATATATTTATCGGAGCCATGGTAACTAATTATAAGAGAACTTACCAAGAAGTATACAATTCTGGATTAGTGGAGCGACCTGTGTGAACTTAAAGGGTATGAGAGAAGAAAGAGATCTCGTAGGATCTGAAGTTGACAGGAAAGAAAAAACAGAAGCAAAAAAGGTTAACATATATATTGCTTGATTTGAAACAAATAAATATTCAGAAAGTACAAAATTGGCTCGTGATAGGGTATAAGGATCCCTATCAGGGGAAAAAACGCCTACGTCAGACTCCCACATAATATGTGTGGGTGAACGAGGTAGACCAAAGAAGACGGGTCATCTGCGTACAGGAAAAAAGCCCTATAGTAGGAGCTTCAATAAGATGCATACATTTCGGGTTGCGGGTAATTTGAATAAAGTGACTTTTCTTAGGTATTCCAGTGTAGTTGCTTCGAGAATATATCATATTAAGTTCACTGGTTCCATTATTAACCGGTTAACGCCCGCCGCATGTACATATACGTCCACAGAATGGCACGTACAGGCATATGGGCGTACATGTACGTCCCCGCCTTTCCGCGGGTCGGGGGTCCGATCAGGACAACCCCGGTACATGTGGCGGTCGGTAACCTGCGGGGAGCGATCTGGGACGAGGGCGCGGCTATTCGTTTCTAGCCACCCCCTCGCGATCGCTCCCCGGAGCTGAAGAACGGGGAGAGCCGTATGTAAACACGGCTTCCCCGTGCTTCACTGTGGCGGCTGCATCGATCGAGTGATCCCTTTTATAGGGAGACTCGATCGATGATGTCAGACCTACAGCCACACCCCCCTACAGTTGTAAACACACACTAGGTGAACACTAACTCCTTCAGCGCCCCCTGTGGTTAACTCCCAAACTGCAACTGTCATTTTCACAATAAACAATGCAATTTAAATGCATTTTTTGCTGTGAAAATGACAATGGTCCCAAAAATGTGTCAAAATTGTCCGAAGTGTCCGTCATAATGTCGCAGTCATGAAAAAAATTGCTGATCGATAAACGCTTATTGCGATTTCTTTTACCAAAAATAGGTAGAAGAATACGTATCGGCCTAAACTGAGAAAAAACATTTTTTTTATATATGTTTTTGGGGGATATTTATTATAGCAAAAAGTAAAAAATATTGAATTTTTTTCAAAATTGTCGCTCTATTTTTGTTTATAGCGCAAAAAATAAAAACCGCAGGTGTGATCAAATACCACCAAAAGAAAGCTCTATTTGTGGGGAAAAAAGGACGCCAATTTTGTTTGGGAGCCACGTCGCACGACCGCGCAATTGTCTGTTAAAGCGACGCAGTGCCGAATCGCAAAACCTGGCCTGGGCATTTAGCTGCCTAAAGGTTAAAGGGAAATTTAGAACAATGGTACCGGAGGAACTAATGACTGGGATAAACATATGGTAGAAGATGGAGTTGCTAAATAATTCTGAACTGTCCCATGTATACCTCAAATTTATATCCAGGGCAGTTAATATCTCTATTTAACTGTGTCAACCTTCAAACTGTTATATTGGACCACACAAAAATGGTTACCGTATTTATCGGCGTATAACACGCACCTTCATTTTAAGAGGGAAGTTTCAGGAAAAAAAAGAAATTTAAAGAACTGCAGATCACATGCGATGTCCGAGCAATGCGATTTCAGCCATACATTGTATGGCTGAATTTTCATTGCATTCGGACCAAACTCGCACAGGACCCCTTTTTTGGTCTGCACCAGAATTAGATCGTATGGGTGTTCACACCTATGCGATCCGATTCATGTCCGAACTGTCAGTTCGCAGTGCGATGTGGGAACCCTGCGAATCCACTGCGGGTTACAGCATCGCACCCGACTCGCACACCAGTTCACACTGTCCTATGCGATCTGTGGGGAGTGCCAATACAACTGACAGTTCGGACATTAATCGGTTCGCATGGGTGTGATCGGATTCTGGTGCGGACCACTAAAAGGGTCCTGTGCGAGTTTGGTCCGAATGCGATGCAATAGCAGCCATACAATCTCTTTGGCTGAAATCGCATCACACCGACATCCCATGTGATTTACACTGTGGTGCGGTGCGAATCACATGCAATATCGCAGAGCTCACAAATGTGAACCGGCACCAAGGGGACAAGGGGTGCCAGACAGTGTGTATCTTTGTTTAACTCCCCCCACCCTCACACTTTTTCCCTCTCTGCCGTTTGAAAGCATTTGTACCTGTCACTTCAGATTCCTGTCAGCTCAACTCTCGCAAGCCGTGCAGAGGGTTAACATGGTTATGCTTTGTAACGGTATGGCCCATGATACCCAGAGACTTTTGAAGGATGCGGGGTACTCCTGTGCCAGCTTCACCAATGACTCTTGGGTCTAGGGTCATCCTATGTCCACTAGGGGCATAGGATGACTGAGAAATTATATCTCGGATTACATGAGATGGGACAGTAATGAGAATTCATGTATTGCAGGATATCTTGAAATATTACAGGTATTTAATTCTGACCCCAACAGGTCAATAGGACAGTATTCATTCATGTGGGGACACATACTGTTGAGGTGTTATTGAGTCTGGCTCCTAAGATATTTCATTGTGTGAAAGTCTATTGATGATAGATGTGTTGTGAGTTAACACACTCTAAAGGTCAGACGTCTGACTTATGTTCACTAAAGGAATGTGTATTGTGTAGCAGGTGAGAATAGCTTATCGCGGAGTCAGAAAGTCTGTCTAAGATGTGGATTGAGGGGGACTCGTTAGGAACCATTGTGTGATGTTGTGGGTGGAGGTTGTCAGTGTCATTTGATTACTGCAGCATGTTTTCTAACTGTATATAAGAAAGCTAAGTTTACCATTAAAGTGGCATTCTGTTTGGAACCAGAGAACAGAGCTGTGTCTCGTTATTCTGGGGGAAATCCAATGGGTCCTGTCTGCTGGATTGTGGACTGTCGGAAGCTGTCTTGGGTTGGTGGAATGGAATATCATAACGGCGTTAACCCCTGACCGTTACATGCTCTGACGGCCGCAAGAATTTAGACGTTCGTGAGAGACATGCTTCTTGTTTGTGTACTGCAGTGGGGGATGGTTGCCGGAGGTCTGTGATGCTGGATCTGAGTATCCCGATACTCCCACGTCCCCCAGGCTGTCTCTGATGGTGTGCAGTCGCCATGCAATTTTAACCACTTAAGGACCGGACCAATATGCTGCTAAATGACCCAAGGGGTTTTTACAATTCGGCACTGCATCGCTTTAACAGACAATTGCGCAGTGGTGCGACGTGGCTCCCAAACAAAATTTGCGTACTTTTCTTCCCACAAATAGAGCTTTCTTTTGGTGGTATTTGATCGCCTCTGCAATTTTTATTTTTTGCGCTATATACAAAAATAGAGCGACATTTTTGAAAAAAAATCTATATTTTTTACTTTTACTTTTGTTATAAGAAAAATCAAATAAACTAAATTTTAGTCAAACATTTAGGCCAAAATTTATTCAGCCACATGTCTCTAGTAAAAAAAAAAATCGCAATAAAAAAAAAATAGCTACCTAGCGGGAACAGCGACACTAATACAGCGATCAGAAAAATGATCGCTTAGTGACACTGGCAATAGGGAGTGAAAGGGTTAACTAGGGCGGTGATCAAGGGGTTAAAACTTTATTAGGGGGGGTACGGGGGCTACCCTGGACCTAACACTAACTGCCTGTCACACTGACACTAAATGCAGTGATCAGTACATATAGGATCACTGCATTCAGTGACACTGTGACAGGGGGGTGGGGGGGTGATCGCAAGGGGTTAATGTGCCTGCGTGTACTGGTGTCAGTGTAGTGTTGTGCAGACTCACTGTGTGATGTGATCTCTCCTCAGCGGCGGTTGAAAATACCGCCGAGAGGAGAGATCACATCACTTCCCTCTTCCAGAGGAAGTGACACACGGGGGAGCGCGCGGATTGGCTGAGAGCGGGACAGCCACGGGAACCGCCGCATGTACCGGGGGGTCCCGATCGGACCCCCGACCCACGTCTAGGCAGGGACGTACAGGTACGTGGATGTGCCTGTCCGTGCCATTCTGCCGACGTATATGTAGATGCGGCGGTCCTTAAGTGGTTAATGCAGTATGTACAATGCTTTTTTTTTTATATATCGGCGTATAACACGCACGCGTGATTTTCACACTATTTTCAGGGTGAAAAAGTGCGTGTTATACGCCGATAAATACGGTATATTACATCTGAGCATGTATTAATCAAAGAGACTATGTGAAATATTAGGGTTATAAGAGGCTAGTGGATAGATAAAGGGATTGACAGTCTACATATAACCACAGTTTAGCCAAATTATTTACTATGTTTTGCTGTTAGTCATTTCTTGACATTTAAAAAAAAAAATAATAATAAAAATTTTAAGGAAAAAATTTCCCCATAGCCTCTAGGAAGTAAGTAAATTAGGATTGACACGCATGTCACTTATATAACTTGAGAATAAGGCATTGTCATAGGTTGTGAAAATAGGTAAAAGTCCTATGAGTTCACGTGTTCAACCTGTATATATTCATCTCTTATGAGATAAAATTAGATAGTATGAATGATGGTACTTTAAATGGATGTTGTTAGTTCATAGAATCCCCTTGATCCAAAGGAGTGGGGGCATATCGGGTTCTTTTGTGGGAATGATGGTTTCCATTATTCTTTGTATTTTGGGAGATGTTGCTTGTTGGTGAAGATGGGGCTGCTCGTCTGCGCTGTGAGGATGGTTGTTTAATGGATCAGGCGTAGGTTTATTAGGGTTTGTTGCAGTTCTTTTAAGATGTTCTGGCTATGTATATTTTGCCTTGATAGGTATCCCATTGGTACACAATATTGTAGCATTGGAGTTCCAGTAATTGGGGTTTCATTGAGCGTCTTTTAGCAATAGTGAGCTGGGATAAGTCCGCGAACAGCTGGTACTTGTATCCTTGAAAGTTTCTGACTTTTTTTTTTAACTCTAACAGCTGTCAAAATTTGCTCCTTAAACCTGTAGTAATGAAACTGCACTATTATGCCTCTTGGGGGACCGTCAGTTTTCTTTGCTGTGAGGGCTTTCCAGTCGTTCGATAGGGATGGAAATGTGAATGTAGCGCTAATGACTCTAGGAGAAAGATAAATATCTCACTGAGTGAATATAACCACTGGGTATCAACAGTGAAAATAAACAATAAACAAAATATGTGACTAAACGTGCTGTGTCCACATAGAGAAAAAATAAGATGAAGAAATGTCCATCATTTGGTGAATATAACCACTGGGTAACAACAGTGAAAAAAAAACAATAAACAAACCCCTTGAGGGGTCAGTGAAGGGCACAATGGAACAGCTTAAAAAACCTCAATCCGCCAAAACATGTAAGGATAAAGAAAAACAGTGCTCCAATGGTGCAGGTCAAAAAAAGAAATTAGGGTTTTAATGTAATAAAACCAACAAAAAAAATTAAAAGTGATCACAAGTAAGATGAAAGCAATATGGGGAGTGGTGTACAAGGGGTTTGTTCCTATCTGAAGTTGTTTCAACATCCGTTGTACACAGGGTGGATAACCAGTGAGCTCTGAGCTTTTTTCTACAAGTCCAGGACACCATTCATCAAGCCTTGGACTGTCAGATCTAGTGGCTATGTTCGTGGTTCCTGCTGCTACCCAGAGTCTTCAGACAAGTTGAGCCTATTCGCTGTTGGGATTTCCTATGCCTGAATGATCTGCTGTCGCTGACATGTAGATCTATTGGTTCCGGTAAGCGTATTCCATCTCTTCTTCTGAAAGAAAGTTTTGTTTGATGATCCTTATGGTTACACGTTCATCTTCACATGTCATGTTGATGGACATTTCTTTATCCTATTTTTCCTCTATGTGGACTCATTAGCACATTTATTCACATATTTTGTTTATTTTCACTATTGATACCCAGTGGTTATATTCACTCAGTGAGATATTTATCTTTCTCCTAGAGTCATTAGCGCTACATTCACATTTCCATCACGGTTTCAATTCTAGTCACATTTTAGTGTAGCAGCTTATTTTTGTTTTTTCTGTATGTTTTCAGATAAGTGCAAAATTTTAAAAAAATTTCTCGTTCCATAGGGATGGTTGGTTGAAGTTCTTAGAATAATTCTGTAATTGTGGATTGTAGGTTTCTGGGATACCTCTTACGCGCACATTGGATCTCCTGGCCCTATTTTCATAGTCCTCCAATTTAGATTGAAGTATTAAATTCTCCTCTTTTAAATTGTTAATTTCAGTCATGTTGTCTTGTGTGTTCAGTTCTATTTTATCCATTTTTATCTTCAAAGCATCAGTGCGGTTACCTAGCTCTCTGATCTCTTTAGTAAGACTGCTAGTTATCTGTTCAGAGGTCTGCTTTAACGCCTTCTGGAGCATTTAAAAAAATAAAATAAAAAATTCTCAAACTGATGTAGATGCTGTGGACATTTGTGAGGGGTTTTGTGAGGGAATTAGTTTGGATTCTGAGTCAGCAGGTGAAATTGGCTGGGTTAATTTTTGCCTGTGGGAATGTACTGAGGCAGTGAATGAGGAGGGAGCCGCTGCCATTTTAGCAGCGGTGCGCCCCTGTGAGTCCTTTGTGAGGAGAGTTTCTGATTTGCCATGGTTTCCTCCAAACACCATTTTGGCGGTTTAAAATGGTATCTGCTTGTTCCCTGGTACTAGGGGGTGCTAATGGATACCTTTATGTCCTGCTTTGTGCCCTATTAAAGCAGCTTTTTTCCTCGGCGGAGCGGAGCTCTACATCTCCATGTCCGTTCCGCTAGACTACGCGCATGCGCCCTCAACAGTAGTATTTTTTAAATGTCATCTCTGTTTTCAGGTTTATTCTGTAATGTAAAACGCAATGTAAATGTACTCTCTTTAGCTACAAAATTACATACATACATTTTTTTAAAATATATTTTGTGCTTTTAGTAAATACATAATCAGAATAAACTATGTTTATTCTACACAAAGCAACTTTTATGGGAATTTATTCTTAGAGTTCACATTAGGAAATCTGTATTTTGGATGTTTCTCCCAGTTTGAACAGCTCCTACACTGTATGACCTAACGAAACCTCCTCCATTTGAGAAGCATGAGTAATCCCACACAAAGCATTTCCGACACTGAAAAACAGTTATGTAAGCTGATTAATCAGGCATAAAAATTGTCCCAGATTTCATAATAATCATGTTGTTTAATGGTGAGAAAGACGCTTGAATGGTAAATGAATTCTGAGCCTGCAGCAATGTGGGAAATGCTATAAAACCACAATAAATAATGATTTTGTGAATAACATGATGTAATGGAGGTCAAGTCAGTTTCTGAGGTGTCAGTATCATTATGTACATCTATTTAATTTACAATTTCCTCCCAGTAAAACAACTGACACATTGACACTTTGAATGCACTGAATTGTTAGCATACAAAATATTTATATTAATAAACAAAGTCGCTATGGGGTTCATGTAAAATAAAGACAGTTCCAGCAGCCTTGACATTGAGCATGAGCGACATGATCTTCAAAACAGATGAATATGGCTGTATGGAGCACAGATCTACACTGTGTAAAACTAAGGCATAGTTAAGAGAATATATTTCAAGTTACTGTTAATTCTTAAGGAATACAAGTCCAACAAATGGAATGCAAAACCCTTTCTCCATTCAGGATTTCCTCTTCCCTGATAGTGTTAAACACAGCTATTGTACTGCTGTATACTGTGATTTTTCTGGGTGCCCTGTTCATCAGACCTTAGTTTTTTTGTGATTAGGAACAAAGATGTAATACAAACTCCTACAAGACACAGGTGCAAATCCAGTAAAGCTACCCTGCCACTTTTATGGTGTTTTTCCTTCTTTCTAATGTGTTGCACCAAATTCTTGATGCATCTGTGACACTCGATTCTGACAGCCACTCATGCACCAAGTTTAGGTTTATCTAAAACAAGCCACTTTTACATTGTGGCGCATTCAAATTAGAATAACAAAAGTTTGTATTGAACGAAAGTGGAGCCAACTCTCTTTTGGCACACTGAGAGACCCTGGTTCAGACAGATTTAGTGAAAGTGTCTTGCGTGGGTTTTAAAAATGCAGAAGAGTGCACCAAATTAAAAGTACAAGGTCTAGACAGGTACATGAATTTAGTGTAGGCCACGTCACTTTTAGAATGCACATAGGATACTTTCACAAAAATCTGTCTGCATCTGTCTTTATGAATTCTAAGGACAGTGTTATGGCCATAATTGAATACTGTAACTAAAAGATCTCAAAGTCCTCCACAGCTACAGTGGTACTGCTAAAAAACACAAAGGTGGTTCTATTGCTCTTGGGCTGTCTTTCCTGTGGATGGGTGCAGCTGCAGACAGCACTAGTGTAGCTGATCAAAAACAGTAGTAGGTTCTGCAGTGTTTAGGGTGTTTTGTTTCAGAAGAGCATTAATAGGAGATACAATGGTTTCAGGGCAAGGACAGGTCAGTGTCTGGAGCTGTTGCACTAATAAAAGTGTAGTAGAATGTTAAGGCCTTGGCTGCTGGGAGGTACCAGACATTCATCGGTGTAAGCAGAAATGTAACTGAGGATAGAGGTGGTGGTGATAATGAAGGTGATCACAGGGCAAAAGGCGCAGTATTAATTGATACAGGGCAAATATAAATATGCAGAACCTAGTTATGGAAATGCACAGCAGTTATAGTGGTGGACAAAGAGCAGGAGGTACAGAAACTACTGATGACCAGAAGGCAAGCGGTATCACAGCTCAAAACGAGCAGGGGGCTCAAGTGGCAACAGCTAGTAGTAGGAAAGGGCAAAGGGAGAAGAAGCTAGTTGAAAGCACAAGGTAAGAGATGTGAAAGACACCAACTGGCAGCTAATAGTGGTCATAAGGCATGGGATGTGGCATTCAATTGTAGGCAGAAGTTAGGTGCTACAGTGTTAGTGGTGTAGAACCTGCAATAGCTAGTGGAGGGCAATAGGCAAGAGGAGACAATATAGAGCTGAAAGAAATGGATGTTAGAATTATTTGATGACCATGCTAGAAAGGTAGAGGTAATGAAAACAAAAATTAAATGTCATTGTCTTTTGATGAGTATTTTATGCTGTCACTGCCCTGTGACAAAAACAAGTCAGCTAAAGTATTTTTAGAATTACACAAAAAAGGAAATCTGCGCTCATGAAGGTTCACCAATCTAAATCCACTCAATATTAATGAAAAAGAAACATTCAATAAATCTCTAATTTTTGGAAGAACCAGTCCTTTATAAAAAAGAAATTTCCAAAATATACAATGTACACAGCACAATACAAAATATATAAAAAGTCGTTCCCAATGGCTGAATGAAGCAAGCAGTCTCTCAGGGCTTCAAAGAGTTAATGTTTGCGGTTTCAGTTTTGGGCTGTCTTGCATGACAGAATCAGTGTAAGTTGTGAGGATAGTACATTACCCAGCCAATGCGGACATCAATCGAATGTCCTGCTCCTAGCTGGTGCCAGTTGATCCGGGGTCCTGGACGCTCTCCTGCGTGGGGCTGGAAGCACCACAGACCCGATAATAGCAGCTGCCGGGGACACAGCGTGGGGAGGCCAATGGCAGAGGACGCTCTCCTTGGGTGAACACGCTGGCGTTTCACGTCTGAGACGCCGTCTCGGTCAGCAAGATGTAGCACAGGGAGATGCTGGGCGCCCTCTGGTGGACAAGATGCAAATAGCAATGTGGAAAATCAAAAACTGTAAATGGCGTTTTTGATGGAAATCAAATTTTAAAGTTCTTATTAGTAGATAGGGTCTTACATAAGTAAAGGGAGGGTGTTTAAAAAGGTCCTAGATGACGCGTTTCGCCCTAACAAGAGCTTTGTCACAGTCATTAGGACCTGGATATAAAGTTTTTAATTATATAGACTAAAAAGGGGGAGGAATTTTGTAAGGGGGAGGGAAAAGGGGAGTGGATCATGAGAACATGTATACCAAACCGAGAATTTTAACCCTTTGTGTGGTCAACAAACAACAAACACCAAACGCATATAAAAATGTCACATGAATCTTATAAAAAATTTAAAACTTATTCACATGTGGTCAATTGCTAAACAGGAAAAAAGCAACAATTTTTCTGTGTCCAACTAGACACTAAATTCCATTAAAAAATATATCATTAAAAGATAATAACAATAATATATAATGCCAGCAAAGCCTTACGGGGGCACTCCATTAGGATAGTGCCCTCTAGTGGTAATGAATAAAATAATAAAATCTATTGATAAGATATATTCAATAAAATAAAATATAGGGTTTGGAAGCTATATATATGTATGGGGGACGAGAATTTAGATGAGAACATTAACTTCAATTTCCTCATTTAACCCCTTCGGTGCCAGACAGTCAAACCTATGTATCCAAAAGACCTCCCTTCTGCACAGAAGGGAGAATCTTTCATTAATAGTCAAGGTTCCTTTCGGGATGTGCTCTATCACAAAGACTTCTAGATGTTTGAAGTCTCTGTTGTGACAGAGATTAAAATGCCGAGGAACACTATGTTCTGTACATCCCTTTTTGATTAAGCGACGGTGATCGCCAATTCGGGCACGTAGTGCTCTGATGGTTCGACCCACGTAGAAAAGACCGCAGGGACACCGTAAGACATAAACAACAAATTCTGTAGAACATGTCACAAAATGTTTAATACTAAGTGATTTTCCAGAAGGTAGGTGTATCTTGTCCGTGCCATGGGTAATGAATTGGCACGTCAAGCACGCCCGTTTCTTGCACTGAAAAATCCCCTTACGGTCATTAAAGTAACTTCTGATGTCTAACGGAGAGCCTGATGGTTTCTTTTGAATTTTGCTGGGAGCTAAAATATTTTTAATTGTTCGGGCCCTCCGGAAAGTAACCTGCGGGGTGGCTGGAAGTATTGGAGCCAATCTTTGATCTAAATGCAATATTTTAAAATGTTTCTTTATAATGTTGGCCACTGATTTATAACAATCATTATATGTAGTAACAAATCTAGTGGTATATTCATTGGCCAGATGTTTTTTAGTTGTTGCTGTCTCAGGAGATTTCAGAAAAAAGGAAAAGGCCTCCTTGACTAGCTTTTCAGGATAGCCTTTTTCTTCAAATTTCTTCTGCATTAAGATGCTCTGTTCAATATACTCATCATCCCGGGTGCAATTCCTTTTAAGTCTATTGAATTGTCCTTTTGGAATATTCTTCTTCCATACTGGATGATGGCAGCTATCAAAATGTAGATACGAATTACCATTGGTTGGTTTATTGTGATTTTTGGTAATTATTTTGTCCTGTTCGTGTGTTACCACTAGATCCAAAAAAACTAATTCATGGGGGTCTATTACATATGTGATAGTTAGATTAAAGGTGTTGGAATTACAATACGAAAGAAAGGAGAGAAAGGTCTCCATTGTCCCACTCCAAATAAGAATCACGTCGTCTATGTAACGTCCAAAATAAACTATGAACTCAGCAAAAGGATTATTTTGCCAAATATTTTCATCTTCCCATTGGCCCATAGTTAGATTGGCATATACAGGTGCATAATTAGCTCCCATCGCAGTCCCCTTTAATTGTAAGTAAAACTGCTCACAGAACGTGAAGTAGTTATGTTTTAAACAGAACTCAACTGCCTCCAGTAAAAACTGAGACTGGAGGGAATTAAAGTCTCCACTCTTATTCAAAAAGTGTTGGACAGCTCTAATTCCAACCTCGTGGGGAATAGAGGTGTACAACGACGCTACATCAAGGGAAGCCCAAAAATATCCTGGTTCCCATCTGTAATGTTGAAGGGCGTCTATCACTTCTTTTGAATCTTTTATGTATGATGGCAGTTGAAGAACAAGGGGTTGTAGTATGTGGTCAATGTACATAGCGAGACCATTGAGGAAACTATTCGTGCTGGCTATGATGGGGCGGCCCGGGGGATCTACAAGAGATTTGTGAATTTTTGGTAAGAAATAAAAATGGGGGGTGCTACATTCAAAAGGGAGTAAAAATTGCCTTTCCCTTTTCGTGAGCACACCTTTTTCCCATGCTGTGTAAATAAGCGTTTTTAGTAGCTGTTGGTATTCAGGAAGGGGGTCTTTGGATAATTTGAGTAGTCCGTCTTATTTTGGATCACTATACTCCCCCCTTTGTCCGCATGTTTAATAATAATGTCAGCATTATTTTTTAGGACTTTGAGAGCTTGATTCTCCTCCAGTGTTAAATTTAAATGTTTTGTATTTTTCGGTTTTTCACACAAGACTAGCAAATCTTTGTAGACCGCTTGATAGTAGGTCTCAATATACGGCCCTTTGGAGGAACTGGGATAAAAGGTAGATTTAGGTTTGAAGGTGGTAGTAAGCATAGAGGGTTCCACCTGTGACATATCGATATCCCCTTCTGTATGACCCTCCTGCCAAAGGTCCTCGAGAATTTGTAGTACCTCTTCCTCGGGCATAATTGATGGCAAGGGTGTTGATGCCACCTCTTGGCTGACATAATTACATTTTTGGTTCACCAAAGGGTTAGTGGCGCTTCAAAGTAAGCTGTCTGATGAATACATGTAGGTCTTTAAATAATCCAAATTTATTCGGGCCACTGGAGGGTGAGAAACTTAGCCCTTTTTGAAGTACCGGGGTTTCGAAGGGGGAGAGTGTGTGTGACGAGAGATTGTAGATTTTTATGGTGTCAGTACTTGGTTCCTTTCTACTCTCTCTTTTTTGTTGTCTCTTCTGTCGAGTCCCTGCTCTTCGTCCTCTTCTAGTTTTCTCTTTTCTTTCCCTCCCTTTGGAGGTAACCTCTGAAAATTTTGGTCTGAGGGGGATAAATCTCCTAGTGGAGGGTCCAATTGGGACGGGATAAGAGTGTTTTCTTCTGTGAATTTTGGTCTAGCTCCTTGTATTTTGTAGATCTCGAGATCCCGGGAAAGGGGACTGTGATGCATTTGCCTATATGTCTCAGTTTAATTATCCCTGCTTGCCATGTGTGATTCAGTCCTCGGCTAACAGGTTATTGAAGTGCTAATGTCCCCTCACTATTTCTAAAGGTTAATTGATCTATTGTGTTGTGTGAAGGAGATCTGTGTTTAAGTGGCTTGTGTTAATTATTCTGATTGCTCCATTGTGGTAATTATCTCTCTATATGCGGGGTCGAGCTGTCTAGTTAATGTATTCAGTACAACTAGTAATCAGCGCCACTGATGTCATTGTCTAAAGAAAATGTGTTTTCAGAATCGGCTCCGTCGTGTCTGCCTAATCATCTGTATGGAAGCCCCAGTGTGAGGGGGCGGAGATTTGTCATTGTAACAGTTTTGGAAATTACATATAAGCTCTGTGTTATAACATTAAACTCTGTCTTGTTCTAGCAGTAAGCTTGTCTCATGTGTGGCTTAATGGGCGATCTCAGGAATATTCCTCCTAGTGGAATATTGGGTGATGTTCTTATGGAAGAAGGGAATCTTTGACGGGGATATCATACCAATACCGTCACAATTGGTTGGCAGCAGAGGGATTTTCCCTTCTACTCTCCTTTACACCCGGATTCCAAGCAGACACTGGAAGAACTACTGGAAGTTCGTGGAAGGATTGCTAGCAACAAAACCAAGCGGGTCATCATAGCAGAATCAATGGAGCTAGACCAGGAGGACGGGATTGCAGCAACGCCAGCAGTACAAGAGATGGAGACACCAGTGATTCAGGAGGAGGAATCGCCAGCCAACAAGCTAATGAGAGAGAAGCTAGCATGGTTTGGTCCGAACCCAACGACGGATGTGGTGCTGAAAGTGATGGACCTGTTAGTAAACGGAGAGCTACAGTTAAAACTGGCAGCAGTCGGACAAGCAGTCGCACATTCTCCAAACAGTGAGTACAGCACAGCAGATGCAAGGAAGATTCCGTTTAGCGCTTTTAAAGCTTTTGATGAAAAGGACTGTGAAATTGATAACTACCTGGCAGATTTTGAGAGACAATGTAACCTGCACCGAATAGCTAGAAGAGAGTGGGTTGCAATATTGTCAGGCAAACTGTCAGGCAAAGCTTCTGATGCTTTCCGGACCGTGCCAGATCAGGATATCCATAGCTACGCCCGGGTTAAAGAAGCGCTCCTGGCTCGTTATGCAGTAACCCCAGAGTCCCACCGACAGAAGTTCAGGGACTCACGCAAAACCACGGAAGACTCTTACGCGGAATGGGCATGCCAGTTATCCCTGTCGGCCTCTAACTGGGTTAACAGCAGCCAGGCCACCACCGCAGAGGACATTTTGCAACTAATGCTCCTGGAGCAATTTTACAATCACATCCAGACGGATGTCAAAGATTGGGTGAGAGATCGCAGGCCCATGACTCTACCAGAGGCCGCGAAGTTGGCGGATGAATATGCGGATACTCGCAAGACAAACCAGGTCACACCACGGGTACAACCTCCACGAGCAACGGCACCCTCACACCCACCAGCCGCTAGATACCAACCTTCTAACAGACCGATGACATCTAGCCCTCGCTATCCACGCCAGGAGGACAACGAACAACGCTGCTTCCGGTGCAAACAGCTGGGTCACTTCAAGCAGAATTGCCCCATGAATGACAACACCAGGTCAAATTGGTCTCAACCTGGGTACCGCCCACCAGCAGCAGCCCATTGTGTAGACTCGGCTTGGGATCTCCAGGAGCTGGGTCAGGAAGAACCATTGGACACCCTTTACGAAGTCCTCACGGTACAATCTGTTATTACGGACAACAGGGAACACCATTGTCAGCTAGTCATGGGCGACAGCCATGAGACGGAGGGGCCCTGGAGGGAGCTGGGCAGAAAGAGGCACCGCCGGCTACCCCCCAAGAAGAAGAGGTCCTGGAAGCCGTATAACAAGCTGACCTGGGAGGATAAGAAGCGACTGGAGGAGAGGGAGTCGCAGCGGGCGTCCCAGATGCGGGCCGAGATGTTCGCCAAGGGCCCACCGGTGGCCCCTTACACCACCACCCAGTTCCTGATGATAAAGGACCACGTGGAGAGCCTGCAGGACATGAGCAAGCAGGAGCTAATCCGTGAGTACATAGAGCTGGAGGAGTGCATAAGCCGCATGGAGGAGGAGAACAACCACCTGAGGTCACAGCAGGCTGACCCCCCCCAGGCTCCATGAACTGGAGATGGAGCTGGAGAAGCTCAAAGAGGAGAACTGGCGGCTGCGGAGGGAGCAGAGGGTGGCTGACCCTATGGGGCCCTGATCCCCCCCCAAACTCTGAGCACCGGTGCTACAGCATTTCAACAAATATAACTTTTTCTTTTTTATGAATCACCTGTGATTGTCACTTCAGAGCCATAACCTGCCCCTCCCATAGCGGGACACCTAGATGACGGCGCACAGACCCATTTGCCGTCTTCACACTGACTTCTGGTGACTCTGCAGATCACACAAAGACTTGGGGACTGAACGGCGTGTGATCTGACGACCTAGTGGCATACCTGAGTCTGAAGCAGTTGCCAAGGGAGGTCAGTCACGCCAAACGGAGTTAACCTCGGACTAAAAGCTCTGAACCCGTCAACCCTACTGGACCAGGGAAGGTCCAACCGGGTTTGCCGGAGCAGGGAGAAAAAGGGGGGCCATTGTGATGCATTTGCCTATATGTCTCAGTTTAATTCTCCCTGCTTGCCATGTGTGATTCAGTCCTCGGCTAACAGGTTATTGAAGTGCTAATGTCCCCTCACTATTTCTAAAGGTTAATTGATCTATTGTGTTGTGCGAAGGAGATCTGTGTTTAAGTGGCTTGTGTTAATTATTCTGATTGCTCCATTGTGGTAATTATCTCTCTATATGCGGGGTCGAGCCGTCTAGTTAATGTATTCAGTACAACTAGTAATCAGCGTCACTGATGTCATTGTCTAAAGAAAATGTGTTTTCAGAATCGGCTCAGTCGTGTCTGCCTAATCATCTGTATGGAAGCCCCAGTGTGAGGGGGCGGAGATTTGTCATTGTAACAGTTTTGGAAATTACATATAAGCTCTGTGTTATAACATTAAACTCTGTCTTGTTCTAGCAGTAAGCTTGTCTCATGTGTGGCTTAATGGGCGATCTCAGGAATATTCCTCCTAGTGGAATATTGGGTGATGTTCTTATGGAAGAAGGGAATCTTTGACGGGGATATCATACCAATACCGTCACAGGGACTAAAACTATTCCGAGTGGGAATATTGAAAATCTCTATGGGTCGAATGGTATTAATAGGCCTCGCTGTGGTAACATCTGGGTTAGTAGAAACAAGAGTTACAGAGGCTTCGGGAGAGGAGGGAGGGACAACGTTCGTTGTTCTGATGTCCATAGTAGATGACTCCCCCTCTTCTGCAGTCATTCTGGGGGAATATTGATTCTGAGTGGGTTGAGCTCCTACGGGAATAAAATTACTATTCCTCTGTGAAAATGAGGGTTCAGAGACCCTTTGTAGATGTTGAATACGCTCACTATCTAGTGTCTTGGATCTATGTTTATTATTTTTATTTTTATTTCTCTGTTTGTTTTGTGTATTCTGTGAGGGAGCACCCAGTGTGTCATTACGTGGACGTTTCCATTCGAATATCTGACCGCTACTATAGTCGAAGAGATCCCTCTCAAGTTTATTGGTTTTCTTTAAAATCAACAAATCCTCATCTTTTTTGACATTTCTATTTAATACTTCCAGCCATTTGGAGAACAGGCAGGAGGAACTGTACTCTTTAAGGAGTGTTTCTTTCTCGCTGACTTGATGTTGGCGCAACATCAAGTCAGCGAGAAAGAAACACGCAGAAGGGAGGTCTTTTGGATACATAGGTTCGACTGTCTGGCACCGAAGGGGTTAAATGAGGAAATTGAAGTTAATGTTCTCATCTAAATCCTCGTCCCCCATACATATATATAGCTTCCAAACCCTATATTTTATTTTATTGAATATATCTTATCAATAGATTTTATTATTTTATTCATTACCACTAGAGGGCACTATACTGATGGAGTGCCCCCGTAAGGCTTTGCTGGCATTATATATTATTGTTATTATCTTTTAATGATATATTTTGTAATGGAATTTAGTGTCTAGTTGGACACAGAAAAATTGTTGCTTTTTTCCTGTTTAGCAATTGACCACATGTGAATACGTTTTTACATTTTTATAAGATTCATGTGACATTTTTATATGCGTTTGGTGTTTGTTGACCACACAAAGGGTTAAAATTCTCGGTTTGGTATACATGTTCTCATGATCCACTCCCCTTTTCCCTCCCCCTTACAAAATTCCTCCCCCTTTTTAGTCTATATAATTAAAAACTTTATATCCAGGTCCTAATGACTGTGACAAAGCTCTTTTTAGGGCGAAACGCGTCGTCTAGGACCTTTTTAAACACCCTCCCTTTACTATGGAAGACCCTATCTACTAATAAGAACTTTAAAATTAGATTTCCATCAAAAACGCCATTTACAGTTTTTGATTTTCCACATTGCTATTTGCATCTTGTCCACCAGAGGGCGCCCAGCATCTCCCTGTGCTACATCTTGCTGACCGAGACGGCGTCTCAGACGCCAGCGTGTTCCCCCAAGGAGAGCGTCCTCTGCCATTGGCCTCCCCACGCTGTGTCCCCGGCAGCTGCTATTATCGGGTCTGTGGTGCTTCCAGCCCCACACAGGAGAGCGTCCAGGACCCCGGATCAACTGGCACCAGCTAGGAGCGGGACATTCGATTGATGTCCGCATTGGCTGGGTAATGTACTATCATCACAACTTACACTGATTCTGTCATGCAAGACAGCCCAAAACTGAAACCGCAAACTTGAACTCTTTGAAGCCCTGAGAGACTGCTTGCTTCATTCAGCCATTGGGAACGACTTTTTATATATTTTGTATTGTGCTGTGTACATTGTATATTTTGGAAATTTCTTTTTTATAAAGGACTGGTTCTTCCAAAAATTAGAGATTTATTGAATGTTTCTTTTTCATTAATATTGAGTGGATTTAGATTGGTGAACCTTCATGAGCGCAGATTTCCTTTTTTGTGTAATTGTGTATTAGTGGTACTTCAGGGTACCCGGATTCCTGCAGCACGGACTGTTCACAGCCCATACGAGGGTTTTCAAACATGCTATTGGACAATATTTTTCTCCCATAGAGCGCCAGTGATTTTTTTGTATCAATATAAAGTATTTTTAGATGAACTAGGGGCCTAATCCACAAAGCAGATGCGCCGACTTAACTCGAGATACGCGGCGTAATTGAAATTTACACCGCGCGTATCTTTGCACCTGATCCTCATAATGAGTTACGCCTGAAATCCAGGTTTTTCCGTCCTACCTAAAATAATTACACCGGCGCTTCTTCGTGCGCAAATTACGCTAGACACGCCGCTGTTTTGATAGGCAAAGATGCAAATGAGGGAGATAGAGCGATCCACAAAATTAAGTGTGTGCGCCGTAGATTACGCCCTGTGCACTTCTGTTAGTTTCCCGGAGCAATTTTACACTTTATAAAAGCAGCCCTAATTTTACACCTGCCGTGTAAAGGTCTGCTACAGCAACACCATTAAGGAAGAGCTGAGCACACACACTTGCTGGACTACAATCTGTCCGCCAACATGCCAGGGCCATCCATGATCATAAATGCACTAGTGACTTTAGGCGCGCTAAGAAGGAGGAGGGAACGGCGCAGGAGAGGGTTTACCGCAGACGCCTAGATGTGTTTGGCATGACTGCTTCTGAGGTGTATGGCACCTTCAGATTCAACCGTGAAGCCATCCTGGAATTAACCACAATCCTGCAAGATGATCTCACCAGCCCAAAACAACGCTCACATGCAGTGCAGCCACTGATCAAGGTAATGGCAACATTGCATTTCCTTGCCACTGGCTCTTTTCAGCGCACAAGTGGAGGTGTGGCTGGGATGGCACAATCCTCCATTAGCAGATGTGTGCACCAGGTTGTCCCTGCAATCCTGAGACACATGGCCAATCAATTCATCAAACCCTCCCAGGAGGTCCAGCGAATGGACACAATGACTGTTTTTTTCCAAATTGCTGGATTCCCACGCACCATCGGGGCCATTGATTGCACCCATGTGGCACTACAACCCCCCCCCCCCCCATGAGACAGAGCACATGTACCGAAATAGGAAGCATTGGCATTCAATCAATGTTCAGGTGATAGTGGATGCCAAATGCCTCATATGGCACGTCTGTGCCAAATTCCCAGGATCCAGCCATGACAGCTATATATTCCGTCACATCTCCAGAGAATTGGAACAGAACGTGTATGGGGACAGCTGGCTGGTTGGTGAGTGACATGGGTGTCAGGTATGACTGCCCCCCCCCATGATGCAGACATCACGAGGGGCACATGCATGACTAACATCCCCCTGTCTTTTCCCTTCCAGGTGACTCTGCATATGCACTGGGACCCCATATTATGACTCCATTCCGGAACCCCCAAACCCCAGGAGAGGAAAGATACAATGCTGCACACATAAGTACCCGTGGAGTGGTGGAACGCACATTTGGCCTCCTGAAGTCACGTTTCCGATGCCTGGATAAGTCTGGGGGTACCCTGTTGTATTCCCCAGATTTTGTGTGCCAGATCATCGGTGCATGTTGTATTCTGCACAACTTTGCAGTGAGAAGGGGCCTGGAGATTGACATATGTGATGACCTGACCCCTGAACCAGACAATCCCCCCCCAACCAACTCTACCCGGTCTGCTGAGGGCACAGCAGCCAGGAGATGCCTCACAATGAGAATGCATCTTTGCACAGTAAACGCACATTAAACATGTCACAATGAGAATGTATCTTTGCACAGTAAACGCACATTAAACATGTCACAATGAGAATGCATCTTTGCACAGTAAACGCACATTAAACATGTCACAATGAGAATGCATCTTTGCACAGTAAACGCACATTAATTATGTCACAATGAGAATGCATGAATGCACACCACTGTGGTCCCTAGCACAGACACATCACATGCACATCGAATTGGATTAGATCCAAGTACCCCCCCCCACCCAATGGTACTTGGGAGCAGTAACGCCCAGCCACGGCTCCAATTATGTCACTGTGCATTCATACACCATTCGGGGACCTGGGATCACTTCTCCCTGGTCCTGGGGATCCCTTCTCCACCAAAACTGAGGGTGACACCCTTATTTAATCAGGAATGCCACCCCCCCCCCCCCACATTCACACACATAAACCAAATCATAAGTACAGAGGCCCATATTCTCTGTAAAAATCCGTGGGCTGCGCTTAAGGCACTTACACTCCGCTGTCCCAACTTACAGGAGCAAGTGTTGTATTCCCCAAACACTTGCTCCGTAAGTTGGGATGGCGGAGTGTAAATGCCCCGGCGTAGCCTGGCGGATCTCCAAGGGGGCGGCTTGTATTCAAATTAAGCGCGCCCCCGATTCTAATGAACTGCGCATGCGCCAGGCTTCAAAAAGCCCAGTGCGCATGTTCCAGTTCTCGGCGGAAAACGTCAATGACGCCGACGTGTGCGTCATTGACGTAAAGTCGTATTCAAGAACGACTTACGGAAACGACGTACCCGACGAAAAAACACGACGCGGACCCGACGCCATCCGTAACATGGCCAAGTGGGACTTGCGGAAATTTAATCCTCATATAGCAGGACTAAATTTCCGCTTACGCAAACGACGTTAGCGACGGTTACGCGACGCAAACTCGTTCGGGAATCGGCGTAGAAGGATCATTTGCATACGCAAATGAGTCCTTCACGTAAATGCCATCTAGCGGCGGCCGGCGTCATTACATTTAAGATCCGCCAGTGTAAGTGACTTACAGATGGCGGATCTTAAGTGTATCTATGCGAAAATGATTCTAAGAATCAGTCGCATAGATACACGGGCCAAAAAAAGGGAGATACGATGGAGTATCCTGAGATACTCCATCGTAACTTCTATGAGAATATGGCACAGTATACCAAACAAAATCATAAAAATAAAAAACAAAAGTACCCCTGCCAAATTAATAGCGGCTGCGTTTGCTACGCCTGGGCCGCCCACGGGCACGGCCAACCGGAGGATCTTCATGGGGGGGGGGGTGTGAGCAGGGGAGGGAGTATCTTCATGGGGGGGTGGGTGAGCACGGGAAGGAGGAGCCTCCCCTGGTGACTGTCCTCCTGCTGGCCTTCCCTCCAAGGCCACTGCTATCCTTGTGAGACACATTGTGAGGGCAGCCGTATTGGCCTGGCCTGGCCAGCCCTGGTATTGTCCTGCACAGCCTGGGTCAGGGCAGTCACCTCCTGGGCCACGCCTGTTGTTGCAATCTTCAGGTCCCACAAACATGTGATGACCGCCAATGAGTTTGTGGCCCCATCACTGAGTGACTCCTTCATTGCACCCAGGCTGTGCTCCATCTGGGTCAGTCTCTTTTATCTGACCCAGATGGCGGGTCTGCCGGGCATTGTCCCTCTGCAGACTGCCCGGCAGACGCTCGGCCACCCCCCTGGTCTCCTGAGTCGCCATCCTGCCTGCCCCTGAGGCTTGTGGCCCTGGAGGAGGGGAGAGAGTGACCCTTGTGGGTTGAGGCCTGTTGAGGAAGGAGTGGGAGGGGCTACCCCTGATGGTGGCCTGACTGCTGGCAGCCTCAGGGGTAGCCTCAAGGGTCAACATATCCGAGGCCAAAAGGACTTCCCGGCCAATCTGCAGATCTTCTTCCTCCACCCCCTCATCCTCCTCCCCCTCAACCTCCTCATGAGGGGAGGTTTGGCCACTCCCCTCCCCTGGGGAATCCTGCTCTTCTTGGGACTCATCAGCAGCCTCTTGTCCTTGGGGTGGTGCAGCAGCCTGGCCTGATGGGCCTGCAATCTCCTGGTCATCTGTGGAGGACACAAAACAATCACAGGTTTGAGGATCCACACACTTGGCACATCTTCCCTTCCCCCACCCACACATGCTAATCACCAGATAGAAAAACCAAAAACTTACCTGGCCTCACAGGAACATCAGATTGATATCCACGCAGGCCCACCACCTGCTCTGGCTGGAAACACCGGGACAATGCCCATTCCTCCTCACTGAGCCTGATGGGGCAGGCTGGGCCTCCTCCAGTGCCCGTGGTATGGGCATTTATTTGGGCCACCTTGTTACGGACCAGGCTCTTTAGATCGTTAATCTTCTTTTGGATGCCAGCGGGGATCCTCGTCTCTCCCCCCCCGCCGCATTGATCTGATCCGTAATCTTTTTTATTATCGCCTTCCTTTGGGCCGGGGAGGTGTTCCGGCTATCAGGGCCATGCAAATATTGCCCATATAGGACGATGGCCCGAGCAAGAATTTGCTTCTCTACCTGTGAAAAATTGAGCTTCCTGCGCTTGGGTGCCATCACAGACACCACTCAGCAACAAGAATCAACTCACAGGACAAACAAACAAAAATACACACACAACAAACAAACAAAAAAACTCACAGAAGAAACACACAAAAAGCAAAACACACAAGCAGACAGCTACTACAAATTCAAAAACAAACACGCAAAAAACAAACACAAAATACAATCAGAAAAAAACAAACACAAAATACACTCAGAAAAAAACAAACAGAAAATACACTTAGCAGAAACAAACACCAACTACAATCTAATACTCCTCCAAAACTTTACTATCACACACAACTCACCAACAAACACCAACAAACGTTCAGAGCAGAAGCAACTTGCTCTAGGAAGGGTAACACAGGGAAATACTTTTGCAAGGGAAGTGTGTTTGTGTGGGGCTTTTTATACACAGGGCGATCCTCAAACTAAGTACGCTTGGCCTTTTACCTATCTCACTGATTGTGCCAAGCCAAGTTCTGCACATGCCCAGTGAGCAGCAGATTCGTGCGCGCATGCGCAGTACGGCCGGCCCTTTATTTGCATGGGGTCACGGCTCATTACAATGAAGCACGCCCACTTCCTTCCCACTTGCAATAACCCCGCCTTACGCCTCGGGATTTAAGTTACGCTTGCGCAATTTTATGCGCAAATGCGCTGTGGATACGGCACTTACGACACCAAATTAGGGCGCCGTAACTTAAATGACATAAGTTTTGACTAACTTAATTTGCGCCGCTGTTTGTGGATTAGGCCCTAGGAACATAGACTAAACAATTATCAACTTGATTAGTCAACAAAAATTAAATATTTTATTTTTAAATAAGGATATTAATCTTGGTGTGTTAGCGTTTTGAATTCAGCCTAATGTGATTGTGTAAGTCTCAGAACAATAGAATTTATATCCTGTAAGCTTTTTCCAAGTATATAATATATCCGTATTACAATACTTATTTAAGGTTTTTGCATTACAATATTCAAAAGTCTCACGTGAATGTTCTCTTAAAATATTTTTTTTACACCAAAGACATTTTACCTCATTAAGGCATTATAAGAGAAGCAAGATTTTGAAGTGAATGGAATGCAACATGGATATAAATATATATATATATATATATATATATATATATTTTTTTTTTACTTTTTATGTTCTGCATTATTAGAAATATATTGGTATCTGTATGTAATAGATGTGTGGGACCTATCACACCCACTTTCCTGAGGACCTGCTGCTGATGCCCTGTCCCTGTTCGCACTGATTTGTCCTCATAAGACAAATGGCTGGTGGTTGTCCTTATCCACCTGATATTGTTGTACTTTTACTTTTGTGCGTTTTGTACAAGTTTGAACAACTTTCAATAAAAAAGTATTTTGAAGAAAGAAAAAAAAAAGAAGATTTTGAAGAGAAACAGTTCAGGTAATTATTAAATAATTAACTCTGGCATTTTCCCTCTTCATCCCTCATACTTCAGTGCTTTCCTGCCTACTTTCATCCACACATTCTTCTATTTATCGATGTCTTAGTTATTAAATACAAAATAAGCTTGCCAAGTAATTTTTATATATATCTAATTCCGTAAAAGTTTAATTTTTTTAGAACTAATCGGCACCAATATAGAAATAAACATCACAAATTTAAAAAAATAGCTTACTTCTTTATTAGCAAAAAGATATAAAAACTAAAAAATATAGTTGTAAGTATCTACAGTTGGGATCGGAAGTTTGGGCACCCCAGGTAAAAATTTGTATTAATGTGCATAACGAAGCCAAGGAAAGATGGTAAAATCTCCAAAAGGCATCAAATTACAGATTAGACATTCTTATAATATGTCAAAAAAAAGTTAGATTTAATTTCCATCATTTACACTTTCAAAATTACAGAAAACAAAAAAATGGCGTCTGCAAAAGTTTGGGCACCCTGCAGAATTTATAGCATGCACTGCCCCCTTTGCAAAGCTGAGACCTGCCAGTGTCATGGATTGTTCTCAATCATCGTCTGGGAAGACCAGGTGGTGTCAATCTCAAAGGTTTTAAATGCCCAGCCTCATCTGACCTTGCCCCAACAATCAGCATGGGTTCTTCTAAGCAGTTGTGTAGAAAACTAAAACTGAAAATAGTTGACACTCACAAAGCTGGAGAAGGCTATAAGAAGATAGCAAAGCGTTTTCAGATGTCAATATCCTCTGTTTGGAATGTATTTAAGAAATGGCAGTCATCAGGAACAGTGGAAGTTAAAGCAAGATCTGGAAGACCAAGAAAAATATCAGACAGAACAGCTCGCAGGATTGTGAGAAAAGCAATTCAAAACCCACGTTTGACTGCACGATCCCTCCAGAAAGATCTGGCAGACACTGGAGTTGTGGTACACTATTCCATTATAAAGAGATACTTGTACAAATATGGTCTTCATGGAAGAGTCATCAGAAGAAAACCTCTTCTACGTCCTCACGACAAAAATCAGCGTTTGAACTTTGCAAATTAACATATAGACAAGCCTGATGCATTTTGGAAACAAGTTTTGTGGACCGATGAGGTTAAAATAGAACTTTTTGGCCGAAATGAACAAAGGTACGTTTGGAGAAGAAAGGGCACAGAATTTAATTAAAAGAACCTCTGTCCAACTGTTAAGCATGGGGGTGGATCAATCATGCTTTGGGGTTGTATTGCAGCCAGTGGCACAGGGAACATTTCACGAGTAGAAGGAAAAATGGATTCAATACAATTTCAGCAAATTTTGGATGGTAACTTGATGCCATCTGTGAAAAAGCTGAAGTTAAAGAGAGGATGGCTTCTACAAATGGATAATGATCCTAAACACGCTTCAAAATCCACGGGGGATTACATCAAGAGGCGTAAACTGAAGGTTTTGCCATGGCCTTCACAATCCCCTGACCTCAACATAACTGAAAATCTATGGATAGACCTTATGGGCCGGATTCACAGCTGAGATACGACGGAGTATCTCAGATACTCCGTCGTATCTCTCAGAGTATCTATGCGACTGATTCATAGAATCAGTTACGCATAGATATCCCTAAGATCCGACAGGTGTAATTGTTTTACACTGTCGGATCTTAGGATGCAGTACCGCGGCCGCCGATGGGGGGAGTTCGCGTTGTAAACCAGCGTCGGGTATGCAAATTAGCAACGGTTTTTCACGTTCGCTATGTCGCCGCTAGTCTAGTTTCCCGTCGCAAAGTTAGTCGTCGTTTTGGGTGCCTTAACTTTAGACAGCAAACGTATTGCTGTCTAAAGTATGGCCGTCGTTCCCGCGTCGAAATTTAAAATTTCACGTCGTTTGCGTAAGACGTCCGGGAATACGGAAGTACGCTACGCACGTCGCCGATCGGAAAAATGACGTCAGTTCGAGCAAAGCACGGCGGGAATTTCGAAACGGAGCATGCGCAGTAGGTCCGGGGCGGGAGCGCGCCTAATTTAAATGGTACCCGCCCCATTCGATTTGGACCGCCTTGCGCCGGATGTGTTTACGATACACCGCCGCAAGTTTCCAGGTAAGTGCTTTGTGGATCGGGCACTAAAACTGAAAACTTGCGGCGGTGTAACGTAAACGGCTTACGTTACACGGGCGCAATTGTACATGAATCTGGCCCTAAAAGAGCAGTGCGTGACAGACAGCCCAGAAATCTCAAAGAACTGGAAGACTTTTGTAAGGAAGAATAGGCAAAGAGATCTCAAACAATAATTGAAAAACTCTTGGCTGGCTACAAAAAGCGTTTACAAGCTGTGATACTTGCCAAAGGGAGCAGTACAAGATATTAACTCTGCAGGGTGCCCAAACTTTTGCAGACGCCATTTTTTTGTTTTCTGTAATTTTGAAAGTGTAAATGATGGAAATAAAATCTAACTTTTTTTGACATATTATAAGAATGTCTAATCTGTAATTTGATGCCTTTTGGAGATTTTTCCATCTTTCCTTGGCTTTGTTATGCACATTAATACAAATTTTTACCTGGGGTGCCCAAACTTTCGATCCCCACAGTATATATAGTACATAATAGAGAGCCAATAATATAAAGAAATCATAATACAGCAAGCCATAATGTCACGTACCTGGTGGAGATCAAGCTGGGGAGGGGGCTTCTCTTGCACCTCCTGTCTGACACCCCTGGTAGTGATGACAGCGAGTGATGGACACAGAGTGGCACGAGGGCCAATGTAATGGATGGCGCTGGCAGTCTTGGCAGGAGTAGGTTCAGGTGAAGCCGGGTCAAGATACAGAAAACTGGAACATATCAGGTAACAGGCACTAGCTGAAAGACCACTCAGCAATGTTCATGTGTCAGTGTTTAGTTTAAATAAGGTTACTTGGCCTCCATGCGCGCGTGCCCACGCATGCACCACTACAAGTGCCTCTTTGTGCAAAGACTGGTGTGCCCATGCTCGTGTGCAGATGCACGCCTGTTAGCCAGACTTCTC
This sequence comes from Rana temporaria, assembly GCF_905171775.1. Lineage (NCBI taxonomy): Eukaryota > Metazoa > Chordata > Amphibia > Anura > Ranidae > Rana > Rana temporaria. Next base: position 108,357,852 of record NC_053494.1, on the reverse strand, counting down.
TTACACATAAACACCATAAACAAAGACTCACATGAAAGATTATGTACAACACCTTCCTAAAGGCCAATATTTCAAAGAAATGCACAAAAGCCAATTTTGGCCTGACTAAAATTAATAGCCAAAACACAGTTCGTCGACTGTGGTATAAACAAGTGTATTACACAAAATTTCAATACAATACCAGTCATAAAATCCAAATAAAAGCAATTTGATGATGAAATATGACATCTTCATTTTATCAAGGTTGGATCATTCAACATAGGGCTCTTTATATTTTATTAGCTTTATTTCTTTGGTTACTCCAATGGCCAGCTATGCAAGTATGTCAATGTAATCAACTCATTAGCAATACCTTCTAATCTTAAAGCGGACTACGCTTAACCACTTAAAGGAGTTGTCAAGGCAGAAGGTTTTTTATCTTAATGCATTCTATGCATCAAGATAAAAAAACTTTTTTGATGTAAACATCCCTTAACCACTTACCCCCCGGACCATATTGCTGCCCAAAGACCAGAGTACTTTTTGCGATTCTGGACTGCGTCGCTTTAACAGACAATTGTGCGGTCGTGCGACGTGGCTCCCAAACAAAATTGGCGTCCTTTTTTTCCCACAAATAGAGCTTTCTTTTGGTGGTATTTGATCACCTCTGCGGTTTTTAGTTTTTGCGCTATAAACAAAAATAGAGCGACAATATTTTTTACATTTTGCTATAATAAATATCCCCCAAAAATATATAAAAAAACATTTTTTTTCCTCAGTTTAGGCCGATACGTTTTCTTCTACATATTTTTCGTAAAAAAAAAATCGCAATAAGTGTTTATTGATTGGTTTGCACAAAAGTTATAGCGTTTACAAAATAGGGGGTATTTTTATGTCATTTTTATTATATTTTTTTTACTAGTAATGGCGGCGATCAGCGATTTTTTTTTTCGGTACTGCGACATTATGGCGGACACTTCGGACACTTTTGACACATTTTTGAGACCATTGGCATTTTTATAGCGATCAGTGCTATAAAAATGCATTGGATTACTATAAAAATGCCACTGGCAGTGAAGGGGTTAACACTAGGGGGCGGGGAAGGGGTTAAGTATGCCTGGGTGTGTTCTTACTGTGGGGGGGGGGGTGGCCTCACTAGGGGAAACACTGATCCTCGGTTCATACATTGTATGAACCGAAGATCAGCATTTCCCCTGCTGACAGGACCGGGAGCTTTGTGTTTACACACACAGCTCCCGGTCCCCGCTCTGTACCGAGCGATCGCGTGTGCCCGGCGGCGATCGCGCCCGCCGGGCACACGCACGGGAGTCGGGGGCGAGCGCCTCCTAGTGGCGGCTGAGAGAGAGGACGTCATATTACGTGCTCTCGCCCAGCCGAGTCAACTTGTCGACGTATAACGGCGGTGGCCGGTCGGCAAGTGGTTAATAGGAAAAAAGCATGACGTGGCCTCTTTAAAATTTGAATTTACATTTAAATGCAATAAAAAATAATTTTGTTTTCCCCTTCAAGACCATTGGCCGAAGTGACATTTGACGTCATCCAATGGTATGGAGTCGAGTGGGGGGCCATCATTCCAATGGCTCCGGTAAGAGGTGGACATAACTAACGCAAGGGAGGGTGCCCCTCTCCCGCCGCCCATAAAAGTGATCTTGTGGCGAATCCGCCATAGAGACCACTTTTATCTGAAAGTGGACCGCCTGCCGTTGAAGAGGATACCGGGGTTATGGTAGTTATTTGCTGTTATAACAACAGTATTTAACGTAAAAATACCAACGGCGTGCGGTCCAGAAGTGGTTAAAGGTCCGTTTACTATATCAGGCCAAGATGGCAGTAACAAAAGAAAAAAAAAAAGATATACTTGCTTTACCTAAAATTGTTAAAGCAAGGTTGACTCCAATACACACGGTCGTTTTTCAGCATGAAAAAAAAAGGCATTTTTTAAAATGTAATTTAATTGATCGTTTGTGGGCTTCACATCGTTTTTCGGCTTCTGAAAATTCGAACATGCTGCATTTTTTAATGTCGTTTTTCAAAATGTTGTTTTTCGTGATGTAAAAAAATTATCGTGTGTGGACAAAAACAACGTTTTAAACCCGCGCATGCCCAGAAGCAAGTTATGAGACGGGAGCGCTCGTTCGGGTAAAACTACCATTCATAATGGAGTAAGCACATTTATCACGCTGTAACAGACAAAAAAGAGTGAATCGTCTTTTGCTAACAAGGAATCAGCTGAAAGCAGGCCAAAGGCGAATAGAACTTTCCCCTTTAGAGTTCCGTCGTACGTGTTGTACGTCACAGCGCTTTGTTCATAATTTTTCCAAAACGATGGTGTGTGGGCAACGTCGTTTTTAATGATGAAGTTGGCAAAACGTTCTCTTTTTTTCATGCTGAAAAACGACCGTGTGTACGCAGCATTAGGATTCAATCCTGGGAACAATTAGAAAACCAAATCCTGATTTGGGATGCTCAGCATTCCTAGGATTTTGCCAGTAGGATCAAGACATCGCCCTCTCCTGTGCAGAACCCAGATGAAGGGTAAGTGTATTAACGAACAGGTGCTTTGCTCTTACTGCTATCTCATGTAATAAACAAAACTTGTCTTTTAGTGAAAAGTCCACATTTTCCGGGATCTCCTTTTCCTGCAAATCCGATTACTTGCCTTTCAGGGAATTTGGAGCTTCCCTTAGTGCATAAATCTCTTCAAAGTCAGACTGCTGTGTCAGAGTTGCTATTTCAGTTTTAAAATGATCTGTTTAACTTTTGGTTCAAATCTGCCTAATAACTGAATACAATTCTACCTAATGCTTTGAAGACTGATATCAAGGTCAATACATATGCAATGCCAAATTTTGGGTTGGCCCCCCGAAAAGTTTTAGAGAGGAAAGCGTTCGGTAAGCTTTTTCCTTTTTATCCCAATTCAGGACATGTGTTCCAGTGCATTTTGTCACATTCCATACTAAAAAAAAATGCACCATGTACTACATTTGTTGAGTGGAGATCATGGCACAGGGTTACAAACAGATCTATGTCCTAAGGAAAGTGGCCGTGGAAGATTGGGACATGGCTCAGGTGTAGTTCCAAGACATTTAATGCAGCACCTTTTGAAAAACTGAAGATTCTCTAGAGCAGGGGTCTCCAAACTATGGCCCTCCAGTTGTTCAAGAACTACAATTCCCATAATGCCTAGTCATGTCTATTAATGTCAGAGTTTTACAATGCCTCGTGGAACATTTAGTTCCGAAACAGCTGGAGGGTTGTAGTTTGAAGATCCCTGCAACAGATATGGACAGCAGAGGGTACATCTGAGTGTAGTGGTTAGAAAATACATGTACCATATTTGCCGGTGTATAAGGTGACTGGGCATATAAGACGACCCCCTAATTTTACAGTTTTTTAAGATTTTTTGCCTGTACTCGCCGTATAAGATGACCCCCTTCCGAGGCTTCCGACACTTCATGTTTCTTCCTTCTGGAGCCATATTCTTCTTCATTCTTGCTGGAGCCAATCACAGCGAGTGATGTATTCTATTAATGAATACAAAGCCTGCTTGGATTGGCAAAGGCTGTAACATTAACAGCCCACGCCTCTCTGACTCTCAAAGCCAAGATTGGCTAAGCGGTATATACTGTATGTAGCCGAAGATACATACAGTATTACCGCACATCCAGCAGGCATCCAAGCAGCTGACTCGGCGTATAAGACGACCCCTGCTTTTTGGCCAGTTTTTTTAAGTGTAAAAGGTAGTCTTATACGCCAGCAAATACAGTATTTAATGTTTCTTCCTTTGCTGTAGACACTAAGACCCCTTTCACACTGAATCGTTTTTACAGTGTTTTAGAGTTAAAAATAGCGCTATTGAAACGTTCATAAAACGCTCTCCATGCATCTCAATGGACCCTTGCAAGCAGCACCTTTGGAGCAGCTTTTGGGCGCTGAAAAAAAAAAACACTCCAAAAACGACCCTCTCCATTGAAATGAATTGAAAGCGCTGTAAAAACGCCTTACCCTTTCACACTGAGGCACTGCAAAAACGCCCTAAAACGCTAGGGTCTTAGCGGTGCTTTATCAGCACATTGGGATTGCAGATGAGGCTTCGCTCGAATAACGCTCGAAAAACGCCCCAGTGTGAAAGGCAATTGCAGTGTGTATCGTGTAAGCTACCAACTGTCTACTTAAAGTGGTTGTAAAGGCAAAAGGTTTTATCTTAATGCATGCTATGCATTTAGATAAAAAGCCTTCTGTGTGCAGCAGCCCCCCTCATACTTACCTGAGCCCTCTCTCGATCCAGCGATGTCCACGAGTGTCTCAGCCATCTGAAATTCTCCCTCCTACTTTTGTTGACTGCACTACATTAGATTTGAACACATAGAAAATACTGTGCATTGGGCAGATCAACATAGATCTGCGCCGGGCGCAGCGTATTTCAAATACGCTACGCCGCTGTAACTTACTTTGGCTTAGTTTGAATCCTCAATGAATTCGCTCCGTAAGTTACGGCGGCGTAGTGTATCTCTCGCGGCGTAAGGGAGCGGAATTCAAATGCGGCGGGTAGTGGGCGTGTTTCATTTAAATGAAGCGCGTCCCCGCGCCGAACGAACTGCGCATGCGCCGTCCCTAAAATTTCCCGCCGTGCATTGCGCTAAATTACGTCGCGGGAATTTTGAAATTACGCCGGCGTAGCAATAGATACGCCGGCGTAATTTCTTTGTGGATCTACTCCCATGTGTTTTAGATGCAGAATAAAAAAAACGCACTGGACTGCATCTGGTGTGAACTAGCCCTAACTCATGTTTCCAATGTAACAGGAGTGACCTTGTTGGAATACTGGAAAACACCTTGGGGAGTAAGAAAGGGAGAGGTGAAAGGTGCACTAAGAATCTCCACCACGTTACCAGGAAAAGCACATTCTGAAAAAACAATTTTTAATCAATATCTAACATTCATATTAACATTTAATACAGTAACATCTGTGGGTAAAAAAAAATATATATTTTTTTGTTCAAGTCTATTTGACTGCATATGATTTAATCAAAAGTCTTAAAGTGGAGTTCCACTCAAAAGTGGAACTTCTACTCATTTGGAACAAATGCACTCAAAAGTGGAACTTCTGCTCATTTGGAACAAATGCACTCAAAAGTGGAACTTCTGCTCATTTGTTTCCTCCCCACCACCGGTGCCATTATTGGCACCTTTTTGGGGGAGGAGGGACAGGATACACGTCTTTGACAGGTATCCAGTTACCACGTCCGGGAGCCACAGCCGCGGATATTGACGTCACGGCTCAGCTCCGTCCTCTTCCCCCTGTCGCCGG